>NC_139161.1:34541420-35086420 GCF_964270905.1 Leucopleurus acutus
TCACAAAATGAACACTCTTGTGTAGCCAGCACCCAGATCAAGAAAAAGAACGTTGCCATTACTTCCCCCTCCAAGTGTAATTACAATCCTGTGTGCTGACACTTTACATTAGTTTTTTCTGCTTTTTAACTTTATATAAAATGCACTTTTCACTCTGCATCGTATGCATATTTTCTTTTGTGTCTGGCTTCTGTCTTTCAATAATAGGTTCACGAGATTCATATCGGTTGTTTTATATAGCCATCATTTTTTTATTCTGATGGCGATACAGTCTTCCATTGTATGAATATACTACCATATGATTTTGAGTTATGAAATCTGAGGTGGTGATTAGTGTATAGGAAGCTTACTGGAGTGTGTTCTCTCAAACAGCACCTGTGGGAGAGGGGAAAGAAGCAGGATGAAGCCTCAGCCAGCCCCACCTAAGATGATGGTCCTTTAGACTAGCCTTAGTTTCCATCAAGGGAGCCAGACCTTTGTGTCCCCACATCAATCAGTTATTAGATTTTTGCTGGCTAGTCTTTGGACCAAGCGGCCATTGTTAAAGGTAGAGTCCTAATCCAAATCTAACAAGTCTTTCCATCTTCTCTAAGGACAGGGACTTCACCATGCAAATAAGTATGAAGATATAAGATTCAGTAAAGACTAGAGTCCTTCTGACTTGTAAACAAACAAACAAGCTCTAAATTGAGCTAAGAAAAAATCTGTAGAAAGAAATATAGTAAGTCCCCTACATACGAATGAGTTCCCTTCCAAAAGTGCACTTGTAAGTCCAATTTGTTCGTACTAGGTACCCAAATAACACAATGGGCTATATTGTACTGTACTGTGATAGGTTTATAATAATTTTCACACAAATAATAAATTAAAAAAACAAACACAAAAAATAAACCTTTTTTAACAACTTTATTGGAGTATAATTGCTTTACAATGGTGTCTTAATTTCTTCTTTATAACAAAGTGAATCAGTTATACATATAAATATATCCCCATGTCTCCTCCCACTTGCATCTCCCTCCCACCCTCCCTATCCCATCCCTCTAGGTGGTCACATATCTCCCTGTGCTATGCACCTGCTTCCCACTAGCTATCTATTTTACATTTGGTAATATAGATAAGTCCATGCCACTCTCTCACTTCATCCCAGCTTAGGATTTCCCTGCCCAGTGTCCTCAAGTCCATTCTCTACATCTACGTCTTTATTCCTGTCCTGCTCCTAGGTTCTTCAGAACCATTTCTTAATTTTTTTTTTTTTGGATTCCATATATATGTGTTAGCATATGGTATTTGTTTTTCTCTTTCTGACTTACTTCACTCTATATGACAGTCTCTAGGTCCATCCATCTCACTACAAATAACTCAATTTTGTTTCCTTTTATGGCTGAGTAATAATCCATTGTATATATGTGCCACATCTTCTTTACCCATTCATCTGTTGATGGACACTTAGGTTACTTCCATGTCCTGGCTATTGTAAATAGAGCTGCAACAAACATTGTGGTACATGACTCTTTTCGAATTATGGTTTTCTCAGGATATATGCCCAGTAGTAGGATTGCTGGGTCGTATGGTAGTTCTATTTTTAGTTTTTTAAGGAACCTCCATACCGTTCTCCATAGTGGCTGTATTAATTTACATTCTCACCAACAGTGCAAGAGGATTCCCTTTTCTCCACACCTTCTCCAGCATTTATTGTTTGTAGATTTTTTGATAATGGCCATTCTGACTGGTGTGAGGTGATACCTCATTGTAGTTTTGATTTTCATTTCTATAATGATTAGTGATATTGAGCATCCTTTCATGTGTTTGTTGGCAATCTATATATCTTCTTTAGAGAAATGTCTGTTTAGGTCTTCTGCCCACTTTTGGACTCAGCTGTTTATTTTTTTGATATTGAACTGAATGAGCTGCTTGTAAATTTTGGAGACTAACCCTTTGTCAGTTGCTTCATTTGAAAATATTTTCTCCCATTCTGAGGGTTGTCTTTTCATCTTTTTTGTGGTTTCCCTTGCTGTGCGAAAGCTTTGAAGTTTCATTAGGTCCCATTTGTTTATTTTTGTTTACATTTCCCTAGGAAGTGGGTCAAAAGGATCTTGCTGTGATTTATGTCATAGAATGTTCTGCCTATGCTTTCCTCTAAGAGTTTTATAGTGTGTGGCATTACAGTTACATCTTTACTCCATTTTGACTTTATCTTTGTGTATGGTGTCAGGGAGCATTCTAATATCATTCTTTTAAATGTAGCTGTCCTATTTTCCCAGCACCACTTATTGAAGAGGCTGTCATTTCTCCATTATATATTCTTGCCTCCTTTATCAAAGATAAGGTGACTATATGTGCATGGGTGTATCTCTGGGCTTTCAGTCCTGTTCCATTGATCTATATTTCTGTTTTTGTGCCAGTACCAAACTGTCTTGATTAATGTAGCTTTGAAGTATAGTCTGAAGTCTGGGAGCTTGATTCCTCCAGCTCCATTTTTTTTCTTCAAGATTGCTTTTGCTATTTGGGTTCTTTTGTGTTTCCATACAAATTGTGATTTTTTTTTTGTTTTAGTTCTGTGAAAAAAAGGCCATTGGTAGTTTGATAGGGATTTCATTGAATCTGTACATTGCTTTGGGTAGTATAGTCATTTTTCACAATATTGATTCTTCCAATCCAAGAACATGGTATATCTCTCCATCGGTTGGTATCATCTTTAATTTCTTTCATCAGTGTCTTATAGTTTTCTGCATACAGGTCGTTTGTCTCCTTAGGTAAGTTTATTCCTACGTATTTCATTATTTTGGTTACAATGGTAAAAGGGAGTGTTTCCTTAATTTCTCTTTCAGATTTTTCATCATTAGTGTATAGGAATGCAAGAGATTTCTGTGCATTAATTTTGGATCCTGCTACTTTACCAAATTCATTGATTACCCCTAGTAGTTTTCTGGTAGCATCTTTAGGATTCTCTGTGTATAGTACCAAGTCATTTGCAAATACTTACCTCTTTACTTCTTTTCCAATGTGGATTCCTTTTATTTCTTTTTCTGCTCATATGGCTGTGGCAAAAGCTGCCAAAAGTATGTTGAACAATAGTGGTGAGATTGGGCAACCTTGTCTTGCTCCTGATCTTAGTGGAAAAGGTTTCAGTTTTTCACCAGTGAAAATGCTGTTGCCTGTGGGTTTCTCATATATGGCCTTTATTATGTTGACATAAGTTCCTTCTTTGCTTACTTTCTGGAGGGTTTTTATCATAAATGGGTGTTGGATTTTGATGAAAGTTTTTTCTGCATCAATTGAGATGATCATATGGTTTTTCTCCTTCAATTTGTTAATATGGTTTATCACATTGATCGATGTGTATATTGAAGAATCCTTGCATTACTGGGCCAAACCTCAGTTGATCATGGTGTATGAGGCTTTTAATGTGCTGTTGGATTCTTTTGCTAGTATTTTGTTGAGGATATTTGCATCTATGTTCATCAGTGATATTGGCCTGTAGTTTTCTTTCTTTGTGACATCTTTGTCTGGTTTTGGTGTCATGGTGATGGTGTCCTCATAGAATGAGTTTGGGAGTGTCCCTCCCTCTGCTATATTTTGGTAGAGATTGAGAAGGATAGGTGTTATCTCTTCACTAAATGATGGATAGAAATCCCTTGTGAAGCCATCTGATCATCTGGAAGATTTCTATGCAGTTTGAATTTCAGTGCTTGTGACTGGTCTATTCATATTTTCTACTTCTTCCTGGTTCACTCTCGGAAGGTTGTGCTTTTCTAAGAATTTGTCCATTTCTTCCAGGTTGTCCATTTTGTTGGCATATTCTTTCTTGTAGTAATCTCTCATGATTCTTTGAATTTCTGCAGTGTCAGTTGTTACTTCTCTTTTTCCTTTCTAATCCTATTGATTTGAGTCTTCTCCCTTTTTTTTCATGATGAGTCTGGCTAATGGTGTATCACTTTTGTTTATCTTCTCAAAGAACCAGCTTTTAGTTTTAATTATCTTTGCTATTCTTTTCTTCATTGTTTTTTTTCATTTATTTCTGCTCTGATCTTTATGATTTCTTTCCTTCTGCTAACTTGGAGGGATTTTTGTTCTTCTTTCTCTAATTGCTTTAGGTGTAAGTTTAGGTTGTTTATTTGAGATGTTTCTTGTTTCTTGAGGTAGGATTGTATTGCTGTAAACTTCCCTCTTTCAACTGCTTTTGCTGCATCCCATAGGTTTTGGGTCATTTTGTCTCCATTGTCATTTGTTTCTAGGTACCTTTTGATTTCCTTTTTGATTTCTTCAGTGATCTCTTGGTTATTAAGTAGTGTATTGTTTAGCCTCCATGTGTTTGTATTTTTTACAGACTTTTTCCTGTAATTAATTTCTAGTCTCATAGTATTGTGTTTGGAAAGATACTTGATATGATTTCAATTTTCTTAAATTTATCAAGGCTTGATTTGTGACCCAAGGTATGATCTATCCTAGATAATATTACATGAGCACTTGAGAAGAAATTTTGTATTCTGTTGTTTTTGGATGGAATGTCCTATAAATATCAATTCAGTCCATCTTGATTAATGTACAATTTAAAGCTGTGTTTCCTTATTTATTTTCATTTTGGGTGATCTATCCATTGGTGAAAGTGGGATGTTAAAGTCCCCTCCTATGATTGTGTTACTGTTGATTTCCCCTTTTATGGCAGTTAGCATTTGGCTTGTATATTGTGGTGTTCCTATGCTGGGTGCATAAATATTTACAATTGTCATATCTTTTTCTTGGATTGATCCCCTGATCATTATGTAGTGTCCTTCCTTGTCTCTTGTAACATTCTTTATTTTAAAGTCTATTTTATCTGATATGAGAATTGCTACTCCAGCTTTCTTTTGATATCCATTTGCATGGAATATCTTTTTCCATCCCCACACTTGCAGTCTTTATATGCCCTTAGGTCTGAAGTGGGTCTCTTGTAGACCACATACATATGGGTCTTGTTTTTGTACCCATTCAGCCAGTCTATGTCTTTTGATTGGAGCATGTAATCCATTTATACTTAAGGTAATTATTGATATGTATGTTCCTATTACCATTTTCTTAATTGTTTCAGTTTATTATTGTAGGTCTTTTCCAACTCTTGTCTTTCCTGCCTAGAGAAGTTCCTTTAGCATTTGTTGTAAAGCTGGTTTGGTGGCACTGAACTCTCTTAGCTTTTTCTTGTCTTTAAAGGTTTTATTTTCTCTGTCGTATCTGAATGAGATCTTTGCGCAGTAGAGTAATCTTGGTTGTATGTTTTTCCCTTTCATCACTTTAAATATGTCCTGCCACTCCCTTCTGGATTGCAGAGTTTCTGATGAAAGAACAGCTGTTAGCCCTATAGGGATTCCCTTGTATGTTATTTGTTGTTTTTCTCTTGCTGCTTTTAACATTTTTTTCTTAGTATTTAATTTTTGATAGTTTGATTACTATGTGTCTTTGCATGTTTCTCCTTGAATTTATCCTGTATGGGACTCTCTGAATTTCCAGGACTTGATTGACTATTTCCTTGCCCATGTTAGGGAAGTTTTCACCTATAATCTCTTCAAATATTTTCTCAGTCCCTTTCTTTTTCCCTTCTTATTCTGGGACCCATATAATTCAAATGTTGGTGCATTTAATGGTGTCCCAGAGGTCTCTGTGACTGTTCTCAATTCTTTTCATTCTTTTTTCTTTATTCTGCTCTGCAGTAGTTATTTCCACTGTTTTATCTTCCAGATCACTTATCCGTTCTTCTGCCTTAGTTATTCTGCTATTGATTCCTTCTAGAGAATTTTTAATTTCATTTATTGATTTGTTCATCTCTTTTTATTTGCTCTTTAGTTCTTCTAGGTCCTTGTTAAATATTTCTTGTATTTTCTCCATTCTTTCCCAAGATTTTTGATTATCTTTACTGTCATTACTCTGAGTTCTTTTTCAGATAGACTGCCTATTTCTTCTTCATTTATTTGTTCTGGTGGGTTTTTACCTTGCTCGTTCATCTGCTGCATGTTTCTATGTCTTCTCATCTTGTTTAACTTACTGTATTTGGGATCTCCTTTTTGCAGGCTGCTGGTTCATAGTTCCCATTGTTTTTGGTGTCTGTCCCCAGTGGCTAAGGTTGGTTCAGTGGGTTGTGCAGGCTTCCTGGTGGAGGGGACTAGTGCCTGTGTTGTGGTGGATGAGGCTAGATCTCGTCTTTCTGTTGAGCAGGATGGCATCTAGTGTTGTGTTTTCTGGGTTTTGTGACCTTACTATGATTTTAGGCAGGCTCACTGCAAATGGCTGTGGTTGTGTTCCTGTCTTGCTAGTTGTTTCACATAGGGGGTCCAGCACTGTAGCTTGCTGTTCAGTGAGTGGAGTTGGGCCTCATCATTGAAAAGGAGATCTCTGGGAAAGCTTTCACTGTTTGATGTTACATGGAACCACGAGGTCTCTGGTGGACGAATGTCCTGAATTGACTCTCCCAAATCAGAGGCACAGGCCTGACACCCAGCCGGAGCACCAAGACCCTGTCAGGCACATGGCTCAGAAGAAACTGGAGAAAAAAGAAAGAAAGAAAGAAAGAAAAAATAAAGTTATTAAGAAACAAAAATAATCATTGTCCAGTGCCTCAATCAGGAAACTTGCATAAGACTCTTAGATAGCCTCATCCACCAGAAGGCAGACAGCAGTAGCAAGAACTACATTCCTGCAGTTGTGGAACAAAAACCAAATTCTTGAACACTTCCCTGACATGGAAAGGGAATAGTCACCCAAGTCCAGGAGGGGCAGAGAGTCTCATACAGGATAAACACAAGGAGAAACACCGAGACACATAGTAATCAAATTGGGAAAAATTAAAGACAAAGAATAATTATTGAAAGCGGCAAGAGAAAAATGACAAATAAAATTCAAGAGAACTCCCATAAGGTTAACAACTGATTTCTCAGCAGAAACTCTACAAGCCAGAAGGGAGTGGCATGATATACTTCAAGTGATGAAAGGGAAGAACCTACAACCAAGATTACTCTACCTGGCAAGGATCTCATTCAGATTCAATGGAGAAATGAAAAGCTTTACAGACAAGCAAAAGCTAAGAGAATTCAGCACCACCAAACCACCTCTAAAACAAATGCTAAAGGAACTTCTCTAAGTGGGAAACACAAGAGAAGAAAAGGATCTACAAAAAACAAACACAAAACAATAAAGAAAATGGTCATAAGTACATACATATTGATAATTGCCTTAGACGTGAATGGATTAAATGCTCCAACCAAAAGACACAGGCTTGCTGGATACAAAAACAAGACCCCAATATATGTTGTCTACAAGAGACCCACTGCAGACCTAGGGACACATACAGACCAAAAGCAAAGGGATGGAAAAAGATATTCTATGCAATTGGAAATTAAAATAAAGCTGGAGTATCAACACTCATTTTAGATAAATAGCCTTTAAAATAAAGTATGTTATAAGAGACAAGGAAGGACACTACATAATAATCAAGGGATCAACCCAAGAAGAAGATATAACAATTATAAATATATATGCACCCAACATAGGAGCACCTCAATACATAAGGCAACTGCTAACAGCTATAAAAGAGGAAATTGACAGTAACACAATAATAGTGGGGGAGCTTAACACCTCACTTACACCAATGGACAGATCACCAAAAATGAAAATAAATAAGGAAACACAAGCTTTAAATGACACAATAGACCAGATAAATTTAATTGATATTTATAGGACATTCCATCCAACAACAGCACATTACACTTTCTTCTCAAGTGTGCATGGAACATTCTCCAGGATAGATCATATCTTAGGTAACAAATCAAGCCCCAGTAAACTTAAGAAAATAGAAATCATATCAAGCATGTTTTCTGACCACAAAGCTATTTGATTAGAAATGAATTACAGGGGAAAAAATGTAAAAAAACAAAAACACAAGGAGGCTAAACAATACGTTACAAAATCTCCAAGAGATCACTGAATAAATCAAAGAGGAAATCAAAAAATACCTAGGGACAAATGACAATGAAATAGTGATGATCCAAAACCTATGGGCTGCAGCAAAAGCAGTTCTAAGAGGGAAGTTTATAGTTATACAAGCCTACCTCAAGAAACAAGAAAAATCTCAAATAAGCAATCTAACCTTACACCTAAAGGAACTAGAGAAAGAAGAAGAACAACAAAAAAAAAAAGCCCAAAGTTAGCAGAAGGAAAGAAATCATAAAGATCAGAGCAGAAATAAATGAAATAGAAACAAAGAAAAGAATAACAAAGATCAATAAAACTAAAAGCTGGTTATTTGAGAAGATGAAACAAAATTACTAAACCTTTGGCCAGACTCATCAAGCAAAAGAGGGAGAGGACTCAAATCAATAAAATTAGAAATGAAAAGGGAGAAGTTACAACAGGCACTGCAGAAATACAAAGCATCCTAGGAGACTACTATAAGCATCTCGCTGCCAATAAAATGGACACCGTGGAAGAAATGGACAATTTTTTAGAAAGGTATAACCTTCCCAAATTGAACCAGGAAGAAATAGAAAATATGAACAGATGAATCACAAGTAATGAAATTGAAACTGTGATTAAAAATCTTCCAACAAACAAAAGTCCAGGACCAGATGCCTTCAGAGGTGAATTCTATCAAACATTTAGAGAAGAGCTAACACCCATCCTTCTCAAATTCTTCCAAAAAATTGGGGAGGAAGGAACACTCCCAAACTCATTTTGTGAGGCTACTATCACCCTGATACCAAAACCAGACAAACATACTACAAGAAAAGAAAATTACAGACCAATATCACTGATGAATATAGGTGCAAAAATCCTCAACAAAATACTAGCAAACAGAATCCAACAACACATTAGAAAGATCACACACCATGATCGTGAGATTTATCCCAGCGATGCATGGATTCTTCAATATACACAAATCAATCAATGTGATACACAATATTAACAAATTGAAAAATAAAAACCATATGATCATCTCAATAGATGTGGAAAAAGCTTTTGAAAAAATTCAATACCCATTTATGATAAAAACTCTTCAGAAAGTGGGCATAGAGGGAACCTACCTCAACATAATAAAGTTCATATATGACAAAGCCACAGCAAACATCATTCTTTTTTTTTTTTTTTTTGCGGTACATGGGCCTGTCACTGTTGTGGCATCTCCCGTTGTGGAGCACAGGCTCCAGACACGCAGGCTCAGTGGCCATGGCTCACAGGCCCAGCCGCTCTGCGGCATGTGGGATCTTCCTGGACCGGGGCATGAACCTGCGTCCCCTGCATCGGCAGGTGGACTCTTAGCCACTGCGCCACCAGGGAAGCCCAAACATCATTCTTAATGGTGAAAAACTGAAAGCATTTCCTCTAAGATCAGGAACAAGACAAGGATGTCCGCTCTCACCACTATTATTCAACACAATTTTGGAAGTCCTAGCCACAGCAATCAGAGAAGAAAAAGAAATAAAAGGAATACAAATTGGAAAAGAAGAAGTAAAACTGTCACTGTTTGCAGATGACATGATACTATACATAGAGAATCCTAAAGATGCCACCAGAAAACTACTAGAGCTAATCAATGAATTTGGTAACATTGCAGGAAACAAATTAATGTACAGAAATCTCTTGCATTCCTATACACTAATGATGAAAAATCTGAAAGAGAAATTAAGGAAACATTCCCATTTACCATTGCAACCAAAAAATAAAATACCTAGGAATAAACCTACCTAAGGAGACAAAAGACCTGTATGCAGAAAACTATAAGACACTGACGAAAGAAATTAAAGATGATACCAACAGATGGAGAGATATACCATGTTCTTGTGTTGGAAGAATCAATATTTTGAAAGTGACTATACTACCCAAAGCAATCTACAGATTCAATGTAATCCCTATCAAATTACCAATGGCATTTTTTTACACAACTAGAATAAAAAATCTTAAAATTTGTATGGAGACACAAATGACCCCAAATAGCCCAAACAGTCTTGAGGGAAAAAAACGGAGCTGGAGGAATAAGACTCCCTGACTTCAGATAATATTACAAAGCTACAGTAATCAAGACAATATGGTACTGGCACAAAAACAGAAACATAGACCAATGGAACAAGATGGAAAGCCCAGAGATAAACCCACACACCTATGGTCAACTAATCTATGACAAAGGAGACAAGGATATACAATGGAGAAAAGACAGTGTCTTCAATAAGTGGTTCTAGGAAAACTGGACAGCCACATGTACAAGAATGAAATTAGAACACTCCCTAACACCATATACAGAAATAAGCTCAAAATGGATTAGAGACCTAAATGTAAGACCAGACACTATAAAACTCTCTGGGGAAAACATAGGAAGAACACTGTTTGACATAAATCACAGCAAGATCTTTTTTGATCCACCTCCTAGAGTAATGGAAATAAAAACAAAAATGAAAAAATGGGACCTAATGAAATGTCAAAGCTTATGCACAGCAAAGGAAACCATAAGCAAGATGAAAAGACAACCCTCAGAATGGGAGAAAAAATTTGCAAACGAATCAACAAACAAAGGATTAATCGCCAAAATATATAAACAGCTCATGCAGCTCAATATTAAAAAAACAAACAACCTAATCCAAAAATGGGCAGAAGACCTAAACAGACATTTCTCTAAAGAAGACATACAGATGGCCAAGAAGCACATGAAAAGCTGCTCAACATCACTAATTATTAAAGAAATGCAAATCAAAACTACAATGAGGTATCACCTCACACCAGTTATAATGGGCATCATTAGAAAATCTACAAACAACAAATGCTGGAGAGGGTGTGGAGAAAAGGGAACTCTCTTGCACTGTTGGTGGGAATGTAAATTGATATAGCCACTATAGAGAACAGTATGGAAGTTCCTTAAAAAACTAAAAATAGAATTACCATATGATCCAGCAATCCCACCACTTGGCAGATACCGAGAGAAAACCATAATTCAAAAAAGGCACTTGCACCCCAATGTTCATTGCAGCACTGTTTACAATAGCCAGGTCGTGGAAGCAACCTAAATGCCCATCGACAGACAAATGGATAAAGAAGCTGTGGTACATATATACAATGGAATATTACTCAGCCATAAAAAGCAACGAAATTGGTTCATTTGTTGAGGCATGGATGGATATAGAGACTGTCATACAGAGTGAAATAAGTCAGAAAGAGAAAAAGAAATATAGTATATTAATGCATATATGTGGAATCTAAAAAAATGGTACAGATGACCTGCTTTTCAGGGCAGAAATTGAGACAGAGATGTAGAGAACAAACATATGGACACCAAGGGGGGAAAGTGGTGGTGGGTTGGGGGTGGTGGTGTGATGAATTGGGCTATTGGGATTGACATGTATACACTGATGCATGTAAAATTGATGACTAATAAGAACCTGCTGTATAAAAAAATAAAGTAAAATTAAAAAAAATAAAATATAT
Organism: Leucopleurus acutus; assembly: GCF_964270905.1. Taxonomy (NCBI): domain Eukaryota; kingdom Metazoa; phylum Chordata; class Mammalia; order Artiodactyla; family Delphinidae; genus Leucopleurus; species Leucopleurus acutus. The sequence continues at coordinate 34,552,857 of NC_139161.1, forward strand.
ATTATTAAAATAAAAATAGAACAAAAGAAAGAAAGAAAAAAGAGAGTAACCAAACCAAAAAACAAATCCACCAATGATAAGAAACATTAAAATCTTTAATAAAAAAAAAAAACAGCAAAAATCAAAAAAAACCAGACACACAGAACCCTAGGACAAATGGTAAAAGCAAAGCTATACAGACAAAATCCCACAAAGAAGCCTACACATACACACTCACAAAAAGAGAAAAAGGAAAAAAATATATATATCATTGCTTCCAAAGTCCACCGCCTCAATTGTGGGATGATTCGTTGTCTATTTAGGTATTCCAGTCATGCAGGGTACATCAAGGTGATTGTGGAGATTTAGTCTGCTGCTCCTGAGGCTGCTGGGAGAGATTTCCCTTTCTCTTCTTTGGTCACACATCTCCTGGGGTTCAGCTTTGGATCTGGCCCTGCCTCTGCATGTAGGTCGCCTGAGGGCGTCTGCTCTTCCCTCACACAGGACAGGGTTAAAGTAGCAGCTGATTAGATGGCTCTGGCTCACTCAGGCCGGGGGGAGAGAGCGGGGTCCATAATGCGGCCGAGCCTGAGGCAGCAGAGGCCAGCATGATGTTGCAACAGCCTGAGGTGTGCCGTATGTTCTCCTGGGGAAGTTGTCCCTGGATCACGGGACCCTGGCGGTGGTGGGCTGCACAGTCTCCTGGGAAGGGAGGTGTGGATAGTGACCTGTGCTTGCACACAGGCTTCTTGGTGGCTGCAGCAGCAGCCTTAGCGTTTCATGTCCATCTCTGGTGTCCCTGCTGATAGCCGCGGCTCCCGCCCGTCTCTGGAGCTCGTTTAGGCGGTGCTCTGAATCCCCTCTCCTCGCGCACCCCAAAACAATGGTCTCTTGCCTCTTAGGTCCAGACTTTTTCCCAGACTCCCTCCTGGCTAGCTGTGGGGCACTAGCTCCCTTCAGGCTGTGTTCATGCAGCCAACCCCAGTCCTCTCCCTGGGATCTGACCTCCGAAGCCCGAGCCTCAGCTCCCAGCCCCCGCCCGCCTAGGTGGGTGTTATATTTGTTATATTTGAATAACATACCTTAAATTTTGTACACTTTTAATACAATTCCATTTAACTTTTTTTATTTATCTAACATTGTGAATAAGTTGAAATCATGCGTAAAATGAAAACACGAAAGAGGGCTTCAGAAAAGAATTTTTAAAGAACAAAAGATAAGTACATTCTTACTGTTGTCATTGTAGGCATATAGAACATATTTGATTTAATATTAGTTTGTTACCTTGATTTACAACTTTTAAATAGACATAAATATGAAGTCTCCATTTGTACTTTTGTTCTGGGCCCCACACAAGTTAGTGATTGATCTGCAGCTAGGAGAAAGGTGATGGTAATAAAGAGAGTAGCAACATCCAGAATATCCACCAGCAACTATCCTCCCTGTATATGGGAACTACTGTGCCTGACACTTGTGTGGGGGCCGTGGGCATAGGGAGGGATGCAAATCAGGAAAACTGACATATATGGAGGAAGGCTTCTAGAAAGAGGGGAGATTTGGAAGAAACAAAGGGAAGGGACTTGAGAGAAGCTCATATAATTATGCAAATGAGTTATAAATTTAAATGCCTCATTATTGGGATTCAAAAGGAAACACCCAGAGAAATTCTACTCCAATTGCAGAGGCCTGTTATTTATGATGAACTGTTTAGATTAGGAGAGCCATGGCACAGAGCTTGTTTTCATCGAATGCTAATGAGTGATAATTGTTATCATAAGTAATACTATTCTTCATAATGACACAATAGAATTCCTCTTTATCACATCTATTTATGATATCAGTGGACAGAATATAATGGGAAAAAATTTTATGGGGCGGTAAGAACACATAAACCTTTCAAGTGAACTGTCACAGTAGTGATAGAAATAAAACCATATAAGGGACTTCCCTGGTGGCACAGTGGTTAAGAATCTGCCTGCCAATGTAGGGGACACAGGTTTAAGCCCTGGTCCGGGAAGATCCCACATGCTGCTGAGCAACTAAGCCTGCGTGCCACAACTACTGCATCCCACATGCCTAGAACCTGTGATCCACAACAAAGAGAAGCCACCGCATTGAAAAGCCTGCACACTGCAACAAAGAATGCCCCCACTCGCCGCAACTAGAGAAAGCCTGTGCACAGCAACAAAGACCCAATGCAGCCAAAATATAAATAAATAAATTTATTTTTAAAAAAGAAAGAAAGAAAACCATATGAATAGCAATGAAGATTTTGCCCACAGATATACCTGAGATTGGCTCCTAAGAATGACATTTATTAGTGAGGAAATTTATTCAACCTTTGTGAGACTTAGTTTCTTCATTTGTAAAAATGGGGATAATAAAAGCTATTTTGAGTGCTATGAGAATGAAATGACGTACATAAAACACTTATTATAACGTCAAGAACAGATTAGCAGTAAACTGAGTTAAATTTTGTGTTATTAATCTGTTAAAATAAAAATCAGATCATGTTACTCCTTTGCTCAAAAGCCTCTAAGGATGAAAGTGCCCCATCTCAATTAAAGGAAAAGCCAAAGTTCTGACAATGCTAAGAGATCTCTTACAGTTTGTTTACCCTGATCTCTGCCCCACTCCCTTTTCTTTCTGAAATCATCTCCCATTCACTGCTATGGTCACATTGTTCCTCAGCAAGGCCAGGACACCTGCATTTGCCCTCTCTCTCTTGGATCATGCTTCCCCTGCATGTCCTCTCAATGAGGTCTTCCAAGGTCACTTTATTTAAAATTGCAACCCTCCTCCTGAGAAGTCTCTATCCCTTTTGACTGCTTTACCTTTCTCAGTACTGTTCATTGTGCCATTTACCATGACACATTTCCTATTACATTCACTTTTTGTCTCTCCTCAATGGAAAATAAGCTCCATGTAATGGAGGATTTGGGTTTGTTTTTGAAAGCTGTTATATTCATAGTTCCTAGAATGCAGTCTGGCCCATACTTGGCACTCATTAAATATTTATTGGATGAAGACGATATGTTTGATGATAAAGATGAAAACAAATATATAGCCACAGCATCTACTGCATTTGTAATTGTATCATTTTGGGGGGGGTGAAAGGGAGAAACTAATGTTCCTGAATATTTGTTAAGGCAAAGTGGAAAGCAAAAGGAGTCAGATAGCCTGAACTTCAGCCTCAGTGATGCTATTAGGTAATTATGTGCCTTGCACATCCATCACCACTTCTGGATTTCGAGTGCCACATTGATGAGTAAGATTGGAGACCATAAGCCTTAGAGTCCTTTCATTCACTAACATAATGTGAACCTATTGTTTCACTGTCTTGCCTTTTTATTGGCAAAAATATGTATTTTAGTATTTAAATTTTTTAAATAACATTTTTTCATACTCATACTGCTTCTTAAATTCCTTACCTCAATCTTTTTTTTTTTTTCTTTTCTTTAACATTCCTGCGGGAAATTATTTTAGCTTAAAGCCTTAGAAATCAGGTGTGTAGAAAACTGCTCTCTGTCCCTTCAGTATTCATTCTCCTTTTTCTTTCTATAGTAATAGAATTTTTATCTTGGCACATGGCTGCCCAGGGAAGGAATACATTTCCCCCTGTTCTTTGCTGGTAGCCATGGCCATGGAACTAGGTCTAAATTCTGGGCAGGGGAATGTTAATGAAATTGATATGCGCCACTTCTGGGTCCTTGCCTTAGAAGGGAAGGGCTCATGTAAGTGAGATTATGGATGAGAGTCATTTACTTTGTAAACAGCATTCCAGGTTTACAGCAAGTGCAAGGCCCCATTGCAGAAGGGAGCATGGTGAGCATGAGTGATTAAAAGGTTTCTGTGGCTAGACCACTGTGAGCAAGACTGTGGTGGGAGATGAAACTGGAGAAATAAAGACCTATCTGTACAGAGCCAAAAATGGGATAGTAAAGAAGTGTATCTTTGAGTAATTGAAATGTTTTAAGAAAGGATTGTTCTGGTATAAGGGTGTGTGTAAGATAATAGAGTATACTTGACCCTTGAACTGCACAGGTTTGAGCTGCATGAGTCCACTTATATGCAGATTTTTTCAATAAATATATACTATGGTACTATGCAATCCAAGGTTGGTTGAATTTGTGGGTACGGACCACGGATATCGAGGGCCGACTCTAAAGTTACATGGGGACTATCGACTGTGTGGAAATTGGTGCTCCTAACCCTGGCCTTGTTCAAGGGTTAACTGCATATGTTGGTCTCTGCCCCAAGTTCTTGGCAGAGACCTCCTAAAACTCTTGTAATTTCCTAAGTGGTAAGAACACAAAGAGGATATCTTGTTCCAGTGTTTGGTCTTTGACCTTGTCACTAACACAGGGATACTTAAACTTTGTACAGTCCTAAGTGATGAGAGCAAGAGGAGCATCTTTTTTCTGTGTGGGCTCCTGGATGGGGGCTGATGACAGAAAAGTTCAAGCCATGATTAGAAGCTTGGGGTTTTCAGCTCCAACCCTCATCCTGAAGAGAGGGGAGAGGGGCTAGAAATAGAGTCAGTTATTGATCATGCTTATGTGAAGAAGTTTCTATAAAATCCCAACAGTACAGGGTATGGACAGCTTCCAATCTGATGAACACATCCACACTAGGAAGTGACACACCCCAACTCTATGGTGACAGAAGATCCTGTGCTTGGGACCCTCCCAGACCTCACCCCATATATCTCTTCACATAGCTGATCACCTGTATCCTTTATCATATCCTTTGATAAACTGGTAAACATAAGTAAGTGTTTCCCTGAGTTCTGTGAGCTACTCCAGCAAATTAATCAAACCTGAGGATGGAATCATGGGAACCTTTGATTTGTAGCCAAATTGGACAGTTGTGGGTAACCTGGGAACCTACCACTTGCATTTGGCTTCTGAAGTAGGGTGGGAGCAAACTTGGGGACTGATCCCTTACCTGTGGGATCTGACACTATCTCCAAGTAAATAGTGTGAGAATTGAGTTAAAATTTAGAACACCCAGTTGGTGTCACAGAACATTGCTTAGTGTAAGGAAAAAAACCCACACATTTGGTGACCAGAAGAAAAGTGTGTTTTTTATATGGGTAAGGAAGGAAATACATGGTAGGGAAATTAGGTTTTTCCTTATATAGGAAGAAAAAACTAAGTTTTTCCTTCACAGATGAGATAATGGATTTTAGGGGTAAATAGCATGTTAGGAGACTTATTGAAATAAGAAAACATACGATGGTAACTTGGATTAACATATTCTCAGTGGATATGAAGAAAAGAGGACAGATAAAAGTTAGTCAAGAAGCAAATTGAGACAACTTGATGAAAGCCTGGGAACTTTGCTTTTGGAGCATCTTACATTATTTACAACATAAATAATAAACCATACTAAACAACAGAAGTTGGTGATATATAGAATCATAAAAATGTGATAGGCATATTCACTGCTTACCATTAATTCTGAATAGGGATAAAGAAAAGATCATAAGAATTGTTTGCATTTGAACTGAATTTTGAAGGATGTAGAATTTTGTTGCTTGTCAGGGCAAGAAAGATACCTGCCCACTAAGTGCTCCTCTTTGAGAAATCCATAGTAGCTGCCGTATTGCTTTCTTCCTTCATTGCCTGTAGGTTACCATGTTTAGTATACTATAAGCCTCCTACCTTGACCAAAGCTGACTACATCCAAGAGCCTGATGCAAAGACCACCTATAATGGCTTTCTTCTAGTGTCTGGCCAACAGCATATTAATCGATCTGGTGCCATGCTCTGTCTAGTTCTGCATGAAAACTGGTTTAACCAATCAAAATATCTCAGTCAATTAGTCACTAGTGGCTGGAACATAAAGGTAGGTTGGAAAATATCTCAATCATTTTAATGGTGGAGTTTTAGGGTAAGGGATGCCTATTATTATTATTAGTGACAGACTAGATAGCCAGCATGAGAACAAACCTGGGTCCTCCATAACATTTCACCTCTCCATGAAAACTAATTCCATAGTGCTTCAGAATTTTTCCCACCTTGCTTGATTTCCTGACCTAAGCTATCTATTCCTTGGAGCAAAGTGACTGAGTCAACTCTGAATATCCAGTTTTTCAACATTTTAATAATGTCACTTCTTTTCCAGAAAATGCAAGATATTAGAAGCTTTAAAAATGTCAAAAATACTAATTTCATGCTTTTATCAAGTAGACACATTTCAATATTTTAAAATTCAATAATATATAAATGGATTTTAGCATCAGCATTATCATAAAGTTTCAGAAATGATTTTCACATGTGAGAATGCTGATATTTGATATTTTTCCTAAGAATCCCTTGGTTACTGATGGTCAATAGCTTGAATGATGATAGAAGGAATCTGTATCCTCTAATCTGTTCAGTGCTTTGATGTTATACATTTCAGTGAGACTACCTAGCTTTCAAATGTAAATTCAAATATTTTAAGCAGATAAAATTTTTTAAAATAAATCTTTGTTCACATATAATTAATCCTCTATGAAGTATAATGTTTTCTTTAAAATTAATGCTAAATACTTCTAATTTTACCAGAAGTTAGCATTATATATTTTCAGGTAGGGGAAAATCTGAAAATTATAGGAGTAAAATTTCTTGTTGTTAATAATAACCAAAAGTTATTTTCTATATTAGATTTCTTAATTGACCAATATTTTCACTAAGATATAGTGAGATAATAATTGATATTCTGTTGATCTTCTGAGGGCTGCAAATTATCGAGGCTTATTGTGAATGAGCACAAGGAGTAAATCTCAGAATCTTACCGTGGTCTCATGCAGTCTACATCAATTCAGGTTATTAGGACCTGAGTTTAACAAACTAAGTCCTTTATTTACCAGTCAATTTTGTTATTAGTGGGTTATTATTTTGTTTGTATTTTATCTATCTAGATTTTCTTCCATTTATAGAAAAATATGTAAAGAATCTCCCTTTTTACCAAGTATTTCTGTTAGGAAATTTTTTGAAAGTTTCTAATAGATAAGAAGTCCTTTTTTACACATTATTTATATTTCCTCATAAGTTTTCTTTAATTTTTTTCCCTGTACTAAATTCATCCATATACATGGCTTAAAAGTTCATATAGACATTTAAATAATGGCACTTTCCTGCCTAACCCCTTGCAAGCCCCAATTTCTGCCATTCCCTAGCAGCCACTTTCTTCTTTTAGTTATTGTTTTGACTATTTATGTCTATAATTTCTAGATAATATATTCATATTATTATTCCTTTATTTTCTTTTTAATTATGAATAGCATCTCTTGCCAGCCTTCCACAGAAGGAAGGATTTTGCATTCACATACAAACATTATACACTCTTGCCTATATGCAGGCATTTCCTTTCCTTCACTTCCCCAGTATAGTTCTATGACAGTTTATGGTTTAATCAATAGTTCCCTAAGAAGATATTACATACAGTTGTATCACATAGTGTACCAAGATTATATAATTCTTCAAAACAAAAATCTTTTTGTTTTTCCTAGAGTTAATAATTACTTTTTTTTGTTGCTTAGTTTTCTATGGCCCTATCATTAATTCTTCTCTTAAATTCTTTACCAAAAATGTAAAGTTTATCTCAACATAGTCAAGTACATCAGATATTCTATTACTTTATTTTCCTCTTGGAGATACCACTCCTGGAGCCATGCACACCCTTGCTCCAAACTAGGTAGATTAGCTTCTGTGTAGCTGTCCTAGGACCTGCTTTCACTTTCATCATAGAATAGTGTTCACTGTCTTTTATGCAAACTGCAAACCTTGACCTTACTTCATACCACATACACAAATTAACTTTAAATGGATCATAGACCTGCATGTAAGTGTTAAAACTGCAACTTTTCTGGAAGACAACATAAAAAAACGTAATAGTGACTTTGAGTATGGCAAAGCATTTCTTATTTGTAACCTGTTACAAATAAGAAAATAAATTAAAATTCATCAAAAATTTTTAAAAAGTTCTTCAAAAGATAGAGTTAAGAGAATTAAAAGGCAAACCACAGACTGGGACAAAGTATTTGCAAAATATGTATTCTGTATGTATTTGCAATATGTATTGCAAAATATGTGTTCTGAAAATATAAGGAATTCTTGCTACTAAATAATAAGAAGACAAATCAATTAAAAACAGAGGGCACAGAAGATTTGAAGAGACACTTCACCAAAGAAGATACAGAGTTGACAAAAGAAAAATTGTTCAACATCCTTAGTCATTATAAAAATGCAAATTAAAACCACAATAAATGCCACTACTGTGCCAGTTATTATTCATTACCTCTCAGATCCAGATTTACCCTTCAATACCTGCTCTTCAATATTGGGTTGAAGTCCTATAGTATTCTTGCTCTTCAGTGAGCAGGATGTTAGACTTTTTCGGTAGAGGGATCTAGAGGTAACCACAAGAGAAGGGAGCTTGTTTTGCTGGTTCTAGCTGTTGCACTGTTGTTCAGTAGTGCAATGTGTGGACATTCTGTGGTACTCTGCCCCAGCCCTGTGCCCAGAATTTGTGATCCCTAAAAAGACCTGGAAATGTGTATCAGTCAGTTACAAACACAAGGGAGGCCAAGATAAATATTGTGGTCTGGACCAAGAGGAGCAAGAGCTAGGATAAAAACAAGTAATTTCTACAGGAGTGCAAAATCTTAAAATCTCAGATGTAAGAGATTTTTGTCCCTAATAGATTCTTGAATGTTTCTGACTATATGTTAATTGAGCCAAAACCATTTAAAAATCTTGGGTCAAATAAGACAGCTTAAGTAACTCACTTAGATTCCTGAAGCTAGTATGTGGTAGAAATTGGATTTGAACCTCGGTCTAGTAGTCTATGAAATCTGCCAACATCACACAGCATTTGCCAAACTATATTTTACCGGACACTTTTTTTACTCAATGACAACAGTTATTATATGGCAGAGAAGGAGATATCATGAACAATTAAGTTTAGGAAATGCTGATAATATAGCTATCTTTACTGTGGAACTTTTTCAGGAATATACTAGTTATTAAAGAGGACATGTGTGCAACATATATTTCAACCCCTAACTGCTTTCATTAAAGGAGCATCTCTGGACTGGTGTCCTGCAGAATATAATTTGGAAACATTGTTGCCTCACAACTTGCAACCCACAATGATGTCATAATAACTTAATTCACCTTTCATGCACTATGTTCTCAAAACAATTTCTATAAAAAAAACACCATTTACTTATTTTGAGCATAGCAGATGTAATTGTTTTTTACTTCTGTGTGGTTTTATAATACTCCAGCCTCCCATAAACAGGCAGGTGAATCGGAGTAATAGTCACTTAAAAAAGAATATCTACACTGCTGAAGGTTACTTGAGTATTTGCTAATTACTATCCCTTGTGGAGCTTTCCAGGATGCTTTATAAGACATATATCAAATGCCGTAGACCCTTCTATCATTATTGGTGCTTTATAACTGACAGTTTCAGATAATTCTGAGGATTTATAGGTCCCCTCCACTTCCAGTAAACATTTTTTTAAAAACAGCTACCTTCTAAATGTTCTCCACAGTAGTTACTTAAGCTGGCTTTTCTATTTTCCTCTCAGTAACTTCCAAGTACTTAGAGATGAAATCTTTAACTCATAAAATCCTTTTAAAAAGTAATAGGTTTTGAGAGAGCTGGTAGCCCAATGAAAGTGTTAAGGAACAGCTCCAGAGAATATAAACTATATCTGATGGAGAAGGTAGTGATAGTACTTTAGCAATTTTTAAGTTACTTTTCATTATATAAAAATAATATAAACACATTGGAAGCAATTCAAGAAATAGAGGAAAAACATATAATTTCATTATTTTGAGCCAATCATGATTAGCGTCTTGGAGTAATTTTTTTTTCCCTGTGCAGTTTTACCCTCGTTCTTGCCTGAAAACAGTATTGCATTCTGCTGTTTCACTTATGAGAACATAAACATTCTTCTGTGATGTTTCATGCTCTTCATAACCAGAACTTTAATGAGTCAAAACTATTTCAGTAATTTATTTAATTATTCCCTTTTGGAAGCATATTCGGATTATTTTCTATTTTTATCTGTAAATACTTCTGCAATAAACTTATGTGGCATAAAGCTTTCCCCCCCTATTTTGAACTCTTTATGATAGTTTCTCTTAAGTGAAATTACAGGAGCAATGGACATGAACATTTTTATAGTCTTATGCTTATTATCAAGTTACTTTCTAAGAAATTATACCAATTTACAATGCTACTAAGTATGTGTAGAGCTCAGTTATTTAAGGATAATCACTATTAAGGCAACAGTCAAGGATGCTAGTTTATGCATCTTTGTATTTCCACATTTTATTCATATTATGTGTAATAAGGGATAGTTAAAATATCAGTAAATAGATCTCATAATCTACTTTTTTTCCTTTCAAGCCTGTAAAATAAATACATTTAAGAGCATAACATTTAATTGCCACCTCTTACACACTCTTCCAAATGTGGGGTAAGTGTATGTTATATAGTATAATAGACATGCTTTGGAGGTACCTGCCCAGCCTTTATTGATTCTCTGAGAGATGCCACAGTCAAGCCTTAGGTAAACAGGTAGGTTCTTCAAGTCATGTTTTGTTACACTAGCTGTCTCCTCCCCAGCCAAAGGTCATGGAAGCAGAGATTGCTACCTGACCCAGTCAGATTCCCTCTTTCAAGACCTTGAACTAAGAGACTCAGAAGCCTTCAGTCAGTCAGCATTTTCTTGGAAGTGACAGTTCATGAAGACTTAAGAAGGAGACTAGTTGTTTGGAGGTCCAAATAGCAGATGAGCAGCAAGAAGAGTGTTTCTTTAGGAAGAGACAGAGATGCTGGGGAAAGAGACAGAAGATGAACGTTTGCTTTGGTTTATTTTGGCTTTCTAGTTTTCATATTCAGTCCCTCATATGACCAGGCTATTATGCCGATCTAGTGTTCCATGACACAGTCACATATTAGTTTAATAAAATGTTTCTGGTTAAAAAAGTTTTGTTTATTTATTTTGGTTAAACAAGTTTATTACTTGTGACCAAACAAGTGATCTTTGACTCAGGCAGGCAGATAATAAACTCTGAAAGAAAGAGGATTCTTCTGCCAAGTCAAGTTGCCTCCCACTGAGTTGAAACAGGAAGGAAAGGGACAGGGCACAGCAGTTAAAAGAATGAGGAAGGGGACACAGCCCTCCAGAAACACTGACTGGAATCAGCTAAAACCAAGACTGCATCGAGATGGCCATTATACCTTCATTATAATACTAAAACTCACTCACCCTCGTGCCAGTGCCATGACAGTTCCAAGGATGACCATAAAGAACAAAAATGAGTCCTGCCTCAATTCCTGAAAATTCCCCCCTTCCCCCAAATAATAAAATATTCCTCCCACTCACTAGAATATGAAATTACTGAGCCCATAAAAACTAACCACCCCCATACCCTGGGGACATTCTCACCCTTCAAGGAGGCCTGCACTCTGCTTTTGGAAAGTGTATCTGCCTTTCAGTAAACCCATTTTCACTTTAGTTGGCTTGCTGTTGAATTCTTTCTTGAGCTAAGTGAAGGACCCTCACTTGGCAGTCAGTCCCCGGGATTCACCCACACCTGGGGTGTGACCATCCTCTCGATCCTCCTTCTCCTGCCACAGAGTCAGTCTCCCATCCACACCCCAGCACTGCAGCCTGCAGTCAATGACTGCCTGGTGTTCCCTTGCCTCGAGGGGACACACATTCTGGGATATAGTTCCCTGTGGGATGGAGCTGAGGATGAAACTTCCTCTGACATTGCACACTTTCTTGGCTTACTCTCCATTTATAACCTGCTTCTCCTCCACCCTTACCATCCTTATCCTTCTTCTAGGAACATTTACTTTATAAATCACTAGCACTCAAATCCTTGGCGCAAGGTCTGCATCTGGGATAATTCATCTTAAAACAATGGCCTGTCTTGCAAAGGCTAGGGACAGAGTAGATAATTATACACAGTAAAGTGAGTGAACTGCTAACTATCATTATGTACCATTTGAAGTTTTCAGGGACGAATTACCTCATTCTAAAGCTCACCTTGGAAGAAAAGCAATTAAAGCTTTATTACACCTTTTAATCTGAAAACCAGATTAAATCTGATGTATTAACTGTAAACCAGCTTTCTTACTAATAAGTAAATTCTGTGCTATGTTTTTGCATTGAAACATGTATCTCCTTTGGGACCAGAATAATGTTTGATAAATGACACACCCTAGGCTCTGGTTTAACCTGTTATACAATAATTGTAATGTTATCCATACTCTGGGTAGAGCTAATATAAATAATCAAGTAAAAAAGGTCTAGCTAAGTTATTGAACTATATATTAGACTATTCTTAACAAAACATTATGTATTGGTGTATACTTTTTAAAGTACTCTCCGTTATGTCATCACAACTCTGTATTGTAAATTACTTTTCAGAAATCATAGATTACTGAATGACTGCTAGAAATCAGAACCTATTTTTTTTTTTTTTTTTTTTTGCGGTACGCGGGCCTCTCACTGTTGTGGCCTCTCCCGTTGCGGAGCACAGGTTCCGGACGCGCAGGCTCAGCGGCCATGGCTCACGGGCCCAGCTGCTCCGCAGCATGTGGGATCCTCCCGGACCAGGGTACAAAGCCTTGTCCCCTGCATCAGCAGGCGGACTCTCAACCACTGCGCCACCAGGGAAGCCCAGAACCTAAATATTTTGAATTTAAACTCTTGGATCATTTCTCTAAGTAATGATACAAGTTAATAAACTTATTATTTCCTGTTGTAGGTGTTGTATCACAAATAATGGGTTCATCAGGGAAGAACATTGTTGAAAGTCTCAAGGTAAGTGTATGATACACGAAAAAGGGGGCATGCTCCTTGCCTTGAGCAACTTAAAGTATAATGAAGATAGAAATTTTATTCATCTTAGTTGTATTTATTTATATGTTCACTTACACCTCAAGGAAACTCAAATCTTCCTTTGGGTAGCTTTTTCTCAAGAAATGAGAATCTGCAGTAGTAAGATTTAGAAGACATATTCCTGTCTTAATACAACTGTTAGGCATTGGCATTTGATTGCTCTGGGTTTATACCTGCCTCCTTAGTAAAATAGCCATAGTTATATTCAAGAATTTTATACTGCCTTAATCTCATAAGTAACTATTGTAACATTCCCTCCAGAGTCAGAATAGTGAGTAAACCTAAACTAAATAAGTATTTAAGAAAATCTTATATGTACACTCCATCTAGAAAAAGCTGAGCTTCTAGAGAAGTCTGACTTTCAATAAGTTTTCAGACTTTCTAGCTGAGTCTTTACATTCAAAGCTTTAAAGACCTGTGAATAAATACTGCAGGATTTCATGAAAATACAACTCTGGTGAAAAGTACCAACCCTCACCTGTATTAAGAGAAGATGACACTTTAAGCCAAGAGCCTATTTCCTCTTCAAATCTCTCTCTGCTTAATTCTTTAACTGCAGTTGCAGCCTCTCTCTTAATACATCCTCCTGCACTTAATCTCTATTCCACCTTTGGGCTATCACTTTGAAATATACAGTACCTGGAAAAAAATGGCCTCAAGAGAAGATATGATTCATCAACATACTTTATGGGTAAATCTACAGTAGGAAGAATAAAAATTTTTTAAAGCCCAAGATTTAATGAAAATGGGAACAAATCATAGTGGAATGCAGTTCCAGTTATGAGCTACAAGCACATTAAGGGACACTGAAGTTTAGTGTGCTCTATATTCCTAATGTCTTAAGCACACTGTGATTTAAAGTGGCCACTAGAGATTATGAAAAATGTGCAAAATTAATGTACATTGAATTTCCTTTTGGTGGATCTCCTTTTTTTATTTTGCTGTCCTCTGCCTTCTTGCCTTAATTTACCTGCCCTGTCAGTTATCTTGAGTTCAGAAATAGCAAAGTCAACTTATTTGACCTTATGATGGTCTAGCGTAGCTCATTAACAGAAACCACATGGCAGAGTGAAAAGCAATAGAGACTTTGGAATCATAAAGAAAGGGGTTCAAGATGTGTGGTTGCCAAAAGGGAAGGGGATGGGAGAGGGATGGATTGGGAGTTTGGGATTAGCAGATGCAAACTATTATATATAGAATGGATAAAAAACAAGGTCTTACTGTATAGCACAGGGAACTATATTCAATATCCTATAATACACCATAATGGAAAAGAACATGAAAAAGAATATATGTATATCTGAATTACTTTGCTGTACAGCAAAAATTATTACAACATTGTAAATCAACTATACTTCAATAAAATAAATTTAAAAAAAAGAAAAGAAAGGGGTTTAAATTCTAGCTCTATTACATACTCTTTTTGCTTATACAAGTCATTCAACTCTTTGGTTCCTCAGGTTTTCATAGATAAGTAGAAATAATATCCACTTGTTTGTTAGCAGTTATTTTGAGTTGTGAGATAATGCATGCAAATCACATGAAATGCCTTGCACAGTGCCTGGAATATGAAGTATGAATGTCCTTTAACATTAAAACATGTTTTTTAGTAATCTTCATAATTGAATTACTTATAATTCCAAGTAAAATATTTGTTTTCAAAAATCTATATAATTTACAAAATATGCATTTCAAGCAAATTAAGGGGAAAGACTGCATTTTCCTTTGTACCTATCTCTTCTCAATTCCTCAGAGTGGCTTAGTCATATTTTAGGTGCCTGATAAATAAGTATTGAACAGATTTTGAATGATGAAAAGCAATCATAAACTGGAGATGGTTGGATTTTTTGTATTTTAACATTTAGCTTTGGAAAAATGATACATAAGGTTAACAATTTGAGTCATAGCAAAAAAGTATAAAGTAAAAATGTAATCTCATAGTAAAAGGACATTAGTGAAAAAAACTAGTGAAATCTGAGTAAAATGGAGTTTAGTTAATAGTAATGTACTGATGTTGGTTTCTTTGTTGTGACAAATGTACCATGGTGATGAAAGATATTAAAAATAAGGGCCTATCAAAAAACAGGAAGTAAAAAGTGTTGGCAAGGATGTGGAGAAATTAGAATCCTTGTGAACTGCTGGTGGGAATATAAAATTGCTCAGTCGCTGTGGAAAACAGTTGTGGTAATTCCTCAAAAATTTTAAAATAGAATTACCATATGATCTAACAATTCAACTTCTTGGTAAATAACCAAAAGAATAGAAAGCGGGAACCCTAAGAATAGAAAGCAGGAACCCTAAGAGTTATTTGTATGCCCATGTTCATAGCAGCATTATTCACAATAACTAAAACATGGATGCAACCCGTGTCCATCAAAGGATGAATGGATAAGCAAAATGAGGCATATAAATATAATGGAATATTATTCAGCCTTAAAAAGGAAGGACATTCTGACATATGTTACAATATGTTACACTACTATATGAGTCCACTTATGTGAGATACCTAGAGCAGTGACATTCACAGAGACAGAAAGTAGAATGGTGGTTGCCAGGAACTGGGGAGATGAGGGAATGGGGGTTTCAATTTTACAAGATGAAGAGAATTATGGAGATGGATGGTAGTGATGGCTGCACAACACATGAATGCATTTAATTCCACTGAACTGTATACTTAGAAATGATTTAAATGGTAATTTTGCATTATGTACAGTTTGTCACAATAAAAAAATATTGGAAAACAAGGGGAACTGGATGAGGGGCGTATGAAAACTTTGTATTATCTTTGCTACTTTTCCATAAATCTGACACTATTGCAAAATAAAAAGCTGATTGTAAAAATGTAGTCTCCTTCCCAAACAAAACCTTAAATCCTTAGGCCCACTCCACAGAAGCAACTACTGGAAACATTTCCACAAAACACACACACACACAGACACACACACACACACACACACACAGAGTGAAAATTCTCAAGAAAATTCCAGAGTGGGGCTGAGAAACCAGCCCTTTCATATTGCCAAACAGTCACACAATGGTGTTTCCTTCTGTAGACAGTGATGAGAGGGAGATAGAGTATGATCACTGCTCCTAAGCTAGATATGCCAAACAAGTTTGCTGGCCACTTTCCTCTGAGTCATCTGCATAATGACATGAAGACAATTGATTGAAGTGCATCTTCAAACCCTAGGGTTTATTTTTGTTTGTTTGTTTTAAGAATCCTGCTTCCTTGTTCTTTTTTGATCTTTATGTCTTACTAAATATGACCAAACTCACCCTTCTGAAGACAAAATTAAACCCGGGCAAGTTGTAATGGAATTCAGCATAGAGGTGATTGAATTTTGCCTGAGGCCACATACTCTAATCCACGGAAAGTTCAGGATATTGACTGGACAGCCACCTACATCACCTACCCTCATTGTGCTGGGACCAGACCCAGTCAAGCCCTCTGGTGACTTGATTTAGTTATAAGCTATGGGTACCAGTTCTGTCATGTGTCATTAGGGATGAATACCAAATTAAAAGCCCAAGAACAATGAAATGATTGATCTTCCCATCAATAAGAAGAAGCCAAGAAGTAGAGTTGGTAATATCTATTTTTTTTGTTTTATGCATTTGAGAGAAAATAAACTTTTCATGAAATCCTTTGAAAATATTCTATCTCTTGCTGTCCTGAAATTTTCATCTTATTGTGATTTAAGCATCAAAATAAAGTTTACCCCAGAAAGAGGAGCCCTCCCTTCAACTTTGGCCAACCCAAAACAAAAAGAAAAAACCCACACCCACACACATATACATAACCACATCCACACACATTCAATATCACAGATGATTATAAAAATTGTTCTTTAACTTGGTTCTCCTTTTCACTAAACACAATGTTCAGACCACCATAACAGAAAGACAAATGCTCTTTAATGGATGCATGGTTTGCCATTATACGGATGTACCATCATTTATAGAATGTCAGCTCTTTTCACTGATATATTCCCAGAGCCCAAAATAGTGCTTGGCACATAGTAATGCATGAGAAATATGGTTTCAACCATTCCCTACTGGTGAATCTTTACATTGTTTTTTTGTCTTTAGTTATTTAAACAACGCTTTGATGAACATCCTTCTGTATATCTTTAAATATATATGTAATTTTTTTTTGAAAATGAACTCCTAGAAGAATTACTGTATATAAGGAGACATGCATTTCTATTTTGATAAGTTTTGATAAATAGGTAGATTAATAACTTAATTACCTCTGAAAAACTTGATGACTTTTAAGAGAAAGAATTTTAGACCTGGCTCTAAAAACTCCACTGGTAAGTTGAATATGGAATTGGATAATGGAAAAAGTGAATAACCCCTACACAATTTGTTTGGATTTGAGATCTTTTTATTCACAGATATGGATGGATTTTTTTTTAAGAACCAGTAGCAGTTCAACCAAATATAAATATTACCTAGGTAAGAACTAACTCTAGGTAACCTGGTAAATGGCTCAACTACCTACTGAAAAATTTTTCCCACAAGCCACATGATATCATGATTGAATATCATTCAATCTGTTCATGGTATTCATCATGATATCATGATAGTAAGCTTTGCTTCCTACCTTAATGTAAAGCACCAGATTCATCAGAGGTAGGATATTTTATTTACTTAGTTTTTTCTTTGAGTAAATGTTGTTTAGCCTAATAGCTAAGGTCATGGGATTTGAATAGGTTAAACTTGAGATGGAATCTCATCTTTGTCACATAACTAGCTATATGATCTTGAAATTTACTTAATTTCTTTAAGCCTAAATTTCTTCATCTTCAAAATACTCTTTACCTCATAGTTTTAAGCTGAGGAGTAAATGAGACTGTATATTTTTTTCAGTATCCATAAGGTCTTTTATATACAAGAGTATACTTTTTGTTTCTCCAACAAAGCATCTCAGAGTTTGGGACCACCTTTAGTATCTTGGGGCTATCATCATAAATATTCAATAAATATTTTCCACCAACCACAAAGCTTAAGTTTCTCTGAATTATTCTCTTCTGGACTAAGCAATTGTTTTTGTTGGTTTGTTTAGAAAAAAACAAAGGCAGGAATCACAGAAAGAACCTATCTTCCAGATATGCCCACCATTTGAACAAAGAAATTTGAACATTGGCATTGAATTTTCCTACTGAGGTTAAAAAAATACACAAACAGAAAATAGAGTTAGAAAATTTGAGGAACTGCTGAGGGTCATTTCACAAGTTAGTACCATGTGGATAAGACTCTCTTTGGGATTAGTACAACAAGTGCAAACTCCACAAGAACAATCTGGGAAAAGTGGAGAGCTTAGTAGCTTAGTAGATGATGAAGGGCTGGAGTATCCTCCCCACCCACCTTGACCTGTTTCAGACCTAATACCTGCGTGATACTGAATAAGAAACTGTGAAGTACACCTCAAAATTAGGACTCTGATATCCAGACCATTCTTCTAGATCAGGACTCTTTCCAACCTGTGCTTAATTTAGAGCCTCAGCCTAGAAGCTCTTTTCTTGGGTTTTGCTTGTTTGTTTGTTTGTTGTCTCTTTTTAATATTATAGTCCCGTAAGAGGCAATCTTCTCTTGCTTGTAATAGAAAATAGATGCCTCCACCCGACCCTGGGAATTCTCCAAAAGTTAAAAGTCCTCTGAAATATATAGATAAATATTCACTTATACCAGATGTATTTGTCCTTTCCTAAGATAGATAACAATACCATATATGTGCAAAACAGTATGGATTTGTCAAAGCATTTTCTAATGATTAACTATCTAATTTCTTCCATGCTAGTCTCAAGACACTAAAAAGTTATTATTTTTTGTATTTGACAAAAGAGTAAAACTGAAGATTTTAGAGAATGGATTAATTTGCCCTAATTCATACAGTGCATAATAATAATAATAATACTCTCACATTCTGTTTCTTTTTAAAGTGCTTTCATCCATTATTTATTTTATTCTTGTGTTAATCCTTTTTTGGTAGTTACTTATGAAATATAATCTCTATTATATGATTCTGTGTTTATGATCTAGACTCATCATTTTTCATCTGCCCTACACCCCCACCACCAGAACTCTCTGCTAATCCATACTGAATTATTGACACAGGTAGAAATATGCAATAATCAGAAGTCTTCATGCCTATGTTTTTGCACATTGTGTTTTCCTGGCTTGGGGAGTCCTTCCATTGCTGAACAAAGTCACTTTTGTGACATTTCCACTGAACACCTGGTTTAGAATTGTAAGTACCTCTCCCCTAAGCACTTAAGTTATGTCAATTACTTAATTGAGTTGTGGTCCAAAGTTCTAAGGTAACTTTACTCTGTTAACCATTATATTATATCTTTCTTATCAGTTAGATCTCGTCCTATTCTTTACAATTTCAAATGATGTTTTAAGAACACGGAAATGAATGAAGTGGCCATATCCTGAAAACCAGCATTAAATAAGTAAGAATTGTATGTTTAATTTGCTGAGATGTGAGGAGAAATATTAGAAGACATTTTTCATTCTTGTTCTTCATGCTTATATGTGGTCTTGGGAAGGCCCAAATTCAGGGAGTTAATATGTAAGTTTTGAGCCATTGTGAATAAAGTCTAGTTCAGCCCCATGTAGTCCAGATCAGGGTACCTATCACTTTAACAATGACACTCTTAAGACCTGGACCTCAGAAAACCTCTTTGTGATGAATTGTTGCTCTCTGCTTCTTTATCATGTACCTAACTTTGGATTCAAGCTTTCCTTTTTAAAAATTTTTTTCAAGGTTTTGTGGTCAAACTTTCAATGTCTTTAGTGCTTCAAAATTCTTTCCCTTGTGGCATAAACTTTAATCATCTTTAGTGATGTTTCCTTCATCAGCCATGACACACTTAGCTCCCCATACTCGACAAGGGACTCTAAAATATTAATTTCAAACAACCAGAGAGAAGCACACCTAACTCTCACCTTGTATCCCTCTATCATTCTTTGCTAACTGTGACTAGTCTTTGGAGCTAATCATTTAGACCCCAACACTTCTGGGGATTAAAAGCCAATAGTCAGAATAAGAAGCATCCTTATAATAACTGATATAGTATAATGCACAGTACTTCCACATGCATTGGTTATGCCACTTTTATAACAACGCTAGCTAACTGATAAGTAAATAGTCTTGAGGGTAAAGTGATTTACTGGCAGAGATTGCTATAGGTAAGACACTCTAGCCACAGCCCAAATGGTCCTTGTCCTCCACCCTTAGAGATAGTGTTTTCTTCCTATCAGAACCTGCTCTTAGGGTAGGTGATATTATTGTTTTGAATATCTGTGTGTTCCTCCTCTAAGAGATATTTGCAATTTAATCAGTTCATTTATTCATTTAACAAAATATTTGTTCATTATAGGCAAGCCATCATGATAGATGCAGGAATACAGCAGTAAACAAAACAGGCAGGTTTTTCCCATCTGAACCATTGAAAATCCACGTCTGCAATTGCAGAAAAGACTACAAAGGGGGAAATGATTAGGATGACATAAAAGGGTACAATATGCGATTCTATTCTTGACTCAGTGGTCAGAGAATACCATTTCAAGGATGTAATATTTAGGTTGTGACTTAAAATAGATGTAAATATTTATTAAGCAAAGTAGGATGTGAAGGATAAAGAGATGTCCCATTAAGACATGGGAATGTTGGGATTAGAGCCCCTTGAAATATGTCTTATATATTAGTTTGCATTCACTTCACACGTGTGTGTCTTAGGCAATGTATCCTTTCCTTGGAGATAGCACTTTCTATTCACCTCAAAATTGCATGCCTGTCTCTTTCCAGAGCTTTGAGCAGAGGTAAAGGGTGACATTTTTGATACAATCTGTGCCAAAAATTGGAAATACACCATCTGCTCAGGAACATGAATCCAGATATAAGGAAGCAAAATGTCAAATGGAAGACAAATGCATAGGCAAGGCACATATGTAACGCATACTGGAATGTTAAGACTCAAACCTTGAGCCCAGCAGCTTCTAGGTATTACTCCATGGAACTCCAAGATGACCGTTATGACTCATTAATCAGTCAGACCTAGGACCCACCCTAAGGCTGCTTGACTCATTGCTATGAACTAGCTATAGCAATGTCACATGAATATAGAACAAGGCTCATCTGAAGTCCCCAAATCTACCAAAAACTGCTGCCATGCTTGGGAAAATTTCTATCCAGACAAAGTACATGCAACAGCAAGAAGGCATTGGAATATTCCAGGAAAAGGAAACTGGAGCAGAGAAAGAGTATAATGAGTGAATTAAGAAATTATTCAAGGAATCCAAGAAGTAGTAAGTAGGTAAGGGAGGTAATTAATGGATAGTCATCTTTTCTGAAAGCTTTGGCATTTCATATCATAGGTTGTGGTCTTCTGTGACTGTGGGCAAGTCTGATTTGCTGCAGGAGGGCAATATACAGTTTCTGTGACTTTAATTTAAGAGCACATGTCACCAAATCATTTTTGCCTTCAAACAGACTTGAGGCCTCTGGAGTTTCAGATTTGTGGTCTAGAATCAATTTTGTTATATGCCTTAATCACTTTCTATTAGTGATGTGTTTTCCCCTTAAGTGAAGTAAAATCAAGCCCCAGTCTCTGAAAAGAAGTGTTTTGTTTTCTTTTCACTCTCAGATTCTCCTTACCACTTACCTGAAATATTGCATACTGCTGCCACCAAAGAATTTTTCATGCCTGACAATTCAGCAGATAATGTTACTTCTTTGTAACGAATGAAAGGTAGTTTGTTCTGGGCTCAGACCTCTAGCACCAGCCAGTCATTTGCACATGAAATGGAGTATTGTAAACTGGAAAGGCCAGGAAATCCCCAGGCCACTGCCTCGGATGGTCCAACAAGGGGATCTGTTGTTTGTACTCATTGTTGTGGGGCCATTTTACAGAGTGACAGATCTCTGATAAAGGTCAGAATCCAGTGACCTTCTTCTCTGATGCCATCAATCAAGTGCACTAGAGTTAGGTGGCAATTCCATTCCACAGGCATGGTGAGCAGACACTGCTAAAGGATTTTGGCACTGTGCTGTAGCCACCAGAATCACTGAATATGACAGACATTTGAGCTGTGTGAGTTAAAGAGAAAAATCTACCCATGTGAATAACCCATGTTTTTCTCCTCTCTACTGTAGATAGTTTGCTAATTTCCTAAGCACAAAGCAGGTTTAATTAAAGCCAGTGGAGCAAGGGAATGCTACAGTCGAATGAGTTTTTATGTATCTCACATAGCCAGAGCCAGGCAAAATATGAAAATGTGATGATATAAGCTTTGTTTGGTAAACAGTCTCACTCACTCCAGGCACTTCCCTCAATCCCTGGGGCACTTAAAGTATTTACTGAGTAGTACTCCAGCTCTTCCTCCTCTTTGTGACTGACTGCCAGTCTTTCTGATGTGTTAACAACCACACTCCTCTTCTGGGAAGCATAAGGCAGTAGCGAACCTCAACAGGGAAAATGGCTCTGCATTTGCCTTTGGCACAATTCTGAGCTTTGTCTGTTCCAGCAGCCCCTTCTTTCCCACTTGAGTAGACAGGTGATTTCAGAGACTGAGGTACGAGATTATCACACCTGTTTTGGAGCCTAGGAAAAAGCACTGGCTCATTTACAAAGAGGTCTTTTTTTTTTTTTTCTCAGAAGTACCTATCCATCTGGAAAGAAAAGTGATTTTTTAAGGTTAGAAAATAGTAATGCAAGTTTGTGCTTAATCTTATAGAATACCATAGAATAGGATGGCTTGAAAAGAGAAAATGTAATGGAAGTTTTCCATTTATCACTATCTTTTTTTTCATATTCTATGCTATTTTTACCAGTAAATAAATTATCTAGTTATTAATAGCATTGTATTTTTACATGAATTCAGATGTTTTATTAATAACTTATTTTTAATTGGATTTGGGAGTGAGCAGATTTTTGCACATCTACACCATATTCAGAAACCAACTAATTCAGACACTGATGACTTCAATTTTCAGCAGATATTTACTGAATGTCAACTATGTGATAGGCACTACTCTGGACTCTGGAGATTCAGCAGTTAGTAAAGGTCCTCATGGAGTTTATATTCTAATTAGAAGAGAGAGATGATAAAATAATAAGTGCTATAGAGGGAATTGAATGTGGGGGGATGTGGGTTCAAGGACTGGGATTTTTAAAATGTTGGGCAGACAACTCCTTCTGGAGAAAATGGTATATTCGTAAAGCCTTAATAAGTTTTGAAATAGATAGAGATATCTAGAGGAAGAGTTTTTCAGGAAGATAGAAATGAGGCAGGAGACAGATGGGCTCCAGGCTAGGCGTTTACAACTGGCCTCCTGTTCACACCTCCTTGGGTGAGAAGAAGATCAGCTCTAGGCTGGACATTCATTACCAGCCTCCTGTTTACATTTCCAGAGGTGAGAGACAAATGGGCTCCAGGACTACATATTTATGAGTGGACTCCTGCCTATATTTCGAGATCTGCACCTTGATATAAAAACAGGAACAGGAATAGGGTAAATAACCACACTTTGGGCACTTCCATGACAGGGACAGGGAGGGACTAAACCCTGTTAAAAGATCAAGAGGTCATACATTTCCCATCATTGGGGCAAGGGAGACTACATGTGCGCAAAAGCCTTCATGGGGTCAAAATGGCAGGGAAGTAAGTCCTACTATCTCCCTCCCAGAGGCCTTTGCTATGAAATGCGTCTTGATTGAGGGGTATGTGCACACCCAGGGGCGGGTCCAGAGGCAAATTAGCCATGGGATCAAAACAATATGATTGGCCAAGAAGAAGACAAAGACCCAGAAGACTACCCTCTTAAAAAGATTTAAACTTCCCAAAGGCACAACTCTTGAGACTCTCTCACTGAGTTTGCTCGTGTGTCTTTCTGCATGTACTCTGCTTTTCTAATAAACATACCTTCTGTCACCTTGTCAGGTTCTTCCTTTCAAGGTAGACAAAGGACTGGGGAGTTGGTTTCTGGCCACTGGCCCTGTGGTCTAATGGTTAAGATCCTGGTTTCCATCCAGGTTACCTGGGTTTGATTCCCGGTCAGGGAGCTAAGATTTTGCTTCCAGCTACTGCTTGCTGCTGCTTGTGGCTTACTGTTGCCTGCGTCTCAAACCAGAAACATCCAGTTCTGGGCCTGAGGCAGGAACACTCCAGACATAAGCTATGGGACTTGCATGAAGGTTAGTGGGTCTGTGCAGAGTGAGTATTATGGGCTGAATTGTGTTCCCCCCAAAAATCATATGTTGAAGTTCTAATCTCTACTACCCCAGAAGGTAATTTTCTTTGGAGATATAGTCTTTAAAGAGGTAATTAAGTTAAAATCAAATCATTAGGGTGGGCCCTGATCCAGTGTGACTGGTATTCTTATATGAAGAGTAGATTAGGACACAGACACACACACACTGAAGGCTATGAGAAGACACTGGAAGAAGACAGCCATCTCCAAGTCAAGGAGAGAGGCCTCAATAGACATCATCCTTGTTGACTTCTGTCAACCTCTTGATCTCAGACTTTTAGCCGCAAGAGCTGTGAGAAAATAAATTTCTGTTGTGTAAGCCACCCAGTCTATGGTGCTTTGTTATGACAGCCATAGTAAACTAATACAATGAACAAAGGGTTATGTAGTAAGAAATGAGATCCAAGAGCTCAGAGGGATGTGGATCAGGTCAGGCTTTATGGACCATTGCCTACCAGGAATTTGTGGCGCATGCTGCAGATATAACAACATAGAGCTTATGAGAGATGGTCTTAGAGGCAGAGAATTAGCAAAGCCCTCATACTGCCTTGAACTCTCATTATTTCACAACATGGGCCTAGTATAGATGTTCTGTATGCAACAAGGTCCCAGCAGAAAGGGCCTGCCTTAGCAAACAGGCTAGATGTGAATCTGAGAGTTTTGAAAGTGAGAAGGGACCTCAATCCCACAGCTTGTTACATATTTATAGATTAGCTTAAGAGAGGCTAGGGAATATTTATTTTCTCTAGGTAATGAGGAGCTTCCTGGCCAGGAACAATTCTAGGGATTGTGTATGCAAAGTGCCAAGGTCTGCACATTAAGGACCTTGGAATAGCCTTAGGTGCCAGGAATAACATCAGATGGTTTCAGTCCCAGTGAGTCAGTTGTTTGCTGAACTAATACCAAAAGTTAGAAGGAAATGAGCTTCTAGAACCATTTGGATTTGTCTCTTACTAGAGTCAAGGATGAACCAAGGGTTTTCTAATGAACCACTAGAAATATAAATTTGGTATTAGATCAAGATTTGTTTTGGATGTGGTAGATGTAAAATATTTGGTTAGGCATCCAAGTGGAGATAGGAGTTAAATATAACAGTATAGATTTGGGGGAGAGGTTTGGGTTGGAGATTAAATTTGGGGAGTCATCAGCTAAGAGATGATATTTAAGTCATAAGATGGTAGAAAAATCATCACAAAAATGTGTGCAGATAAAGGAGACAAGAGGTTCAAGGGCTGAGCTTTGGGCCACTCCATCACTAGGAGGTCAGAGAGATGAGGGGAAATCAGCAATGGAGACTGGGAAGGAATGGCCTGTGAGTAGGAGGCAAAAGAGAATATGAGGTCCTGAGAGCCAAGTGAGTAAGATGTTTTAAGAAAGAAATGTTGTCTAGGATTAAAGATCTGAAATTTACTATTGACATTCCATGAGTATGTCATAGGTGGCATTGACAGGGGTGGGTTCACAAAAGTGGTGAAAGGGACCTTACTAGAGAAAATTTAAGAAATATGGGAGGGAAGTACCTTGAGACAGAGAGTACAAAGTACTCTTTCTAGGAGTTTTGCTATATGAAGAGGAGCAGAGCAATGGAGTGGTAGTTGGTGGGAAAGTGAGTCAAGAGATGTTTTATATATCTTTGTATGTTTATGACCATGATCCAGGAGGGAAAGGAAAAAATGATGATGAAGTAGAGAGAGAGAAATGCTGGAGTGATGTCCTTAATAGATGAAAAGGGCTGTGATTTGGTGCACAATTGGAGAAACATGGATATTTCATTCATGGCCAGTGGTGTATCTCTAGAAAAAAGATATAATGATCAATCTATTTTAGATGTGGAGGGAAGAAAAACAACTTTTAGTCCACTTAAAATAAACAATATTAGCCTTTAAAAATAGATATCAGAAGTATTGCTTTTTAAAATATGAGATAAGTTAGCATTTATTGAAGCAGGTACAACATAATAGTTAACAGCACAGTTCAGCAATCAACAGCTGTATGATTTTTGGCAATATTGTATAAGACTTTAAGCATAGTGGTTTGAATATATGAGATGATTATTTGTTTTGTGCAACAAAAAACATGGGAGTAGGCAGTCTCGTTTTATCAAGAAATGAGGCTTCTTTTACTTCGCTGCTCCTCCATCCTTTTTATGTAACTGTTATGATTACAATATAGCTGCTGGGCCTCCAGACATTGCCTCCATATCCCAGATAGGACAAAAAGGAATGTTGAAGAGTTAAGGGCAAAGGACTGAGGGGAATATGCCTGCCCAATCTTTTCTTTTTTTCCAAAGCTTTCCCAGAAGCACCTCTGAGTAACCTCTACTTACATCTTACTGAGTAGAACTGAATAACATGGTCAATTTTACCTGCAAGGAAAACAGGGAAGGTAATTTTTTTCTGTGTAAATTGCCTTCTTTAAAAATTGGAGTTCTGATTATAAGGGAAAAAGGGAGAATGGCTGTTAGCAGAGTCTACCATGCTCTTTCCTTCTCAAAGATGATAATGCTAAAAAGCGTTCTCAGAATTCAATGAGATGATGCAGATAAAATATGTCATGAATTGTCTAGTACACAGTAAGTACTCAGTAAATGCTAGTTGTTAGTGTTAATGTTATTTGCATTTCAAAGTCAGAGCATACTCATTACTGAAGTGAGACAAATTTTGTATTAACAAGGAGTATCCTAGACACCCTGTGTTTATATGGACACCTTATTCTGTGAGCCTAGCCTTGGAAAGTGGACTTTTTCATATCCAGTCTGAAATCTGACCCCAATGGCTGCTTCCTCTTTACTGCCAAATAACAAAAGCTTTTTGTGTAAACTCTACTGCATAGAAAGACCCCCAAATAGCATGTTTTAGTTATATTTATTAAACATTTATATGTAGCTATAGGATAAAAACCTAACACCTAGCATAATGGCTTTCTTAATAAAGCATGTATGAAATCATTTTCCAAAGTCTTCTCTTTCCCTCAAAGGACACTTTGAAAGACAAAGTTATATGCTTGATTACTCAAGTAGTTTTTTTTTCTATTTAAAAAGGTTAATAATAAGTAATTGATCTTTTTTTCAGGTTAGTTTAGAAACAGTTTGTTAGTCCCCTGAGTGTAGGGAGTGTGTCTTTTTAATCCTTTATGTTCCCTTACTAGTGTGATTCTATGTGGAAGCTCAAGAGTTTCTTGATAGTAAGGGTGATATCTTCTTCATCTTGGTTTTATAAGCACCAGCATCCAGACTGATAAGTGTCTCATAAATATTTCCATATCAAATTGAGAAAGTAGAAAGAAGGAGGGAAACTACCACTTATTGAGGATCTATTACGTTCCTAACAAGGCTCTGAACATTTAACATTCTCTTTTATTTAATTAACAGAAGGCCACCAGCAGAAATATAAATGGCAAATGCTTACTCAGGAAATGATGGATGATGCACTGGTCACCAGAGGCAATACTACTTTCTCCACTAAAATCTTTATGCTATACACCTCTGTCTTCCTTTACACAGACTCTGAGGATTAAACTGCTTTACCCTCTTTATGATTTAAAGTAGTTATCATTTTCCCATTTCCTGATTTCTACATTTCCTAAAATCTGCCCTTCACTGACACCCAAACAACCATATGTCCATAGGTTCTATGTGTATAAGGGGTTTTATTACTGAACCCTAATACCAGTAAGTATTATGGTAATAGTCCTAGCAATAATGACAATAGCTAAAATTCATTTACTGTTTTTTATGTGTCAGGTACAGTGTTGGTTGCTTTAAAGGTATCATTTCATTGCATCTTTACAACAGCCTTATGAGTTAAGTACTATTATTATCTCCCTTTGACAAATTAGAGATCTGAGTCTTAAAGGCATTAGTCACATGTGCATGGTTACACAACCAGTCGTTAGTCTAATGCGAGGGTCCATGTTCTTAAATGTGGGAAAAGTTCTACGGCATAATAAAAATAGTTCTTAACTTGGGAAAAAATTCTAAGGCATAATAAAAACAACCAACATGGAAAATGGCCACAGATTCAAATCTCCAACAGGTTTACACTGCATTATGCCTGGAAAAATGATATAGCTTGCTTTTTATTTAAAAGAATTAAATAATTTTAGATTTAAGGTAGATGGCACAGAAAATTGTCATATATTCTTCCCCAGCTTCTCCTGGTATATTGTTATTAATTAAATTATAGACTTTATTTGGATTTTATCAGTATTCCCAAGAGTGCCCTTTTCTGTTCCAGCCTCCAATCTAGAGCATCGTGCTGCATTTAGTCATCATATCCCTCTGTTTCCTCCAACTTGTGACAATTTCTGTTTTTTCATGACATATTTGAAAAGTACTGATCATATATTTTATATAATGACCCACAATTTGGGTTTATCTAATTGGGTTTTCTCATGATTAAACTGAAATTATGGATTTTGAGAGAAATACCACAGAGGTGAAATGTCCTTCCATATCATTCTATTAGGGGGTACATGATATCAACACAACTAATTACAGGTGATATTAAACTTGATTACTTGGCTAAAATAGTGGCTGCCAGATTTTTCCATTGTAAAGTCACTCTTGTCCTCTTTCCATACTCTATTTGTCATTAAGTCTAGTTCACTCTTAAGAGAATGACAATTACAGTCCAAATCCTGGAGGAAGAAATTGAAGAACTTGTGGACTTATGTTAACACCACCATAGTCATCAATAACTATTTTGTGAGAGATGCTTAGAGGTTATGTAATAGTCCTATTTTCCTTCAAGTGTTACCCATTAATTTTAGCATTTATTGATGGAATTTGTTTGGAGCAGTTACTATTGTAGCATTCTAATGGTGATTTTCTGTTTCTCTTATTCTTGTTATATTATTTGGAATTCTTCTTTATGGGAGATTTGTGCACTCCCTCCCATTTCTTTCTTTAGTTATTTATTTATATGTTTATGGACTCGTTAAATTGGTTTTATTCTTTGGATTATAATCTAGGATTACCATTATGTATTTTGCCATTCAAATTGTTCCAGCTTTGGCCATTGGGAGCTCATTCAGGTTAGGTTCTGTATCATTATGACATGACCCTATACATATTTTTTTTTCATTAGCTTATCTTTTGGCATTATATGATACTCTATGTTTGTCTTGTATTTTCCCTGCCGCAACTCTAGAAATAGCCATTTCCCTAAGGAGTCTCAGTTCCCTTTTTTGGAAAATAGTATTTAGAAGCTAAGATCAAGGTGTTGGGTATACTCATTACTACTGTGGTATCATCATTTCTAGGCCCTTTCAGTGAATAGAACAAGGAAATACATGCACGCTTACTAACTTATGTATATGTGAATATCTATATTTATTTCTTTATATATCTGTTCATAACTATTATCTCCAACTCTATTTCAGCCCTCAAAATTTCATTCCAGTTTCTCCCCTTGCTCACTTTGTAACTTCTTTGTTTTATAGCAAGAAAGATATCTTTCATTATCTATAACGTATTTACTTATTTTTGTAACCTTATATACATTTAAAGTAGTTTCACAATTGCTAACCCTGTGAGAAACAAACTTTCCAACTGGAGTATGGTGTTTATATATTTTTATAGTTAGCCTAAAAGTATCCAGTCAAACACTGTTTTCCAAAGTTATTTAGAGCAGCTTTTTCCCCTACCTCCTTCAACCAAAAAAAATCTCCTTTTCCTTTTTTCCCCTACCTCCTTTTTTTTCCCTCCTATTTTAAACACCATGGGGTGGGGTGTCTGCTGACCTGGATCAGGGTCTGGTCCAGGTTGGTGAAGCACTGTCAATGAGATCTTCAAACCCACTGACTACTCCTTTTCATTATCCATCATTCTCATGTTCAGTTTCCTTCCTTAACCCAGCCAAGAGTCAATAGTCTGATCTTCCTTCTATTCCAATGGATTAATTATAACTGCTCCTGTTATAGGTAAACTTAGGCTCTGAATTTTAATCCCTCTCCCTTTCTGAAGGATTTCTCATTTATAATACTTTTTTTCCCCTATCATCAATTCCTCCGTTTTTCTTGGATTACTCTTATAAACATTAAAACATGCCTCAGAAATTTTCATTTAGGAAATAATAAACACTTTCATTAGCCTCATATTGCCCCTGTAACTACAATATGACTTTTCCACTTGGGTTCACAGCAACTTTTCCTAGAATTGTTTATAGTCACTTTCTCTACTTTGTCACAACCCACATTCATTCCCCAGTATATTCAGTTTGAGTTTTTGTTCTATAATCTTTTGATAGTTGCTCTCATTAAGGTCACTAATGAACTCCATAATGCCAAATCCCACAGTCATTTCTCTTTCTTCTTATATAATCTCTCGGTAACAAATGATACAATTAATCTAGAACACACTTTCCCCCTGTCTTTCAACATATATATTCACCTGGTTTTCCTCTCTCCTCATTGTTGCTCCTTTTCAATATTCTAAACACAGGTGGGTCATAGAGCTCAATGAAAGATTATTTCTTCTGGTCTGCATACTTTCTCACTCAGGACACACTCATTCCCTAGATAGTGTCATTTGACCCCATACTTTTACACATATTTTCATAGTCCCTTCATTTTTTTCTCGAATCATAATTTCTTCCCTTCATTTTCAGATGGTCACTATCTAATTGCCAGCTTGTTATCTTTTCTCAAATGTCAAATTGGTATTTCAAATTTAACATATTTGAAACAAAACTTTATCTTCACAGCATCTATTTTCTCACCCCAAAATTTCATCTCCCTCAGTTATCTCCATATCAGTAAATGAGTAACCACTATTCTGTTGCTTAAGCCAACAATCAATGAATCATCCTTGAGTTCTCCCTCAACCACTAGCTCCAGGTTTTTATCGAATCCTGTTGAATTTATTTCCAAAATGGGCCATCTCTCTCCATCTCTATCCCTCCTACTCTATCTCTTGGACTATTGCAATAACCCCTTTAATTGGTCTGTAGCCTTCCTTTCTTAACCCCTTTTGTTATTCTGTGCAGAATTAACAGTAGGTTAAAAATAAAATTAATTCCAATCAAGTGACAACACCCCTTAAAATCTCTCAGTGACTTCTCACTGCACAGAAAATGAAATTGCAACTTTACATTGAAGTGCTGAGTAATGAGGTGTGGATAATAATGAGGAAGAATTAGTCAAAATCATCCAGAGAAAAAGAACCACTAGGATATGTATAGATATATAAGAGGAGATCTATTAAGAGAATTGGCTCATGCAATTATGGAGGCTGTGAAGACTCACAATCTTCCATCTGTAAGCTGGAGAACCAGGGAAGCCGGTGGTATAATTCAGTCCAAGTCTGAAAATCTAAGAACCAAGAACTCTGATGTGCAAGGGCAGTAGAAATGAAAGTCTCAGCTCAAGAAGAAAGAGTGGGAATTTGTCCTTCCTCTAAATGTTTGTTCTGTTTGGGTCCACAAATTTTAACTTGTCTTAACTATGTTCTTAACTATGTTATGCTCTTTCCTGTTTAAGGCCTTTGTAATTATGATTCTCTTTGCTTGAAAACAAGCTTCCCCAAGATCTTTGCAAGGGTGTCATTAATGTATTTGCTTAAAAACAGTCTGAAAAGAACTTCATGACCAAAAGAAGCAACTAGACCCTAGATGTTCAATATGCTATCTCCCTTTTTATTTTCTTTTTAGCACTCAACACTACATGATATTTTCTTTTCTAAATTTTATTTATTTATTTATTTTTATTTACCATCTTTATTGGAGTATAATTGCCTTACAATGTTGTGCTAGTTTCTGCTTTATAACAAAGTGAATCAGCTATACATATACATATATCCCCATATCTCCTTTCTTTTGTGTCTCCCTCCCACCCTCCCTATCCCACCCCTCGAGGTGGTTACAAAGCACCAAGCTGATATCCCTATGCTATGCAGCTGCTTCCCACTAGCTACCTATTTTATTTTATTTTTTAACATCTTTATTGGAGTATAATTGCTTCACAATGGTATGTTAGTTTCTGCTTTATAACAAAGTGATTCAGCTATACATATACATATATTGCCATATCTCCTCCCTCTGGCATCTCCCTCCCACCCTCCCTAACCAAACCCTCTAGGTGAACACAAAACACCGAGCTGATCTCCCTGTGCTATGTGACTGCTTCCCACTAGCTATCTATTTTACATTTCGTAGTGTTATATGTCCATGCCACTCTCTCACTTCATCCCAGCTTACCCTTTCCACTCCACATGTCCTCCATTTTCTATGTCTGAATCTTTATTCCTGTCCTGCCCTTAGGTTCTTCAGAAAAAAAAATTTCTTTTTGATTCAATATATACATGTTAGCATACAGTATTTGTTTTACTGTTTCTGACTTAACTTCACTCTGTATGACGTTCTCTAGGTCTATCCACCTCACTACAAATAACTCAATTTTGTTTCTTTTTATGGCTGAGTAATATTCCATTGTATATAAGTGCCACATCTTATTTATCCATTCATCTGTCGATGGACACTTAGGTTGCTTCCTGGCTATTGCTATCTGGCTATTGTAAACAGAGCTGCAATGAACATTGTGGTATATGACTATTTTTGAATTATGGTTTTCTCAGGGTATATGCCAAGTAGTGGGATTGATGGGTCGTATGGTAGTTCTATTTTTACTTTTTTAAGGAATCTCCCTTCTGTTCTCCAGAGTGCCTGTATCAATTTACATTCCCACCAACAGTGCAAGATGGTTCTCTTTCTCCACACACTCTCCAGCATTTATTCTTTGTAGATTTTTGATGATGGCCATTCTGACCGGCGTGAGGTGATATCTCATTGTAGTTTTCATTTGCATTTCTCTAATGATTAGTGATGTTGAGCCGCCTTTCTTGAGTTTGTTAGCAATCTGTATATCTTCTTTGGAGAAATGTCTATTTAGGTCTTCAACTATGTTGAATAGTAGTGGTGAGAGTGGATAGCCTTCTCTTTTCCTGATCTTAGAGGAAACGGTTTCAGTTTTTCACCATTGAGAATGATGTTGGCTGTGAGCTTGTTATATATGGCCTTTATTATGTTGAGGTAAGTTCCCTCATGCCTACTTTCTGGAGAGTTTTTATCATAAATGGGTGTTGAATTTTGTCGAAAGCTCTGATTCAATTAAGATGATCATATGGTTTTTCTCCTTCAATTTGCTAAAATTGTGTATCACATTGGTTGATTTGTGTATATTGAAGAATCCTTGCATTCCTCAAATAAACCCCACTTGATCATGGTGTATGATCCATTTAATGTGATCTTGGATTCTGTTTGCTAGTATTTTGTTGAGGATTTTTGCATCTATGTTCATCAGTGATATTCATCTGTAGTTTTCTTTTTTTGTGACATCTTTGTCTGGTTTTGGTATCAAGGTGATGGTGGCCTTGTAGAATGAGTTCAGGAGTGTTCCTCCCTCTGCTATATTATGGAAGAGTTTGAGAAGGATAGGTGTTACCTCTTTTCTAAATGTTTGATAGAATTCACGTGTGAAGCCATCCGTTCCTGAACTTTTGTTTGTTGGAAGATTTTTAATCACAGTCTCAATTTCAATACTTGTGACTGGTCTGTTTATATTTTCTATTTCTTCCTGGTTCATTCTTGGAAGGTTGTGCTTTTCTAAGAATTTGTCCATTTCTTCCAGGTTGTCCATTTTATTGGCATAGAGTTGCTTGGTAATTTATCATGATCCTTTGTATTTCTGCAGTTTCATTCATTATTTCTCCTTTTGCATTTTTAATTCTGTTAATTTGAGTCTTCTCCCTTTTTTTCTTGATGAATCTGCTAATGGTTTATCAATTTTGTTTATCTTCTTAAAGAAACTGCTTTTAGTTTTATAGATCTTTGCTATCGTTTCCTTCATTTCTTTTTCATTTATTTCTGATCTTATATTTATGATTACTTCCTTCTGCTATCTTTGGGGTCTTTTGTTCTTCTTTCTCTAATTGCTTTAGGTGTAAGGTTAGATTGTTTATTTGAGATTTTTCTTGTTTCTTGAGGTAGGATTGTATTGCTACAAACTTCCCTCTTAGACCTGCTTTGGCTGCAGCCCATAGGTTTTGGGTTGCAGTGTTTTCATTGCCATGTGTTTCTAGGTATTTTTTGATTTCCTCTTTGATTCCATCAGCGATCTCTTGGTTATTTGGTAAGGTATTGTTTAGCCTCCATGTGTTTGTATTTTTACAGTTTTTCTCCTGTAATTGATATCTAGTCTCATAACATTGTAGTCGGAAGATACTTAATATGATTTCAATTTTCTTAAATTTACCAAGACTTAATTTGTGACCCAAGATATGATCTTTCCTGGAGAATGTTCCATGAACACTGAGAAGAAAGTGCCTTCTGTTGTTTTTGGATGGAATGTCCTATAAATATCAATTAAGTCTATCTTGTTTAATATGTCACTTAAAGCTTGTGTTTCCTTAGTTATTTTCATTTTGGATGATCCGTCCATTGGTGGAAGTGGGGTGTTAAAGTCCCCTACTATGATTGTGTTTACTGTTGATTTCCCCTTTTATGGTTGTTAACATTTGTCTTATGTATTGAGGTGTTCCTATGTTGGGTGCATAAATATTTACATTTGTTATATCTTCTTCTTGGATTGGTCCCTTGATCGTTATGCAGTGTTCTTCTTTGTCTTTTGTAATAGTCTTTATTTTAAAGTCTCTTTTATCTGATATGAGAACTGCTACTCCAGCTTTCTTTTGATTTCCATTTGCATGGAATATCTTTTTCCATTCCCTCACTTTCAGTCTGTATGTGTCCCTAGGTCTAAGTGGATCTCTTGTAGACAGCATATATACAGGTCTTCTTTCTGTATCCATTCAGCCAGTGTGCATCTTTTGGTTGGAGCATTAATCCATTTACATTTAAGGTAATTATCGATATGTGTGTTCCTATTACCATTTTCTTAATTGTTTTGGGTTTATTATTGTAGGTCTTTTCCTTCTCTTGTGTTTCCTGCCTAGAGAAGCTCCTTTAGCATTTGTTGTAAAGCTGGTTTGGTGGTGCTGAATTCTCTCAATTATTGCTTGTCTGTAAGGTTTTTAATTTCTCTCTCGAATCTCAATGAGATCCTTGCTGGGTAGAGTATTCTTCATTGTAGGTTTTTTCCCTTTCATCACTTTAAATATGTCCTGCCACTCCCTTCTGGATTGCAGAGTTTCTGCTGAAAGATCAGCTGTTATCCTTATGGGGATTACCTTTTATGTTATTTGTTGCTTTTCCCTTGCTGCTTTTAATATGTTTTCTTTGTATTTAATTTTTGATAGTTTGATTAATATGTGTCTTAGCATGTTTCTCCTTGGATTTATCCTGTATGGGACTCTCTGTGCTTCCTGGACTTGAGTGGCTATTTCCTTTCCCATGTTAGGGAAGTTTTCAACTATAATCTCTTCAAATATTTTGTCAGACTCTTTCTTTTTCTCTTCTTCTTCTGGGAACCTTATAATTCGAATGTTCATGCATTTAATGTTGTCCTGGAGGTCTCTGAGAGTGTCCTCAATTATTTTCATTCTTTTTTCTTTATTCTGCTATGCAGTAGTTATTTCCACTATGTTATCTTTCAAGTCACTTAATCGTCTTCTGCCTCAGTTATTCTGCTATTAATTCCTTCTAGAGAATTTTTAATTTCATTTATTGTGTTGTTCATCATTGTTTGTTTGCACTTTAATTCTTTTAGGTCCTTGTTAAACCTTTCTTTTGTTTTCTCCACTCTGTTTTCAAAATTTTAGATCATCTTTACTGTCATTACTCTGAATTCTTTTCCAGGTAGACTTCCTATTTCCTTTTCATTTTTTGGTCTGTTGGGTTTTTACCTTGATCCTTCATCTGCTGCATATTTCTCTGTCTTCTCATTTTGCTTAGCTTACTGTGTTTGGAGTCTCCTTTTCACAGGTTATAAGTTCATATTTCCAATTGTTTTTGGTGTCTGCCCCACTGGGTAAGTTTGGTTCAGTGTGTTGTGTAGACCTCCTTGTGGAGGGGACTGGTACCTTTGTTTTGGTGGATGAGGCTGAATCTTGTCTTTCTGGTGGGCAGAACTGTGTCTGCTGGTGTGTTTTTGTGGTGTCTGTGAACTTAGTATGCTTTTAGGCAGCCTTTCTGCAAATGGGTGAGGTTGTGTTCCTGTCTTGCTAGTTGTTTGCATGGGGTGTCCAGCACTGGAACTTGCTGGCCATTGGCTGGAGCTGGGTCTTAGAGTTGAGACAGAGATCTCTGGGAGAGTTCTCATTGATTGATGTAAGGTGGGGCTGGGAGGTGTCTCATGGACCAATGTCCTGAACTCAACTTTCCCAC
Source organism: Leucopleurus acutus (assembly GCF_964270905.1). Classification (NCBI taxonomy): domain Eukaryota; kingdom Metazoa; phylum Chordata; class Mammalia; order Artiodactyla; family Delphinidae; genus Leucopleurus; species Leucopleurus acutus. Next base: position 34,589,299 of record NC_139161.1, read on the forward strand.
CTCTGAGGCTCAGACCTGACATCTGGCTGGGGACCATGACCCTGTTAGCCATATGGCTCAGAAGAAAAAGGAGAAAAAAGAAAGAAGGAAAATAAATAAATAAGTAAATAAATAAATAAATAAAAATCAAATTATTAAAATAAAAATACTTTTAAGTATTAAAATAAAAAGTAGTAATAATTAAAAAAGAAAAGAGCAACCAAACCAATAAACAATCATAACAAGCACTAAAAACTATACTAAGATAATCATAAAAATCAGAAACAAGTCAGTCACAGACAGCAAACCCCAAGTCTACATTTGCTCCCAAAATACACCGCCTCAATTTTGGGGTTATTCATTGTCTCTTCAGGTATTCCACAGATGCAGGGTACGTTAAGTTGATTGTGGTGATTTAATCCACTGCTCCTGAGGCTGCACAGAGAAATTTCCCTTTCTCTTCTTTGTTCACACAGTTCCTGGGGTTCAGCTTTGGTTTTGGCCCCACCTCTGCCTGTAGGTCACCCTCAGGCATCTTTTCCCCAGCCAGACAGGAGGGGGTTAATGTAGCGGCTGATTAGGGGGCTCTGGCACACTCTTGCCAGGGGACAGAGAGGTATAATAGTTATAATTGGAATGCAGGGCAAGCCTGTAGCAGCAGAGGCCAGCATGATGCTGCAACAGCTTGAGTCGTGTCATGTGTTCTCCTGGGAAAGTTGTCCCTGGATCACGGGACCCTGGCAGTGGAGGGCTGCACTGCATCCCTGGGAGTGTGGATAGTGACCTGGGCTTTCACTCAGGACTCTTGGTGGCTGCAGCAGCAGCATTAGCATTTCATGCGCACCTCTGGGTTCTGAGCTGATAGTCACAGCTTGCGTCCCTCTCTGGAACTCGTTTAGTCGGTGCTCTGCCTTCTGTGGGCAGATGGGGAAGGAATCCTGTCTCCTTGTGCACCCCCAAATAATGGTCTCTTACCTCTTAGGTAGGTCCAGACTTTTTCGCGGACTCCCTACCAGCTAGCTGTGGCACTCTAGCCCCTTCAGGCTGTATTCACACAGCCAAACCCAGTTCTATCCCTGGAATCTGATCTCCGAAGCCTGAGCCTCAGGTCCCAGTCCCCAACTGCCCCGGCGGGTGAGTAGACAAGTGTCTCAGGCTGATGAGTGCTGGTCAGCACCCATCCTCTGTGTGGGAATTTCTCCGCTTTGCCCTCTGCACCCCTGTTGTTGTGCTGTCCTCCATGGCTCCAAACCCTCCCGCCCTACACAACCCCCGTCTCTGCCAGTGAAGGGGCTTCCTAGTGTGTGAAAACTTTTCCTCCTTCACAGCTCCCTGCCAGAGGTGCAGGTCCTATCCCTATTCTTTTATCTCTGTTTTTCCTTTTTTTCTTTCGCCCTACTCAGATACGTAGGGAGTTTCTTGTTGTTTTGGAAGTCAGAGGTCTTCTGCCAGCATTCTGTAGGTGTTCTGCAGGAGTTGTTCCACATTTAGATGTATTTCTGATGTATTTGTGGGGAGGAAGGTGATCTCTATGTCTTACACCTCTGCCATCTTGAAGGTTCCCCAATATTTTCCTTTTAATTTATTAGTTGTATTCTGTCTCCCTCCTGTTAGAAGGTTTGCTTTATGATAGCATGAACCGTGTCTGTTTTGGTCTCATAAATTCTCAGACCTTCCAGTGCTGTCTGACATATTGTAATCACTCAATATATATTTACTGAATGAATAATTGAATAAATTAATAAATGAATGAATTCTCAGAGCCAAAAGAACTAGGCACTAACTACTAGCTGCTAAATTACTGTTACAGGGAATCTGTTTTTTTCCACTGCCGAGGCAAAACCCAATTTTTGTAATGTATATTACTGGTCTTCTTATGTGTTGTACAGTTTGTATTTCTTTTTTTAAATATATCTTTATTGGAGTATAATTGCTTTACAATGTTGTGTTAGTTTCTGCTGTACAGCAAAGTGAATCAGTTACATGTATACGTATATCCCCATATCCCCTCCCTCTTGAGCAGCCTCCCTCTCACCTCCCTTATCCCACCCTTCTAGGTGGTCACAAAGCACCAAGCTGATCTCCCTGTGCTATGCAGCAGCTTCTCACTAGCCATCCATTTTACATTTAGTAGTATATATATGTCAATGCCGCTCTCTCACTTCATCCCAGCTTCCCCTTCACACCCTGTGTTCTCAAGTCCGTTCTCTATGTCTGCATCTTTATTTCTTCCCTGCCCCTAGGTTCATCAGTACCATTTTTTTAGATTCCTTATGTGTGCGTTAGCATCCAGTATTTGTTTTTCTCTTTCTGACTTCCATCACTCTGTATGACAGACGCTAGGTCCATCCACCTCAATACAAACAACTCAATTTCATTCCTTTTTAAGTTTGCATGTTTTTTTTTTTTTTTCTGTACACGGGCCTCTCACTGTTGTGGCCTCTCCCGTTGTGGAGCACAGGCTCCAGACGCACAGGCTCAGAGGCCATGGCTCACGGGCCCAGCCGCTCCGTGGCATGTGGGATCTTCCTGGACCAGGGCAAGAACCCGTGTCTCCTAGCATTGGCAGGTGGACTCTCAACCACTGCACCACCAGGGAAGCCCAGTTTGCATGTATTTTTAAAATTTTATTTCCAGGCTTTGGAGCAAAACAAAAAATTTCTTTTCCTATATAAGGTAGAGATCTGAGCCTACCCACCTAAAGCTCATTTCATTATAGAGTTGATAAATTATGTTGAAATTTTCCTGGTGGATCTAAAGAAAATTAACTTAGTTTTATATCACATACAAACACACACATGGACAACACAAATTTTTTGTGTGTGTGTGTGGTACATGGACCTCTCAGTGTTGTGGCCTCTCCCTTTGCAGAGCACAGGCTCTGGATGCGCAGGCCCAGTGGCTATAGCTCACAGGCCCAGCCGCTCTGTGGCATGTGGGATCTTCCCGGACCGGGCACGAACCCATGTCCCCTGTATTGGCAGGCAGACTCTCAACCACTGCACCACCAGGAAAGCCTGACAACACAAAATTTTGTACTTGCACATTTCATATGAATGAAATCAAATCAAACAAAAACACTCTACAAGATTTAGTTTATCTATATTCTTTTGAACGTAGAGGTTTCTTTTTTCTTAGAGTTTTAAGAATAGTTGTATTCTAAGTAATTTTCAAATATGTTTCTTATTTGGCAAACAAACTGAGGTGTGGTTAGAGATGCTCTTCTGTAAAGCAACGAGGAATTTCTATAATTCCATTTATTGGCTTCAAGAATGCAAAAAAAAAATCCCTATTATTTATCTTCCTTCACAGATGCTCTTTTCACAGCACCTGATACCTACCTTCAAGAAATATGTGACTCCAGATACCCATGTGTTATGTGTCCTTAAGCCCCCTTGTAATGGTTGGGGCATGGTAGCTTATACTGCAGAAAGTTCACTACCATCTCAAAGCTTAACATAACAAAATGTGTTTCTTTTCCATTCAGAGTTCACTACATATCAGGGTGAGTGTCTAGGAAAACCTCTGTCCATGTAGCAAATCAACAGTCCAGACTACTTCAACCTTATGGTTCTACCATCTCATCAATAGTTCTCTTAAGTTGCTCAGGCAGGAAAGAGGTCATCACAGAGTTAAGCCCTGGCTATTCTGTAATTTGGCTTGGAAATCACACATACAGTTTCTGCCTACAGCCCACTGACCTTAACCAAGCACATCTCTCTGCCTAGCTGCAAGGAGATCGGGGAAAGTGGTCTTGCCCTGTGCCCAAGAAAAGAGGAAAACTAAATAGGGTTCAGAACAAGAATTTCCCACTGCATCTTCCCAATTTCCTCTTCTCTTCCTGCCACTAGCCTCTTATACTTGCCTGTTCTGGTTCAGATCTAGGTGGGCCTTAAAGATTCACCCTGCTTCCTCTCTTCGCTGCTCCCAAGACCTGTGTACACATTGACTACTAGGCTGAAAGACTTACAAGGGCAGAGATATTGTCTGTTCTATTCACCAGTGTGTTCCCAGCACCTAGCACCATGTCTGAAGTTTGAGTCTCTCAATAAAATTTGCTTAAATTAAGAAATATGCTTTCTTTTATGACATTGTCTAATAATATAACAACATAAGCATCTGTTAAATTGTTCAACACTTCCAACTTCTGCTGAAGCATTCACCTGATGCTCCAGTGTAGGAGAAAGAAGCACAAATTGTAATAAAAAGAGCCTATTTTTGTGTGCAGTGTTAAGGAGTGTTCTAATTTCATTCTTTTACATGTAGCTGTCCAGTTTTCCCAGCACCATTTATTGAAGAGACTGTCTTCTCCATTTTATATTCTTGCCTCCTTTGTCATAGCTTTGTAGAGAGGTGGATGGACATAGAGACTGTCATAAAGAGTGAAGTAAGTCAGAAAGAGAAAAAAAATATCGTATATTAACACATATCTATCTAGAAAAATGGTACAGATGAACCTATTTGCAGGGCAGGAATAGAGACGCAGACATAGAGAACGAATGCATGGACACAGGGGAGGGAAGGGGGAGTGGGATGAATTGGGAGATTGGGATTGACATATATGCACTACCATGTGTAAAACAGGTAGCTAGTGGAAACCTGCTATATAGCACAGGGAGCTCTGTTCAGTGCTCTGTGTTAACCTACATGGGTGGGATGGTGGGGGGGAGTCCAAAAGGGAGGGGATATATGTATACATAAAGCTGATTCACTTCGTTGTGCAGCAGAAATTAACACAACATTGTAAAACATCTATAACCCAATTAAAAAAAAATAGAAAGAGCCATGATCTAATATTTGGTTCTTATGTGTTTTTTCTTTGAGTAAAGGATGGTATACATAGTGGCCTGCATCTCTGATGCTACTTATCAAGCTACCTTGCAAGCTCTACTTTTATTACTCCCAAAGCGTCTGAAAAGTGTATCTATTTGATGTGCAGAAGGCCCAGTTTTGTCCACCCCAGGAAGGAATTTGTATACTTGAGAAAGAAGTCTAATGTTGTGCATTCCACTCCTGGTTGTGAACTTACCTTCTCCTTGCCTGTTTTCTACCTCCCACCTCTGACCCCTTTGTCATAGCTTTGTAGAGCATCTCCAGTTACCTCAAGGTGTTTTGAATTTCCAAAACAATTTCCAACATAAAATTAAATTTTAATTCATTTTAACTAGCCAAAAATAAATAAAACACCAGCAGTGTTGCAAAATTGAACAAGAGGCTATCACACCACTCAAAGGGAAAAGGGGGAAGATTCTAAGTCTTGATGGTATTTCTCCAGTTGATTACACTGTCCCTGTATTTGGAAGGCAGCCTTTTGATTAAGCATCTTGGTGTTCCTGGGTCACCATTTGTAGACATTCAGAGGCAAAACTTTACATGAAGTTACAAGATATCTTTTCAAAATTTTCTTACACAGATGTATATACACATATGTGTGTGTGGGTGTGTGTGTGTAAAACATCAACAGAAATCTGTCTTCTTAGCTTCAACTTACACTTAAAGCATGTTTAATTTTAAATTCGGTTTTAAAAACTTCATATTTTCCATTGTCTTAGCAAGTCTCCCTGACATAACATAAACAAAGTAAGCAGAAAGCAACTTAATACAGCCTCCTAATGTGAATTTCATCTCTTATTTCCATTTTTGCTTTGGCCTGCTTCGACCTCCCCTGTGCCTTAATATAAGTAAGAATAGCTATGTCAGAGTAAGCCTTCAGTAACCAGCCATTTATTATCCTTAAGTTCAAGCCACTAAAGTGTTTCTGAAGCAGAAGGTTCACTACACTGGAAAAAAATCAATAAGACTCTCCCACTTTGTATGGAAGATTCATATCCTTTTACTTCAAGTGAGAACTTCATAAAGTCTGAGACCCTAGCCTGTCACCGCACCTCTGTAAGGGCTGAATAAATTTACCATCCCCATTACTACATATACATTGTTTTGGAGGGGGGAAAGGGTGAGTGCCCAAGATTTACTGATTCTGAGTTTCTATTCCACTCTTAACTCAAGAATCAATATTTAAATAAAGATGTGGGGTTTTTTTCTTTCTTTTTCCTTTCTCAATTGGAATATTAAATTTCTGAGATGTCAGTAATGCCTTGATGGGCTAAGGACTTGAATCACCTGGAAAGTTTAAATTGTAACTTAGCTCCAGGCTCTCAGTGGGAAAAGTGGCCCAAGATATTGGGTTATGCTGAGATAGGTGGGAATATTGACCCCAGAGAAGCAGAGAACTCAGGAAAAGGCTAAGGAATAAGACAAAGGGCTCTAAGAAAGAAGACTGGGAAGGGGCTGATTGTTATCAAAAAATGGGAAGGGCCTGATGTTTGTACCTTACTTGCAAACTAAGAAGGAGTAAGCTCTGCTCTGAAGGGAGACATTATCATGATTACACTGAACAATATATAAAACGCTCTCTGCTCCAGAGGGAGAAACGATCTCCATCTTCCAAAACTTTTTGCTATACAAGCGTCCTTGGAAAGAGAGTTCAGAAACAAAGAAAGGGAAGAGCCTCTGCTCCCAAGACTTGATGGAACATGAGAGACTAGTGAAGAATTGTCTCCCAAAGGTGTGTGTGCAGCATCTGAGAGAGATCACACTGGACACAATCTTATTTCAGTATTTCTCCCATATTTTCATTACATTTTCAGAAATGTAGATGTTTTATACACCTGCATATGGTAGATGTTTCCATCCTGTGTTAATGATAATATCATAAGAATACATGCACACACATATACACTCCTGTGCACACACTTGTATACACATGCACAGATTTCTTTCTTTATGATATCCCTGCATTCAACTCACTGTAGTTCAAAATCAGGATTGATTAAGAAAACTTATCCCCTCTTTCAATAATTGTTAAAGTTCAACACAGGCTCAGCTAGTCCAGTTAAAGTACCTTATTCAGTTCCCTCTGATAAAGTTTTTTTTTCCCCCAAAACCATTTATTAAGGCATGGTTCACTTAAAAAAGCTGTACATATTTAATGAATACAACTCGATGAGTTTAGAGATACGTATACAGCCATGAAACCATCACCACCAACAGGGCCATAAACATATTTGTCACCTCCTAAAGTTTCCTTTTGGCTCTTTATTTTTATTATCATTATTTGTGTGGGTGTGTGGTAAGAACACTTAGCATAAGATCTACCCTTTAATAAATCTTAAATATGTAATATATTATTGTTAGTTATAGAGACTATGTTGTGAAGCAGATCTCTGGAATTTACTTATCTTGCATAACTGAAACTCTGCACCCTTTGACCATCACCTCCACATCCCACCCTCCCACCAGCCCCTGGTAACCACTATTCTAGTCTCTGCTTCTATGAATTTGACTATTTTAGTTTCCACACTTAAGATCATTTAGTATTTGTTTTTCTGTGTCTGACTTATTTAGCTTAGCATAACGTCCTCCAGGTTCATCCATTGTTGTCGCAAATGGCAGTATTTCCTTATTTTTTAAGGCTGTGTAATATTTCACTATATGCACATACAATATTTTCTTTATTCTTTCCTCTGTCAATAGACATTTAGATTTTTTTTTTTTTTTTTTTTTTTTTTGCGGTACGCAGGCCTCTCACTGCTGTGGTCTCTCCTGCTGCAGAGCACAGGCTCCAGACGCGCAGGCCCAGTGACCATGGCTCATGGGCCCAGCCACTCCGCAGCATACGGGATCCTCCCGGACCAGAGCATGAACCCGCGTCCCCTGCATTGGCAGGCGGACTCCCAACCACTGTGCCACCAGGGAAGCCCAAGACATTTAGATTTTGTTCATATTTTGGCTACTGTGAATATTGCTGCAATAAACATGGGAGTGTAGGTATCTCTATGAGATCCTGATTAAAATTCCTTTGGGTGGATACCCAGAAGTGGGATTGCTGGATCTCATGGTAGTTTTATTTTAATTTTTTGAGAAACCACCATACTGTTTCCCATAATGGCTGCACCAAATTACTTTCCCACCAGTAATATAAAAGGATTATTTTTTCTCTACATCCTTGTCAACATGTTATCTTTTGTTTGTTTGTTTGTTTGTCCTTTGATTATAACCATCCTAAAAGGTATGAGGCGATATCTCATTGTGGTTTTGATTTGCATTTCTTTGATTATTAGTGATGTTGAGCAACTTTTCATATTAACTTTTGGTGTCACCAACCTATATATGAATTTATGTAAAGCTAGGGAGTCTCTTTTTGGACAAAGGCAAACACACAGATTATGTTACATACAGTGTCAGAGATTACAGACTCCAAGAGTCATATTCACAGGTACCTTCATCTCAACATCATTGGTTTTGTAAGAAGAAAAAATACATGTCAAGTGTAGGAAAAATTAGATTAATTGGCATTTTCTGAAAGTATCATTCAAATTTAGGAATTTTCTATATAATAGGAAGATAGCAACATTTGTTGCACCCTTATATGCAGAATTGTTTTCTAAATAATAATAATTCACTTTTCTGCCTTTGGTCATAACATTTTATTGGAGCTTCAGATTCTGTCCCTGGTGTTATAACTAGGAAATAGATTTACTTTGTATTAATATCAGGTTAGCTATGTATATTTTAGGACAGGGATCACAGACTATCTCTACAATGATCAGGTGGATGAAGTAAATAATAAAGCAGAGTACCTGGCATACAAAGAATACTGTGGTATAAGAAGAAAATAGTGTGTGACGATAAAGATAAGTGATACTCAGCTTCAGTGTGAGGTGGTAATAAGGAGTAGTGGGGACTGTGGCAAACCAGAGAGTGCATTAAAGTAGGTACTGCTATCAGCTATGGCAAATCACTGGCCACATTAAATGCTGTCTCTGTATTATAAGATATTCCTTTTATTTTTCAAGATAAGATGCAAATACATGTTTTTGCATGAAATCTCCAATTTTAAACATATTTTTAAAACACTTTAAACATATTTTTAAAACAGTATATGGATTAAATTATGTCCATCCATTCATCATATTTGGTCCATACCATGAGACATGTCTGTTTAGGAGATTAAGATGAACATGTTTTATCCCAGAATCTTCTTTAATGGCATTTTAAAAATGAAATATATATAGACTACATTTTAAAATTTCAGTTATTCAAGGTTAGTGATAAAAATAAGGTTTTACTGACACTTTACATTTAGTGTTTCCTAATTTGAATAGTGTTTTCCTACACCTTAGCTCACTTGGACCTTTGAACATCCAGTAAAATATTCAGAGCAGTAAAAGAATATCCCTGTTTGTACATAAGAAATTTGAAGTTCAAAGGAAAGTTGGAGTTCAAACATCGCATGGCTAGGGAAGTACAGAGAGAGAATAAGAAATGGAGTCTTAAGACTTCTTTTCAAGCATCATTTCTTCTGTTTCACTCTGTCTCATATAGTAGATGTTTCCACTCTCTGTTCACTATTCAAGGGGATATAACATTTATTGAACACCTACTGCACGTTAGACACTGTGCTAGGCATAACAAATATATGTGCTAGTTGATATGTTCCCATTTAATGTGCAAAGAAACTGAGGCATAGATATAAGAAATTCAACCAAAGCACACATAGAAGAAGTGGCAGAGTCACTCTTGGAACACAGATCTGTCTGAATTTAGAGTCTTTTCTCTGGCTGGAGAGTTCAGCAAACTCATAGTAATGGTTGATGGCAGAAACTCCAGAAGAGGGAATGTGTACAGGAGTGATGTAACTTACCACCTCCTCTGTCTCTGTTAAGTTTTGGTAAATGGAACCATGTGCTTGACTAGAGCTGTAAGCTATAACTTGATTATGACCAGTCATGGGGCTTTTGATCCCATCCTATGCACTAGGAGCATAAAAGGAGAAGATAGCAGTCTGAGCTCAGGTTTTACATTTGACCCTTTCTAGCCTTCATCTTTTCCCTCTACACCAGAAACAGCAATCATTCCCACCCTATCTAACATCCCCAGCGTTAGACAGTCTGCATGTCCCAAACTCCAATGGGGTAGTGTTAGTACTTCCTGATCCTGATCCCTGGCCAAGGATGATTGTCCTGGGGGAAGGAATCTAAAAAAGTGGGCCAACTGAGTTCTTTTTTTGTGGAATTGGGAGAAGAAAAGCAAAATAAAACATTACGGAAGCAGAGTTGATCAGTGTAGGGTGTGCTTGAGCTGAAAGGTCATGTGGACTCTGGGCTTGAGACCACCAATTAGATCAGTCTTAATGCACCTTGTGAAAATGGGAGTGAGAAAGAGAGTTTGCAAAAAGAGAAAGGAGATGGTGAACGTGTTTATATTGTTTACTACTTTCCAGGTGTTGTTCAAATTATTTTACATGTCTACTCCCAACAACAATTTGATTTTATGAATAAGATAATAGAGGACCAGAGAGGGTAAGTGACTTGCCTGAGACCACACAGCTAGTAAGTAGTAGAGCAAGGGTACAGACCCAAAATATGTACACATAATCACTATGCTCTCTTCTCTGTCTAATCAGACACTCTAGTCCTTTCTAAGTCCTCATCCTCTTTGACCCTTGCAGCATCAGAGATGATGACCTCTTGTCCTTTGACTTTCTTAATTATTCATTAACCTGGCTGTCCTCTTGTTTTCCTCCTCCAGCTTCCAAAGGCTGTGTGTACCTAAGGTCTTGACTTATTTCTCTTCTCACAACTCTCTACATGATCTATAACTACTTTCTCCTAAAGCATTATTACTTTATGAGGTCATAAAGCACTGGCTTTCTGTCCTCTCAAAGTGTTAGTTCTTATCTCTGGATTTGAACATTTTGAGTGTATGGCTCCAATCTTTATCCTCTAATTTGGTTATTAATTTCCATGTCTGATCTAAAAATCAATATATAAATATATAGAATATTCATCTTTCTAGCCCCAAATCATCTATCATGTGCTTATTTTCCTGTGTTGTTTGTTTTGGTTTTACTGCTAATTGTATTACCAACCTCTAGTCACTATTCCTTAAAAAAACATTTAAGAACTCAGTGGTTCATCCCCTGATCCCCGTTTCCTTGTTTGTTTATCTACACTATTTCATTTGTCTTGAATTTTTATTCTCAGGTTATTTCCATCTGCAAAACCTTATTCATTCTTCCATTCAAGTGCCATTTTTGTCTATGTAAATTTCTCTCTGCAAGAATGGAGTAAACTTTTTTCCATCTAAGCACCCACAGTGCCTCTTAGTATGCATTGCCATCATTGTTTTGCTGTATACATTTGTTTGCATATGTGCACTATGAACTTGGGTAAGTTCCTTGAGGATAAGGAATAAGGACTTTGTTAAGGCTGTAGCTATATCTCTTGCTGTGCTTAGCATAATGCCTTATACAAGTTGGTACTTTTTACTATCATCATCTACTTGGCTTAAAGCACTCACAACCTTTAGGTAAATAAAGTGAAAAAGAAAATAAAATGGGGGAAATGAAGGAAGGAAGGAAGGGAAGAAGGAAGGAAGGAAGCAGGGGAAAAAAGAAAGGATGGAGGGAGGGAAGAAAGAAAGAAAAGAAAAAACTGAACAAAACAAAAAACTAGCAAAGATTTAATACTCATTGAATTTAACTTGTCTTGGTGAATAAATCCCATGTTTTAAAAAGTGAACATTTAAACACTATGGGATTATGATTTTCCTGCTCAGGACCCAGATGACACATCATAAGCAGTGCACCAATGATCGCATGATCATTGTGAGATCCATGGCTTCCATAAATGCTGCTTATGAAACATCCACTGGGCATCACTGTACTTTCAGTATATATCAGGATGAAGTAACACTGTGGGCCCTTCACATGGGAGTTGTTAAAGTACATCTGGGAGTGGGTTGGACAGTGGTATCTTGACTGAAGCCAAAATGCCCATGAGGAGCCAAAGGAGTCTCATGCACACCTAAGTCACTTGCTTACAGTGCCATGGTCTGACTGTAAAGATCTGTGGCAGATGTCAACCAGTGTTAACGATGTATAGAAGCAATCCATAGCGCCTTCTTCTGTAGTGCCACCAGGTGATTTTGCCCCAGAAAATTCATCCACAAATAAACACTTTTGCCTTCATTTCAGATCTGCAAAAAATACATAGACCAAGTCCCCTCTCAGAGGTGTTTCTCTACAAATAAGAGGTGCCATCAAGGGGTAAGAGAGATGAACATTTTCAATCAAATGGTCCCAGTTACCTGTTTGTTTAACATAGTAGCATTGCCTCAACAATAGCCAATGTGACTCATTGAACGTAGTTCCCTGGTGAAGACCTGCACTGGGCCCGGGCATGTTTGCCTTGTAGGGGGAGGCTTCATCACTTTTTAGATAATCACACTCCACTCCCAAGGCCCCAGGAAGAAATTAGAAGTGAGACCAATTCAGGGAATCTCTGTAAACCCTTTGGGGGTTGATCATGCCCTGCTCTTGTTAATGTTTAAGTTTCTGTTGCCTAAAAAACTTAACTATGAGAATTTACTGCTCCTTGGCTAAGAATTTTACAATAGTCTCCAGTTCTTTAGCCAAGAGGAATTTCACTGATTAGGTTAGATTTTAGCCTCTGATCCTTTATCATTTTCCTTCTTTGGCTTAAGCAATGAGAATGAAAATTACATAAAACTCTCTAGTAATTTTTTCTCTTATATCAAATGATCTGAAAATGGGTTGATTTGTTACCCTTTCTGAAGTGTGAATTGTAATTGATACTCAGTAGAAAGTCTCTAAATTGGGAGTTCCCTAGTGGCACAGTGGTTAAGAATCCACCTGCCAATGCAGGGGACACAGGTTTGAGCCCTGGTCTGGAAAGATCTCACATGCCACAGAGCAACTAAGCCCATGAACCACAATGGCTGAGCCCACGTGCCACAACTACTGAGGCCTGCATGCCTAGAGCCCATGCTTCACAACAAGAGAAGCCACTGCAATGAGAAGCCCACATACTGCAACAGAGTGGCCCTCACTCGACACAATTAGAGATAGACCACACGCAGCAATGAAGACCCAACACAGCCAACGATAAATAAATTTATTTTTTTAAAAAAGTTTCTCCTTTAAAAAAGAAAGGAAAGTCTCTAAATTGAGAACATGACTGAATGACATTAACTTCACACAATCTGCTTTCTCAAATTATTTTAGTGTTAGCTGTGGTGCTTCAGACATTGTCAGGGTAAAAATGGCTCAGTATTTTCTCCCCACTTATAAAGCTGGAATTAATGGATGCTGTGCTGGTTTACAAAACCTCTCTTGCACTCAACTATCTCAAGGGGAAACTGAGAATTTCAAAGACGGGTAATACGAATCTCAAGTTCTGACTATAAACACTTGACTGAAATATCAAAAAACCTTCATGAAACATATATTTTAAAAAGGAAGCCAGTGGCAAGTAGAACTGATGGGAAGTGGTCTAAAGGAAAGGATGGAATGAAAGAAAAAGCAAGTATTTATTCATCACTTACAGTATACCAGGCACTGTGCTTTGTACTAAACACATCATTGCATTAATCTTCTCAACATCAATATAAAATAATTATTGTCACATTCCTCTTCAATAAGGAAATATCAGGTCCAGAAAGGTAAAATAAGTTGCTTAAGATCACACAATAACTCAATGTAAGGGCAGGAAACAGAGTTCTAATGGCCTAGGTTCCAAATCCCAAGCAGTTTTATTTTCTCCTTCTCCCTCAGTTATCAATAATTATATATTTTCTTAAGATATATATTTTATCTCCATAGTTTTACTGGGAAGAAAAGATAGCAAAACAAAATAATAATGTAGGTAAAATAAAGTTATTGATCTGGCAAGTCACTGTCACATGGCTTTTCATTACACCTAATAGCTCCCTCCGACACCAGTTTTTTTGACATTTGTTGAAGCAGACTTAGCCATTTATCTTGTGTCTCTCTTCTCCATTCCTCTCTGCCCCAGGATAGCTTCCCTCTACTTCCCTTTAACTTTAAAATGTACTTGAGCCTTATAAACAATACATTTTCAATCTAGTCCCTCAATAGAGAAATAATTTGACATAGATTGAAAAATAACAGAAGTTTTGTTTCTAAATGTACTTTTTTTTTTTTTGTGGTACGCGGGCCTGTCACTGTTGCGGCCTCTCCTGTTGCGGAGCACAGGCTCCGGACATGCAGGCTCAGCAGCCATGGATCACGGGCCCAGCCGCTCCGCGGCGTGTGGGATCTTCCCGGACCAGGGCACAAACTCGTGTCCCCTGCATCGGCAGGCGGACTCTCAACCACTGCACCACAAGGGAAGCCCAGAAGTTTTGTTTTTATTACATAAGGTAAAATGAGACTGATATTTAATAGACTATTTGAGCAAAAATTAGTTTGTCTGATGTTTTTTCACCAGCATGCCTTGACTCTCTTCAATTGCCAACATATCTAGTCACTTTATGGGTTATTTTACATTTATTTTTCACCTGAAACAGGGATAACTTGTGTCCCTCTATCACAGCCTTCTATGCCTCCTTGGTCTCAGACACAGGAATTGGCTTGAAAAGCACAGTTCTGAAATAAATCAGGCCTATCCATAATGCCCATTAATGCAGTGTCCTCAGCCAGACAGCATCGTTTATAACCCTGAGAGTGAGGCTGGAACAGCTCCATATCTGCAGCTTCAGCTCACCAATTTATGCAGCCAGAGCCAATGACTCAGGCAGTCAGAAATCTCACAAGGAGCAGTAAATACATACTCACACACACAGAAAAAAGAGATGTAGATAGAGGTGTTCATATAATGAGAATCAGATCAATGAGGGTATGATCAACTTGAGAAATAAAAATCCAGGAAAATAATTAGATCAGGTCATGATTTAGTGTTTGAAGGACAAGAGAGAAATAAAATGTTTCATAAGATTTTGGTGGCAAATTCTTTTTTTTAAAATTTATTTATTTATTTATTTTGGCTGTGTTGGGTCTTTGTTGCTATGCATGGGCTTTCACTAGTTGCGGCAAGCAGGGGCTACTCTTCATTGCAGTGTGTGGGCTTCTCATTGCAGTGGCTGCTCTTGCTGTGGAGCATGGGCTGTAGGTACACAGGCTTCAATAGTTGTGGTGCATGGGCTCAGCAGTTGTGGACTTCCCAGACCAGGGATCGAACCCGTGTCCCCTGCATTGGCAGGCAGATTCTTAACCACTGTGCCACCAGGGAAGTCTGGTGGCAAATTCTTAAAGAGGCCTTTGCTTCCTCATACCATTTGGACTCAACATGTACATTTACACCAAATTCTTACCCAACTAGGTGTTGGTACAAAATGAATCTTTGATAAAATTGTGTCAAATTAATAAAGGGGAGTGGTATGTCACTGGGTGTTCATTGGCTAGTTAGCCCTTGAGAGATTTAACACAGAGAGGGAGTGTTGAGAGAGAGAAGCCTTAACTTATCCCTTAAGGAAAGTATCTGATGGAAATTAATGGCTATAAATAATTATGCACAATGAATGATTAAGAAGGATTTGTTAAGGCATGAAAGTGGGGGCAAAGCTGTGGAAGTTTTAATTACATCTGACTAGACATCTACAACCATCTTCAGAGAAAACTCTTTCTCAACAGACTCTACTGATTTTTGATGTTCTGATTTCTTGGTAAAGACTAAGCCTTCAGATGAAAGGGGTCTGGCAGAAGCTGAGCTAAAGTAAAAGAGACACTCACATCTAAATTTATTCTGGTGAAACTTTTGAATCTCAACAATGATGCAAATAAAATCTTCAAAGTTTCCAGAAAGAAAAGATAAAACCTACAGCAAAAACTACTTACTTACAATAGACTGAGACTCAGACCATCTTAGATTTGCAACAGAATGAAGAAAAACAGCAAAGCAATGTCTGCAAAGATAGGAAGAGAAATGAGATTAATACCTAAATATAATAGCATTCAATTAGGGGGAGGAAATGAATGCCTTTTTCAGATATTTAATGGCCAATAAAATGTATCTGGGGAAAAAATGGAGCATGCACTCCAAAAGAACAAAAAGTAAATTCCAAAAAGAGAAGGAAATGATGTACAGGGAATAGTGGGACTCAAATTTAAGAATTGTGGAAGGAAAAGATGGAGATAGTAAGAGGAAAAGGTCTAAGGGTTTTGTTTTGTTTCAGGGTTGTGAGTAGATAGAAAAGCATACCAGTTAATAGATGTTTATTAAAAATTTAAGGGAAACCAATAGAAGAGTTTTGAAGAAAGTATAATTTCCAAACCACTAAGTAGTAGAAAGGAATTAATTAAAGGTTTTTGATCCAGCAAAACTCTGAAATAGGAAAAAGAAAAGTAATTGTAAAAATGAATGGTAAATAATAAAAAATAAATTTATTTAGATTAAATTTCCCCATGAAACTCCTCCATGGTTATAAAGAAATTTAGCTACCTGCTGTTTTCTCAAGACACGCTACAAATAAAATGATACAAAAATAAATAAATAAATACATAAATTTTTAAAAAGATGGGCAAAATCACAACAGGAAAATGCTACCAAAATAAATCAATGGTATATTAATGAGATAATTTAGAATTATAGAAGGAAGCAATAAATAGGATAAGGGAGACTATTTTATATCAATTAGAGCTAGTATTAGCTAAGCAGTTTAATGATAGTTCCATTTAGCCCTTATGAATAATCCTGTAAGATTGGTATTATTATAATTTCATTTTTGCAGACTCATCTGTGAAAATTGGAGGCTCAGAGAGTTTAAGAAATTTATCCAAGATCACAAAACTGCTGAATGGTAGAGCCAAAGCTCTGTGACTCCAAAGTTTATATAATTAATCATTGGATTATGTCTTATTTAAAGGGAAAATTTGGAATCCTCTAAGAATATTTTATTGTGAGTTATTGCTCATTCTGGTGGTGACTAGGCAGGGAAGAGACTGTCACCCATCCTTTCTCCAGGTACCAATAACATCTGAGCATGGAGATTTGATCCCTTTGAGAGCATTGGTCTACCATGTGTTATGTGCCAGGTCCAAGGAAAGGGGCTATTGCCTTCCCAGACCCTGCTAGGACATGGCACATAGGTCTGGCAAGTGGTAGGAGGTAGAAGGGGAACCCAGATGGTGGTGGGCCATGAAAGTGCTGCATACAGAATCATGGAGCTGGCCCTGGGTGCCTCTGAATTTCTTTACTTACCCTGCAAACATCCCGTCGCTGGAGGGAGTGTGACATTAAATAGCAAATAAAAACTACCATGAAGGAGGGAGAGAAAAGAAAGAAACAGAGAGACTGTGGAAAATTTTATATATTTAGTTCCTTTCACAGCACATTTTGCCAGGTTTTGAGCAAGGGTCCTCTCACTTTAATTTTGCACACGTCCTCACAAATTATGTAGCCGACCCTACTTCAAACATATATTATATATGTTAATATATATGTTATTATATTATGGGTGTGTGTTACAGTTTTAAGGATAACAAATGGAAAAGTGTCAAAGATTTTGCAATATTTTCTTTGAGAAAAATGTACATGTGAGCAAGGAAAGGAAATGGGAAGTGTAAAGGAACAAGAAAAGTGATGAACTGGAGAGATGTTGGAGCTGAAATCCAGTGATTTCATGACCTACTAACAATGAGGAGAGAGTAAGGAATCTGAGAGGGCTCCCAGGTTTCCAAATTTGATAAGCCAGGACAAAAAGTATTAGAGGAAGAGTGAAGATGGTGATCTTCCTTTTGGGTACAATGTGTTGGAGGTGCCTGAAGGCAATATTGGATTCAATTGATCAGTTGTTTATATCTGGAACTCAGTTGAGAGATTTGGGTTAAAGATGTAGGTTTGGGAATTATCACCATAGAGGAAGCAACTGGAACTATAAGAGGTGATCACTCATCTCTAGTTTAAGAGAACAAAATTTGAATATTATAACAATATGAGTTATCATTATTTTAACTAACATATATGGAGCTATGTGTCAGCAACTATACTAATTGCATTTCTACATTTAACCTATTTGCCTTATCTCGTTTCCACTGGTCACTGTTAATATTTTTACCATGATAATAGAACCTGGGCATTACTTATTTGCTTTATTGGAAGGCTCTCAAATAAACAATATTAATAATATAGTGACAATTATATTGTTTGGTATATTGAAAAAACGGCACTCTTTGAATGCAGAAAGTGCATTCCAACTCGAGCTGATGCTGATACCTCCAAAGTGATGCATTCCCTGTGTCTGCTTAGACCTGATGAAAAGGCTATTCCAGTTAAAGCTGATAGCTGGAAAAATAATCAGGCCCATTTTACCCTGTGTTCTTAACTGAAATCCATATAGACATGAAGCCAAAAGCAGTCATGAAAACATTGCACAGAAATAATTAATAGAGATTTTCTTTCTTTCTTTTTTTTTTTCTCTTTTAATATGGCCATCTTCCCTTCCTCCCTTCCCCAAACTTGACAGTTTATGAGGAAACATGCAGCAAACAGAGCTTGTTTCTGAGCCATAGCAATGAAACATTGTTTGTGAGTATAAGCTATTGATCTCTGTGTGTAATAAAAAGATCTCTTGTCAGGAAAAATCTGAGGACACTTTGCAAGGTAAAATAGCAATCCAAACCCATGTCTCTCTACATTTATAGGCATGGTACCAAGCCTGCTGGGCACAAATATCACTGTCTTTCTTCTGCAGCCTCACACAGCTCTTTGTATAATAGCTGAGCATCATGAGAAGCCAGGAGACTTCCACTCCTTGTGGATGAGCCATAAACATGCCAGGCAAGCCTAGGTCAGTGAGCTCTGAATAGTAAAAACCCTACATAACAAATGTTTTCTCTGGTTGCTGTAAGAAACATTCCTAATTATGTGCAGTTTGCACTATAGGGAGGAGAGGAGATTTAATATTTGCTCTCTATAACTAAAGGCAGAGGACTTTAATCAATATGTACTCATCACCTTGGCTCACTGTCTCAAACACCCTAATTACTTCTATGGGAAAAAAAATCCATCCACATATTAAAATTTTCCACTGGAATAAAACAGCACATGAAAGGGCATGAGATTAGAGAGACCTTCAAGATGGCAGAGGAGTAAGATGTGGACATCACCTTTCTCCCCACAAGTACATCAGAAATACATCTACATGTGGAACAACTCCTATAGAACACCTACTGAACGCTGGTAGAAGACCTCAGACTACCCAAAAGGCAAGAAACTCCCCACGTGACTGGGTAGGCCAAAAAGAAAAAGAAAAAAAAAAAAAAACAGAGACAAAAGAATAGGGACAGGACCTGAACTTCTGGGAGGGAGGTGTGAAGGAGGAAAAGTTTCCACATACTAGGAAGCCCCTTCACTGGCAGAGATGGGGGAGGGTAGCGGGGAGGAAGCTTTGGAGCAATGGAAGAGAGCACAGTAAAATGGGTGCAGAGTGCAAAGTGGGAAGATTCCCGCACAAAGGATCAGGGCTAACCAGCACTCACCAGCCTGAGAGGCTTGTCTGCTCACCCGCCGGGGCAGGTGGAGACTGGGAGCTGAGGCTCCGGCTTCAGCTTCAGAGGTCAGACCCCAGGGAGAGGACAGGGGTTGGCTGTGTGAACACAGACTGAGGGGACTAGTGTGCCACAGCTAGCTGGAAGGGAGTCTGGGAAAAAGTCTGGAACTGCCTAAGAGGCAAGAGACCATTCTTTTGAGATGTGCGAGGAGAGGGGATCCAGAGCACCACCTAAATGAGCTCCAGAGAAGGGTGCGAGCTGCGGCTATCAGTGCGGACCCCAGAGATGGGCATGAGACACAAAGGCTGCTGCTGCAGCCACCAAGAAGCCTGTGTGCAAGCACAGGTCACTATCCACACCTCCCCTCCTGGGAGCCTGTGCAGCCTGCCACTGCCAGAGTCCCGTGATCCAGGGACAACTTCCTTGGGAGAACACATGGCATGCTTCAGGCTGTTTGCAACATCACGTTGGCCTCTGCTGCTGAAGGCTCGCCCCACATTCCGTACACCTCCTTCCCCCCAGCCTGAGTGATCCAGAGCCCCCTAATCAGCTGCTACTATAAAGCTGTCCTGTCTGGGCAGGGAACAGATGCACTCAGGTGACCTACTCACAGAGGCAGGGCCAAATCCAAAGCTGAACCCCAGGAGCTGGGTGAACAAAGAAGAGAAAGGGAAATTTCTCCCAGCAGCCTCAGGAGCAGTGTATTAAATCTCCGCAATCAACTTGATATACCCTGCATCTCTGGAATACCTGAATGGACAATGAAGCATCCCAAATATGAGGTGGTGGACTTTGGCAGCAACTGTTGACTTGGGATTGCTTTTGCATCTAATTTGTTTCTGGTTTTATGTTTATCTTAGTTTAGTATTTAGAGTTTATTATCATTGGTATTACTTTATTGATTTGGCTGTTCTCTTACTTTATATATAGATAGATAGATAGATAGATAGATAGATAGATAGATAGATAGATAGATTTTTTCCTATTTCTCTTTTTCTGAGTGTGCATGTGTATGCTTCTTTGTGTGATTTTGTCTGTATTGCTTTGCTTTTACTATTTGTCCTAGGGTTCTGTCGGTCTGTTTTTTTTGTTTGGTTTGGTTTGGTTTTTTTACTATAGTTTCTACCACTTGTTATCATTGGTGGACTTGTTTTTTGGTTTGGTTGTTTTCTTCTTTCTTTCTTTCTTTTTTTAATTACATGTTAAAATTTATAATTACTTTTTTATTTTTAATATTTTTTTTATTTTAATAACTATTTTATTTTATTTTTACCCCTTTCCTTCTGAGCTGTGTGGCTGACAGGGTTTTGGTGTTCCATCCAGGTGTCAGGCCTGTGTCTCTGTGGTGGGACAGCTGAGTCCAGGACATTAGTTCACAAGAGACCTCCCAGCTCCACATAATATCAAATAGTGAAAGCTCTCCCAGAGATCTCCATCTCAACGTTAAGACCCAGCTCCATTCAACAGCCAGCAAGCTACAGTGCTGGATACCCTATGCCAAACAACTAGCAAGACAGGAACACAACACCACCCATTACAGAGAGGCTGCCTAAAATCATAATAAGGACACAGACACCCAAAACACACCAACAGAAGTGGTCTTGCCCACCAGAAAGAAAAGATCCAGCTTCATCCACCAGAACACAGGCACTAGTCCCCTCCACCAAGAAGCCTACATAACCCATTGAACCAACTTTAGCCACAGGGATCAGACACCAAAAACAATGGGAACTACGAATCTGCAGACTGCAAAAAGGAGACCCCAAACACAGTAAGTTAAGCAAAATGAGAAGACAGAGAAACACACAAACATGAAGGAGCAAGGTAAAAACACACCAGACCAAACAAAAGATGAGGAAATAGGGAGTCTACCTGAAAAAGACTTCAGAGTAATGATAGTAAAGACGATCCAAAATTTGGAAATACAATGGAGAAAATGCAAGAAATGTTTAAGAAAGACTTAGAAGAACTAAAGAGCAAGCAAACAATCATGAACAACACAATAAATGAAATGTAAAATTCTCTAGAATGAATCAGTAGCAGAATAACTGAGGCAGAAGAACATATAAGTGGCCTGGAAGATAAAATAGTGGAAATGATTACCGCAGAGCAAAGAACAAAGAATGAAAAGAATTGAGGACAGTCTCAGAGAACACTGGGAAAACATTAAAAGTACCAACATTTGAATTATAGGGCTCCCAGAAGAAGAAGAGAAAGAGAAAGGGACTGAGAAAATATTTGAAGAGATTATAGTCAAAAACTTCCCTAATATGGGAAATGAAATAATCAATCAACTCCAAGAAGTGCAGAGAGTCCCATACAGGATAAACCCAAGGATAAACTCACCAAGACACATATTAATCAAACTATCAAAATAAAATACATGGAAAAAATATTAAAAACAACAAGGGAAAAACAACAAATAACATACAGCTGAACTTTCAGCAGAAACTCGGCAAGCCAGAAAGGAGTGACAGGACATATTTAAAGTGATGAAAGGGAAAAAGCTACAACCAAGATTACTCTACCCAGCAAGGATCTCATTGAGATTCGAGAGAGAAATTAAAAACCTTACAGACAAGCAATAATTGAGAGAATTCAGCACCACCAAACCAGCTTTACAACAAATGCTAAAGGAACTTCTCTAGACAGGAAACACAAGAGAAGGAAAAGACCTACAATAACATACCCAAAACAATTAAGAAAATGGTCATAGGAACATACATATCAATAACTACCTTAAATGTAAATGGATTAAATGCTCCAACCAAAAGACATAAACTGGCTGAATGGATACAAAAACAAGGCCCGCATATATGCTGTCTACAAGAGACTCACTTCAGACCTAGGGACACATACAGACTGAAAGTGAGGGGTTGGAAAATGACATTCCATGCAAATGGAAACCAAAAGAAAGCTGGAGTAGCAATTCTCATTTCAGACCAAATAGACTTTAAAATAAAGACTGTTACAAGAGACAAAGAAGGACAATATATGACAATAAAGGAATCATTCCAAAAGAAGATATAAAAATTGTAAATATTTATGCACCCAACATAGGAGCACCTCAATACATAGACAAATGCTAACAGCCGTAAAAGGGGAAATCGACAGTAACACAATCATAGTAGGGGACTTTAACACTCCACTTTCACCAATGGACAGATCATCCAAAATGAAAATAAATAAGGAAACACAAGCTTTAAGTGACATATTAAACAAGATAGACTTAATTGATATTTATAGGACATTACATCTGAAAACAACAGAAGGCACTTTCTTCTCAGTGCTCATGGAACATTCTCCAGGAAAGATCACTTCTTGGGTCACAAATCGAGCCTTGGTAAATTTAAGAAAATTGAAATTGTATCAAGTATCTTTTCTGACCACAACACTATGAGACTAGATATCAATTACAGGAAAAAATCTGTAAAAAATACAAACACATACAGGCTAAACAATTCACTACTAAATAACCAAGAGATCACTGAAGAAATCAAAGAGGAAATCATAAAATACCTAGAAACAAATGACAATGAAATCATGATGATCCAAAACCTATGGGATGCAGCCAAAGCAGTTCTAAGAGGGAAATTTAGATCAATACAATCCTACATCAAGGAACAAGAAACATCTCACATAAAGAACCTAACATTACACCTAAAGCAATTAGAGACAGAAGAATGAAAACTCCCAAAGTTAGCAGAAGGACAGAAATCATAAAGGATAGATCAGAAATAAATGGAAAAGCAATGAAGGAAACAATAGAAAAGATCAGTAAAACTAATAGCTGGTCCTCTGAGAAAATAAACACAATTGATAAACGATTAGACAGACTCGTCAAAAGAAAAAAGGGAGAAGACTCAGATCCCTAAAATTAGAGATGAAAAAGGAGAAGTAACAACTGACAGTGCAGAAATACAAAAGATCATGAGTGATTACCACAAGCAACTCTATGCCAATAAAATGGACAACCTGAAAGAAATGGACGGATTCTTAGGCAAGCACAACTATTCGAGACCGAACCAGGAAGTAATAGAAAATATAAACAGACCAATCACAAGCACTAAAATTGAAACTGTGATTAAAAACCTTCCAACAAACAAAAGCCCAGGACCAGATGGCTTCACAGGTGAATTCTATCAAACATTTAGAGAAGAGGTAACACCTATCCTACTCAAACTCTTCCAAAATATAACAGAGGGAGGAACACTCCCAAACTCATTCTACAAGGCCACCATCACTTTGATACCAAAACAAGACAAAGATGTCACCAA
Source organism: Leucopleurus acutus (assembly GCF_964270905.1). NCBI lineage: Eukaryota > Metazoa > Chordata > Mammalia > Artiodactyla > Delphinidae > Leucopleurus > Leucopleurus acutus. Next base: position 34,612,927 of record NC_139161.1, read on the forward strand.
AAAAGAAAACTACTGGTCAATATCACTAATGAACACAGATGCAAAATCCTCAACAAAATACTAGCAAACAGAATCCAAGAGCTCATTAAAAGGATCATACACCATGATCAATTGGGGTTTATCCCAGGAATGCCAGGATTCTCCAACATATTCAAATCAATCAACATGATACACCATATTAACAAATTGAAGAAGAAAAAACATACGATCATCTCAATAGATGCAGAAAAAGCTTTTGACAAAATTCAATATCCATTTATGATAAAAACCCTCCAGAAAGTAGGCATAGAGTGAACTTACCTCCACATAATAAAGGCCATATATGATAAACCCACAGCCAACATCTTTCTTAATGGTAAAAAAAACTGAAACCTTTCCTCTAAGATGAGGAAAATTACAAGGTTTCCCAGTCTCACTAGTATTATACAAAATAGTTTTGGAAGTTTTAGCCATAGCAATCAGAGAAGAAAAAGTAATAAAAGGAATCCAAATCAGAAAGAAGATTTAAAGCTGTCAGTGTTTGTAGATGACATGATACTATACCTAGAGAATCCTAGTGATGCTACCAGAAAAGTACTAGAGCTAATCAGTGAATTTGGTAAAGTAGCACTATACAAAATTAATGCACAGAAATCTCTTGCATTCCTATACACTAATGATGGAAAATCTGAAAGAGTAATTATGGCAACACTCCCATTTACCATTGCAGCAAAAAGAATAAAATAACTAAGAATAAACCTATGTAAGGAGACAAAATACCTGTATGAAGACAACTATAAGACACTGAAGAAAGTAACTAAACACAATACAAACAGATGGAGGGATATACCATGTTCTTGGATTGGAAGAATCAACATTGCGAAAATGGCTCTACTACCCAAAGCAATCTACAGATTCAATACAATCCTTATCAAACTACAAATGACATTTTTCAGAAAACTAGAAAAAAATTTTCACAATTTGTATGGAAATACAAAAGACCCCCAATAGCAAAAGCAACCTTGAGAAAAAAGACCAGAGCTGTAGGAATCAGGCTCCTTGACTTCAGACTATACTACAAAGCTACAGTAATCAAGACATCACTGTACTGGCACAAAAACTGAAACATAGATCAATGGAACAGGATAGAAAGCCCAGAGTTAAACTCATGCATATACGGTCACCTTATTTTTGATAAAGGAGGCAAGACTATACAATGGAGAAAAGACAGCCTCTTCAATAAGTGGTGCTGGGAAAACTGCACAGCTACATGTAAAATAATGAAATTAGAACACTCGCTAACACCATACGCAAAAATAAACTCCAAATTGATTAAAGACTTAAATATACAGCCAGACTCTATAAAACTCCTAGAGGAAAACATAAGCAAAGCACTTTATGACATAACTCACAGCAAGATCCTTTTTGACCCACCTCCTAGACAAATGAAAATAAAAATAAGCAAATGGGACTTAATGAAACTTAAAACCTTTTGCACAGCAAAGGAAACTATAAACAAGACGAAAAGACAACCCTCAGAATAGGAGAACATATTTGCAAATAAAGCAATTGACAAAGGATTAATCTCCAAAATATACAAGCAACTCATGCAGCTCAATATCAAAAAACAAACAACCCAATCCACAAATGGGTGGAAGACCTAAATAGATATTTCTCCAAAGAAGATATACAGATTGCCAACAAACACATGAAAGGGTGCTCAACATCACTAATCATTAGAGTAAAGCAAATCAAAACTACGATGAGGTATCACCTCATACCAGTGAGAATTGACATCATCAGAAAATCTACCAACAATAAATGCTGGCAAGGGTGTGGAGAAAAGGAATCCTCTTGCACTGTTGGTGGGAATGTAAATTGATACAGCCACTATGGAGAACAGTATGGAGGTTCCTTAAGAAACTAAAAATAGAACTACCATACAACCCAGCAATCCCACTACTGAGCATGTACCCTGAGAAAACCATAATTCAAATAGTGTCATGTACTGTGATGTTCATTGCAGCTCTATTTACAATAGCCAGGACATGGAAGCAACCTAAGTGTCCATCGACAGATGAATGGATAAAGAAGATGTGGTACATATATACAATGGAATATTACTCAGCCATTAAAAGAATTGAAATTGAGTTATTTGTAGTGAGGTGGATGGACCTAGAGTCTGTCATACAGAGTGAAATAAGTCAGAAAGAGAAAAACAAATACCGTATGCTAACACATATATATGGAGTCTAAAAAAACAAAGAAAATGGTCTGAAGAACCTAGGGGCAGGGCAGGAATAAAGATGCAGATGTAGAGAATGGACTTGAGGACTCAGGGAGGGGGAAGTCCTAAGCTGGGACGAAGTGAGAGTGTGGCATGGACATATATACACTACCAAAGGTAAAACAAATAGCTAGTGGGAAGAAGCCACATAGCATAGGGAGATCAACTTGGTGCTTTGTGACCACCTAGAGGGGTGGGATAGGGAGAGTGGGAGGGAGATGCAAGAAGGAGGAGATATGGGTATGTATGTATATGTATTGCTGATTCACTTTGTTATAGAGCAGAAACTAACACACCATTGTATAGAAATTATACTCCAATAAAGATGTTAACAAAATGGCATGGGATTAAAGGGCAAAAATGTGTAAAGTAGGTGAAATAATATATTGTTTCTTTTTTAGACTGAGTTCACATTTTTCACTTTTACTTGGCGATTTACTACTTAGGGACAAGGGATTATCAGAAAAGATTGATTGATTGATTAATCAGGTTATAATAAATTCTATCATATATTCAGCAACTTATCACATACTTTGCTTTCTTTGGTTCCTGCCTAGGATAGTTGCTAAATTGGGGAAAATATATTCTTTCTCTAATTTCTATGCAGTTTGAGATAGAAATTTGTGACTGATAATTCACTGTCGAAGAAGTCCACTACTACTGAACAATTTGATGTCCTGGAGAATTTTATTTGAATGAATACTATAGGGATTTTGAAATAAGGAAAACCACTAAAGATAATTGGTGAGTGAGAGTCAGCATTAAGAAGCAAGGCTTAGAAGCAGGTACTGCAAACTAATTCCATTTATTTCTAAACCAAGGTCAGGTTTTATGCTTGGAAATTGATTTTAAAGGTGGTTGCTGGGTATGTGAGAAGAAGCCCCTGCACTTTTATCCTTTCATTCTCTTAGCTTTTGTAAGAATGCCTGATGGCCACAGGACAGGCATCTATGTTTTTGTAATGTTTTTGTGGCTTGTGATTGTGCACTCTTCATGGCAGTAACAACAATAATGCTAATAAAATAACTAACCATGTGCTAAGCACTTAACTTATAATAACCTGTTTAATTTTTCCAACAACGTTCTAATGCAGGTACTATTATCATCCCCAGAAAGAATGTAATTTCCTCAAACTTACAAAGCTGTTTAGTAAATATTATCAGCTAGTTTCTGGTATGCTAGTGATTGAAAATAAGACAAGTCTTGATAAATTAAATAAAAGGTTACATATTGGAAGGATAATTGGACTCAGAGAGTGGATAGGAGTGCTTCTAGGGAGCCTAGAAGCAGGAAACAGAGCAGTAAGCATCTGGTCAGGGTCATTCTAAAAAAAAGAAGTTTCCAGTTGTCATACATCTGCCCCATAGTTGTATTCGGATAGGGAGAGAAGAGATTTGGAGTCAAACACTCCTGGAGCTGGAACTAAGTGTCTGGATTTACCATCCTGCCAAAAGAGGTAAATACACAAAGAAGATATATTTATTAAAAGGTGATCAGGCTGTTTTTAGGAAAAGGGGGAATGAACACTCTGTGGCCACATCAGATAATGTTTCACACAATAGTGGGCCACATTTGGTCCCTTTGCTTAAGCACTTCCAGAATTTATATGAACATACTGTTTATAGCTCAATAGTAAATGCTACTGTCATTGTATCACTAAAAATTATATCATTTGCTATAAAAAATTAGAAAGTTTTTCATCTCAGAATAGAAGATTTGGGACTTCCCTGGTGGTGCAGTGGTTAAGAATCTGCCTGCCAATGCAGGGGACATGGGTATGAGTCCTGGTCTGGGAAGATCCCACATGTCACGGAGCAACTAAGCCTGTGTGCCACAACTACTGAACCTATGCTCTAGAGCCCGCGAGCCACAACTAATGAGTCTGCGTGCCATGACTACTGAAGCCTGTGCACCTAGAGCCCGTGCTCTGCAGCAAGAGAAGCCACCGCAAAGAGAAGCCTGCACACTGCAACAAAGAGTAGCCACTACTCGACGCAAATAAAGAGAGCCCGCACACAGCAACAAAGACCAATGCAGCCAAAAATAAATAAATTAACTAACTAATTAAAAAAGAAAAGGGCTTCCCTGGAGGCGCAGTGGTTGAGAGTCCGCCTGCTGATGCAGGGGACACGGGTTTGTGCCCTAGTCCAGGAAGATCCCACATGCCGCAGAGCGGCTGGGCCCGTGAGCCATGGCCGCTAAGCCTGTGTGTCCGGAGCCTGTGCTCTGCAATGGGAGAGGCCACGACAGTGAGAGGCCCACGTACCGCAAAAAAAAAAAGAAAAAAAGAAGAAGTTGAGGATAGAAAACAGTTCTGGTTATATATACAGATAAACTGAAAACATGGTCTTGAAGAGGTATCTGTACATCCATGTTCATAGCAGCCCTAATCACAATAACCAAGAGATGGATACAACACAAATGTCCATTAGTGAATGAATGGACAAACAAATGTGTTATATAATAAGAATGTTATTCAACCTTAACAAAAAGAAAGGAAATTTTGTCACATGCTACACATGGGTAAACCTTGAGAACATTATTCTAAGTGAAATAAGCCAGTCAACAAAAGACACGTACTGTATGGTTCTATTTATTTGAGGTATCTAAAGTAGAATGGTGGTTACTAGAGGCTGGAGGGAGGAAGGAGAAGGGGAGTTGTCGTTTAATGGGTATAGAGTTTCAAATCTGCAAGATGAAACAGTTCTAGAGATCTGTTTCTCAACAATGTGAATATAGTTAACACTATTGAACAGTATACTTAAAAATAGTTAAGATGGTTAAGTTTTATGTTATTTGTTTTTTACAATTGGGAAGAAAAATATTCATTCAGATCTTTCCTTTAGGAAGAAGGCTATATTTCATTATAAATGCCTATATCCTTGATGACTCAGTTAAGATGAAGGTCCAATCCAATGTATGCCTAAAATTGAATGATGTACCATTAACATACAGGTAAAGGTGCTTTGAAATTTCAGGTAAGTGCATTAAAAAATACCAAGGTGATACAAAACAGTATGCTTTATCTGTTACACTCCATTTTTCAATTATTTCCTCAAAATCATATTAAACATGATATACTAAACATGACATAACCTAGAGCATTATGTCTTCCCTTTTAATGTTTTCAAAGTTGACTTTAATTCCCTCTTCAATGCCCAATGTAGAACTTATTGCTAAAGTAGGAAATCAGGAAAATTCTTTTGTTAAAATCTGTTTGTTTTTTTTTAATTCATTTTTTTTCCTTATTTGAGCAGAGAGGAGTCTCAAACATTCCATAGGCTGTAATTTGAGAGCCTACCAGAAGCATTATTCTTCTACCCAAGCCTTTGATAGTCTGGGCTGATTCTGCCTCTCTTAAACAGAGCTTCACTCTACAATACTGTGTATATACGGCACTGTAACGCTCCTCCGCCAGCCATTCATTCCCGATTTCAAAGCATATGTAATGCTTAGTAGCCAAATTACATTTCCATTTGTAATTTAAACAGGAGCAAGCTGGATATTTACTTGATCATTCCAAATCAGCAGAGACCACCAAATAGTGATGGATTTTAAGAAGCATCTTCTTGAATATAAAGAATTTGATTTTTATTAAGATTGAAACATAGGGAAAAGTGAAACCAATATTTGTTATCCTGTCCAGTCAAAGCAGCAGTTCTTATAAGAATATGAGATTTTTGTATCCCAGCAAGAGACTGAAATAAGAGTAAGACTGTGAAACTAATCATAATGATATATTAATAAATACCAAATTGTCATTAGGAAAGAGATATGGTTCCTTTAGGAGGAGGCTTGTTGCTTATTTGAGCAAATAAAACAATACTATGAGTTTAAATATATTTCTTCCTTACAAAATAAAGTAGGCAGCAGGGCAGGTCTCAGGAAGGAGGCCTTCAAATTTACTAGGTTCTGCTGATGCTCCTCGCCATCCTTCTGTCAAAGGCTTGCACCACACAGACAGGTATTTAAAGTTATGGTCAAATTGCTGCTGTCTTGTTGCACAATCTCAGGTGAGGAAACAAAGACTTTGTGTAACTCTTTGCCATTAGGATCTTGCCAACTAGAAAAGAAAACTAATTCAGGGGATACAACCTAGTATCCAGACGTTTATTAAGCAGAATTTAATTGGACTGACAGAACTGTTGGTTTTTTTTCTCCCCGGAATATTGCTTTCTCTTGGCTTCCAATAGCCTCAAGCATTACTTAGCTTGTAAACAGCCATCTTCTCACTTCCTCTCTATATCACTTTCCCTTTGTGTGTATCTGTGTCCAAATGTCCCCTTTTTTATAAGAACACTAGCTGTGTTAGTTTAGGGCTCACCCTAATGACCTCATTTAACTTGATTATCTCTGTAAAGACTCTATTTACAAATAAGGTCACATACTGAGGTACTGAGGGTTAGGACTTAAACATATCTGTTTTGGAGGGACACAATTCAACCTTAAACTTCAAGTCACTAGAATTTGAGGAGATAATACACAATTGTTTTAGCAAAGTACATTCTAGGTGGTCAGTGTGTAAATTTAGAATTGATATACAATATATACAATCTTAATTCTGATTTTGCATCATGTAAATCAGGGGTCTGGGCAAACTATGGCCTGCAGGGCAAATATGGACTGCAACTTGCTTTTGTAAAAAAAGTTTTATTGTAATACAGGCATGCTCATTCGTTCATATTTTGTCTATGGCTGCTTTCACATTGCAATAGTAGAGCTGAGTAGTTGCAGCAGAAACTTGATGATCTGTAAAGCATAAAATAGCTGTTCCTTTAAAGAAGTTTGCAGACCCTTGATTCAAATAATAATTCTCTCTTATTGAATGTTTGTTTTGCCATGCACCAGCTCTGTGCTCTATGTTTTACATACCATAAGTCATTTATGGACTTCCCTGGTGACGCAGTGGTTAAGAATCCTCCTGCCAATTCTGGGAACACAGGTTCAAGCTCCAGTCCAGGAAGATCCCACATGCCGTGGAACAACTAAGCCCGTACGCCACAACTACTGAGCCTTCTCTCTATAGCCCAGGTGCCACAACTACTGAGCTCGCATGCCACAACTACTGAAGCCTGTGCTCCTACAGCCCATGCTCCACAACAAGAGAAGCCATCACAATGAAAGGACCACGCACTGCAACAAAAAGCAGCTCCTGCTCACAACAACTAGAGAAAGCCCACGTGTAGCAACAAGGACCCGACACAGCCAAAAATAAATAAATAAATATATAATTTTTTTTAAAAGTCATTTATCTCTGCTTACTCCCTTTTAAAAAAATGAATACCAAGCACTAAACAGTTTAAAATTTTTGCCCAAGATCATATAGCTAGTAAGGAATGAGACTGGAACTTAAATTCTTATGGATTCCAACCACTCACTTTTTTTTTATTAAATTATATTTTCACAGTAATAAGTTCCTTGTCATTGTGGTACAATAAGAAAGATAGTTGGTCTCTATCCTCAGTTCCTAGAACTTTTAGAGCTCCTAAAACCCTTGGAATTCCCTGAGTGATCAGATGATCAAAGTATCTTTTGTTCTAATAAGGTGACTCTTGGTGGATTCTCAGATAGCTTCAGGCTCAGGGCTGGCCACCAGAAAGAACAAGCTTTGATTAGAAGTTTGAACTTTCAGCCCCAGCCCTTAACCTCTGGGAGGGGAGAGAAACTAGAGATTGAGTTAATCACCAATGATCACAATCATGCCTATGTAATAAAACCTCCATTAAAGACACTCAAATGACAAGGTTTAACGTGCTTATGAACTGGCAAACACATCCACATTCCTGGAGGGTGGCACACCCCAACTGCAGGAGACAGATGTTCCTGTGCTCAGGACACTCTGGACCTCTTCCTATATATGTCTTAACCTGGCTGTTCATTTGTATCAACTATAATAAGCTATAACAGCTAAGTATAACATTTTCCTGAGTTCTATGAATCATTCTAACAAATTATTGAACCTGTGGGTGATACCTCCAGCTTTGTAGCCAAGTAGGACAGAAGTGTTGGTAACCTGAGGACCTGATATTTGCAACTGGTGTCTGAAGTGAGGACAGTTGTTTTGGGACTGGACTCTTAAACCTGTGGGATCTCATGGTAAATCTGTGTAGTTAGTGTCAGAATTAAATTGAATTGTATGACACCCTATTGATATTGAAGAACTGGAAAGTTGGTTGGTGTGAGGGAAAAAAAAAAAACAAACAACAAAAAAACCTCTCTTCATCTGAAATAAAATGTCACACTTAACCTACTTATTTGCCCTTTATACTCTGCAACTGTTTTAAATATCTTGAGATACACCCAACTGTGTCATTTCCATTTTTTCCTTTTTATTAGAAATACTGATGAAATGTTCTGAACATCTCACCTCCCAAACATATGAAAATGAGGCCTTCTATGTGTGAGTACATGAAACCCAAACATGTAGCTTAGACAAAAAACAAAAAACAAAAACATACCTCAGTGGACAATTATTCAATCAATAACTTGTCTGTCATGCTACTGTAAGGATAATCAGTTATGATAACATAAGTAATATCTTATTCACAAATGCAAACTGTTGTTCTTTAAAATGTTTACTCTTTATTTAACAAAGATTGAGGGACCAAAATATGCTGGATATATTTTCTGGGTCCTGAGTACCCAAAGACAAATGCAACTTTGTCCTCCCAGAATTCAGAGTCCATTTGGCGATATAGAAGTAGAGAAGCATCTCTACATATTAGCCAGTACTTATGTTCATTTGATCTTAATTTGGCCCACTTTGTCTATTAGATTCTGAATCTGGATACAAGCTATGAATAGGTGGCTTCTTGGCTAGCCACCAGCTTATTCTTGACTCTCTGATGGCAAAATGTGGTTCTCCATTCTTATCTTCCTTTTTCCACTAGTATAATGCTGTATTAGTAAAACTATCAAGACAAGGGAATTCCCTGGCAATCCAGTTGGTAGGACTTTGCACTTCCACTGCAGGGGACACGTGTTTGATCTCTGGTTGGGGAACTAAGATCCCACAAGCCATGTGGCATGGCCAAAAGGAAAAAAACAAGTCTATTAAGACAAAATAATGAGATAATAGCTCATATATGAAAAGAATATTAATGATGTTATTTGCATCATTTATATTCTGTACTTATAATTCTCTTGTTCTTCCTCATGTAGGGTAGCAAAATTTGTCACCCCAAAATGTCTCTTTGTCATGAGGATTATTTCAAGCTGAAAACAATCCAGGCCTTTAAGATTCAGGAAGAAACTTTGATCTTCCCCTTAACTGCCTGAAGAACTTAGACAGAGGGTTTGTTACAGGAATAGAGCTATCACCAGAGATACCTGCAAAAAATACAGGCTGGGTGTAGTGGGGGAAACTCTTGGAGATCAGAGTCCACTCTTCAACCTGGCCCAACAAACATTTATTTACCAAACATTTGGTTTATGAATTGTCTTCCTCCCTTTGAAGTCTGAAATCACTACCCTCAACATCCCCTTTTGTCTTTAGCTAAAGATGGTATTTAAGGTGAGGATTTTCAGCCTTTTGGGTGAGTTACTTAGTTTTCCTGGGTCTCTCCCATGTATAAATGTTATTAAAGTTTGTTTGATTTTCTCCTGTCAACCTGCCTTATGTCATTTTAATTGCGAGGCAAAAGAACTGAAAGGGAAAAGAGGGGAAATTTCCCCTCCCCCACACTAAGTATATAAACGTTTGAATTTAGTGGTTTTTTTTGTTTTATTTCATTATTATTGCCTTCCAGTAAATGGCACTGTTTTTATTCTAAAAAAACATACTTGAATTTCATAACTTTCAATTTTTATGACACAGACTTAAGGAAGTTATCTTGTTAGCTATTTTAATTAAAGCAGAATTTAAAAAACAATGTGCCCTTTCCCCCAAAAAAATTGGTACACATTTTTGTTTTTATTATTTACATCTAGAGATTTAGAATCATATAATAAATTTACCTCATTTATTCATAAAAGTTATTTCTATACATGCCATACATTACAATAGCTCAACATAATTACCGAAGGAAGCTATCAACCTTACTACAGAAACTTTTAGAAACCGAATTATAACCGAAGGAAACTGATTTATTGATTATCTTTTCTTACATTATTTGTGGCTCTACTAAGGATTTTCTACAAAATGTGGGTGTTGTGCTTTTGCATAATTTCTCAGAATTCAATTGTATTATAAGATATTCCTTTTTTGCATGTTTATTCTTTTTATAGGCAAATGTTGAAATGTAGAGTTCAAGAAAGATTTCTAATTTAAACACTCCACAGAAGTACTAAATATCACTGAATATGACATATTTATGTGAATTTCTGTGCTAGGATTTGAGCATAAAGTCAGTATATATTTCAGTTATTAGCATCTCTTTATGGGAGTAAAGTGGTGGACCATCCAGTAGAGAGGGACTGACTGCAATTCTGACACATTTTCTCCATCTTTAATGCCCAATCTCTCACAATCTACTGTTTTAAAATGACAAAGTTTCCCTGAGGTAATGAAACCGAGTGGGGCCCCATGGGGCTTGCAGCATGGAGGCCTTTTTGTCCCCCATTTCTTGTAGGCAAGACTCCAGCTTCCATGACTTTCCCTGAGTTCCAAAGGGCAGATACAAACAGTTGAAAATCAAGGCAGGAACAGCCAGGAAACCACCTGAGGCAAGATTAAAGTGACCAGAGAAGCTCATCAAGATTAGGAGACTGACCACCTGAGACTCTGCACAGGCCTTAATCTTGTCATCAACCCCACCCTTCTGAAACTCTGCAGAAGAAAGAAGAATGCAGGACTGTTACTACCTTGATCCTTATTGCATACCCTTGACCACAAGCCCTTACTATAGGACCTCTCCCTATTCCCCAGGGAGGGGGGCACAGTTCTTGAGGTGCTAGCCTGGCCATGTTCCCCTCTTTGCCTGGCAAAGAATAGCCACCCTTTCTTTCTCCTCCAAAACTCTGTCTCTGTATCTCATTTTGGCATCAGTGTACAGGGAGCCAAGATTTTGGCAACACTAATGCCCCTTTCTAAATGTATATAGAGACAATTAGTAAATCCAACAGAGATATAAGAGGGAAAAATAAACACTATTTCACTTGGTGGATTTAGAGAGGGCAATCACACCAAATAATTACAATTTCACTGTGTTGTAACTTAAAATGAATAATGTGTGGAACTGAAGAACTTGAGTACATATGCCTGAAGATGTCAGATATTTTATAGAGGACATGACATTTTATATTTGGAATTTTCAATCACTTTTTTTTTTTTTTTTTTTTTTTTGCTGTACATGGGCCTCTCGCTATTATGGAGCACAGGCTCTGGACGCAGAGCCTGTGGACGCAGAGGCTCAGCAGCTATGGCTCACGGGCACAGCCTCTCCACGTCATGTGGGATCTTCCCGGACCGGGGCAGGAACCCATGTCCCCTGCATCGGCAGGCGGACTCTCAACCACTGCGCCACCAGGGAAGCCCTCAATCACTTCTTATATGAGGTTTTTAAGTTATTGCATTTTACATTTACTGGAGAAAGCCAGTGAAAGAAAATGAGAGGTATCAGGATGGGGCAGGGGACCTGTCAGCAAAGAAGATCCACCAAATCTCTGCCAGTCCATTGGGAGCTCTGGATCACACATTGCCTGTGTTGACTGAAAAAAATGCACAACCTAAGGGTTGAGAATTATGTTTCATTTGGCAGACAAAACTGAGGACTCAGATAGCTCTGAGAGACTGCTCCATAGAGTTAAGGGAAGAGCCAGGATATATAAGAGCTTTTGCAACAAAGACCAGGTAGTCATAACATCAAAAGATTACTGTTAGTTAAAGAAAACCAGATATCTCAAGTTAAGGAATTTAGCACTTTTTTATATGTGGGAAGATACAAAAGTCTGGGCTCACTGAAATCATTCCTTTTGATGCCAAAAGCTCAGCCTATGTACACCAATGCCACATCAAATCTTGGACACAAAGTTTTGGGTAAAGTAGAAAAGAATAGCTTTAATTGCTTTGCCAGGAAGGCTCCTGCCCTCAAAAACTGTGTGTCCCAACCCAACAGAGTTTGGTGAGGAGGTTTTCTTTTTTTTACCGTTTTATATATATATATTTTCCACATCTTTATATGGTGAGGAGTTTTATGGCAACAGTTCAAGGGTGGGGTGGCTGATAAGATTAGCATGTGTGCAGGGCCTCCACTCCTCTAATCTGGTCTCAGGTAATCTTGATGAGCTCCTCCAGTTCCTTTAATGTAGCCTCAGGTGGTCTTTCTCTAGTATGAGGAATGCCAACCTCTTAAAAGAGCTTAAATACATTGTTATGTGTATCCCTTAGGATGGAACAAGGACCCTGCTCCAAGGTTGCACTATTGTTTCCTGGCAGCCTCTCCCTTGTCTTTGCATCCCTTCCCTTCCTGGATTAGCAACTGTTTGAAGTTGACATTTGGAACTCAGGGAAGCTCATGGAGGCTGGTGTCAAGAAACAGGGGACAGAAAGTCTTCTGTGTCCAGAAGCCCCACATGGTCCTGCTCAGTTTCAATTTGATATGTTTTCCTCAGCTATCTGGAGCCAGTATCCTGTTCTTCTCCAAACCTGAGTCCCCCATAGGGTGCACAATTGGGGGTGGCTGCAGTGGCTAAGGGTTTGGCAGTGGACAGCCCATTTGTCTCCATCCTGAATTCCCTCAGGGCTCATCATCCAGTATGGCTGCAGTGGCTTGATGGCTGCAACATCCTTTGTTTACTGATATGGCAGGCAACATTTTTCATTCACATCTGGTAGAAGAGTCTTGCACTGGGAGAAAATGTCGAGGCCCTTGTACCACAATTTTGCTCAGTCATTCGTGCCTCCAAAACAGCATGCCCTAGGCTGCCACTTTTACTGAATACAAGTTTGTGTGTCCAAAGTACAGTGAGACCAAACAAACTGAAATCCCAGAGTTTGGAGCAGAGAAAATTCTATTGCAAGGCCAAACAAGGATAATGGATGGCTTGCACTCAAAAACCCTAAACTCCCTGATGGTTTTGGGGGAAAATTTTTATAGGCAAAATTTGGAGTGAGGGCAGCAGGGTGTGTGGCTTTCTTCTGATTGATTGCTGGTGAGGTAACAAGGAAGTGTCCTAGGAATATTTTCCTCAGCCTGAAGTTACCATCCTCCACCTGGGTGGGGACCTTAGTTCCTACAGAAGAGCTCAAAGATATTGTTATATATATTTCTTGAGAAGGAATCGGGACCTTGCCCCAAGGCTGCAGTATTGTTTCTTGACTGCTCCTCCTTTGTTTTTGCATTCCCTCCCTTCCTTGATTAACAACTGTTTGAACCTACCCTTTGGAACTCAGGGAAGATCAGGAGCCTGAATGAAGCCTATTTCCTACAAACAAGAAATGGGGGACACAGGAAGGCTTTTGTGACCAAGAGGACCCCAAATCATCCTGCTTGATTTCACCAGTACCTCTCTTAGTCATTGGCCAGAGGCCATCACTAAAATGTGACCTTATCTTGAAATGTGAGGCCAACAGCTACCAGCTGGAGGCTGCCAGTTAAACTCCTCTCCCCAGTTCTGGGAAGTGTGTCCTTTCTTAAAGAGGACTCTGAGTATCCTGACTGCATATCTGCCACAGCACCTAAAGGAGTAGTTAAATTTGTATAATGCAAAATCCATCAATCATTGCAGTCCATTTGGTTAATATGTTAATAATTATTGTATAGTGAAAGGGAGCAGAATTTGCCACCCCAAAATATATCTCTTTGGCATTAGGATTATCTTGATCTGATTATTTTTAAGAAAAAAACAGACAGGAGATAACCAATAGAATTTATCCTTTTGTAAGAGACATTTACGTTTATATGGAAAATCTCCATTTGTGAGGGGTTCTTCCTATCTATACCAGGTAGAGGAGGTGACTAAAACTCTAGAAACTCTTATCACTGGAGAGAGCAATGACCAAATGTGCATAACAACCATACCCTTGTTAACTGTGCTTCCTCTTCAACCATACCCTTATTAACTGTGATAACTTCCCATAACTGGTTCCTCCTGCCCCACCAGCATCTTTTGCTTTTGGCTGGAGGTGGTATTTAAAATGTGGTGGTTAGGCCATTTAAGAGAGTTACTCAGTTTTCCTGGGTATCTTCCAATTATACAAGAGGTATATATAGTATTATAATTATGTTTGTTTTCCTACTGTTAATCTATATTTTATTAGAGGGGGTGTCTCAGCCAAAAATCTATATGGGTAAAGGGAAAATTATTTTTCCTCCCCTACAATAGTATAACATAAAACATCATCTACTTGACTATATTTTAACTATTTGGTTAGTGTTGGGTGTTATTGTTTTTTCATTACAAAACTGATTTTACTTTGGATTTATAAAATCATTTATGAACTCAACTTGGACCCAGATAAAGAAGGTAATGGGTTTGGGACAGGCCACTCCAAATAAGGCCATATTGGCATATTGATTATTTTGAATTAAACTTAAGAAACAGCAAATGCAAGAGGAACACATTTGTTCCCGTGAAGGCAGGAAATAAATCTCCCATGTGAAAGGTACTTGTCTGTACTAACCAGGAGGTAGAGACATCCTCATAACCAGAGATAGAGAATTTAGGGCTGAGAAGGTTGTATACACAAAACTTGTTATTTCTACACTAATTTACTAACCCAAGCCCAAACTTCTTTGTCTTGTCAATTGTTCACAAATATTTTGTTCCTTTGTCTAAACGATGTAAAATTGCCTGTGTTAGAGCAGGCAGGTAGCTATATATGAGCAGAGAAAGGGGGGCATGGGTCAAATGACAGGAACCATACATCTTGTGAACACTGGGGGTCCTTGGGCAGACAAACAAAAGCAGGAACCTCAGAATGACAGGAAACCACACATTTTAGGGTGATGAGCGTCCTGGATGCAGACAAAGGAAGGGGGGAAAAGGGAATCTCTGGCATCAGAATGTAACCATTTGATCATTATGCCCTCATTACAATAAAATTAATCTTTCAGATAAGAAGTTCCATTCATGCACCAATGCCATGACACTTTTAATCAAGACTAAATAAGTCCAACAAGAAGATATAACAATTATAAATATATATGCACCCAACATAGGAGCACCTCAATACAAAAGACAAATGTTAACAGCTATAAAAGAGGAAATCAACAGTAACAAAATAATAGTGGGGAACTTTAACACCTCACTTATACCAATGGACAGATCATCCAGACAGAAAATTAATAAGGAAAAACAGCTTTAAATGACACAATAGACCAGACACATTTAATTGATATTTATAGGACATTCCATCCAAAAACAGCAGGATTACACTTTCTTGTCAAGTGTACATAGAATATTCCCCAGGATAGATCACAACCGGGGTCACAAATCAAACCTCGATAAATTTAAGAAAATAGACATCATATCAAACATCCTTTTCAACCACAATGTCATAAGATTAGAAATAAATTACAGGGAAAAAATATAAAAAAAAACACATGGAGGCTAAACAATACATTACTAAATAACCAAGATATCACTGAATAAATCAAAGACAAAATCAAAAAATAATTAGAGACAAAAGAAAATGAAAACATGATGATCCAAAACCTATGGGATGCAGTCAAAGCAGTTCTAAGAGGGAAGTTTATAGCAATACAATTCTTCCTCAAGACACAAGAAAAATCTCAAATAAACAGTCTAACGTAACACTTAAAAAAGCAGAGAAAGAAGAATAAACAAAACCCAAACTTAGTAGAAGGAAAGAAATCATAAAGATCAGAGCAGAAATAAATGAAATAGAAACAAAGAAAATGATAGCAAAGGTCAATAAACTAAAAGGTAGTGCTTTGAGAAGATAAAAAACATTGATAGACCTTTAGCCAGACTCATCAAGAAAAAGAGGGAGAGGACTCAAATCAATAAAATTAGAAATTAACAAGAAGTTACAGTGCTCACAGCAGAAATACAAAGCATCATAAGGATCATACAACATGATCAAGTGGGATTTATCCCAGGGATGCAAGGATTCTTCAATATACACAAATCAATCAATGTGATACACCATATTACCAAATTGAAGAATAAAAACCATATGATCATCTCAATAGACACAGAAAAAGCTTTCAACAAAATTCAACACCCATTTATGATAAAAACTCTCCAGAAAGTGGACATAGAGGGAACCTACTTCAAAATAATAAAGGCCATATATGACAAACCCACAGCAAACATCATTCTCAATGGTGAAAAACTGAAAGCTTTTCCTCTAAGATCAGGAACAAGACAAAGATGTCCACTCTGGCCCCTATTATTTGACATAGTTTTGGAAGTCCTAGCCATGGAAATCAGAGAAGGAAAATAAATAAAAGAAATACAAATTGGAAAAGAAGAAGTAAAACTGTCACTGTTTTCAGATGGCATGATACTATACCTAGAAAATCCCTAAGATGCCACCAGAAAACTATTAGAGTTAATCAATTAATTTGGTAAAGTTTCAGGATACAAAATTAATAAACATAAATTTCTTGCATTCCTATACACTAACAATGAAATATCAGAAAGAGAAGTTAAAGAAACAATATCATTCACCATCACAACAAACAGAATAAAATACCTAGGAATAAACCTACCTAAGGAGGTATAAGACCTATACTCAGAAAACTATAAGACACTGATGAAAGAAATCAAAGATGACACAAACAGATGGAGAGATATACCATGTTCTTGGATTGGAAGAGTCAACATTGTGAAAATGACTATACTCCCCAAAACAATCTGCAGATTCAGTGCAATTCCTGTCAAATTACCAATAATATTTTTTACAGAACTAGAACAAAAAATCTTAAAATTTGTATGGAGACACAAAAGACCCCAAATAGCCAAAGCAATCTTGAGGGAAAGAAGTGGACCTGGAGGGATCAGACTCCCTGACTTTAGACTATACTACAAACCTACAGCACTCAAGAAAATATTGTACTGGCACAACAAAAGAAATATAGGTCAATGGAACAGGATAGAAAGCTCAGAGATAAACTCACACACCTCTGGTCGGTCAACTAATTTTTGACAAAGGAGGCAAGGATATACAATGGAGAAAAGACAGTCTCTTCAATAAGTGGAGCTGGGAAAACCAGACAGCTACATGTAAAAGAATGAAATTAGAACACTCCCTAACACCATACACAAAAATAAACTCAAAATGGATTAAAGAACTAGATGTAAGAACAGACATTATAAAACTCTTAGAGGAAAACACTTTTTGGCATAAACCACAGCAAGATCTCTTTTGACCCTCCTCCTAGAGTAAAAGAAATAAAAACAAAAATAAACAAATGGGACCTAATGAAACTTAAAAGATTTTGCACAGCAAAAGAAACTATAAACAAATGAAAAGACAGCTCTCAGAATGGGAGAAAATATTTGCAAATGAAGCAACTGACAAAGGATTAATCTCTAAAATTTACAAGCAGCCTATGCAGCTCAGTATCAAAAAAGAAACAGCCCAATCCACAAATGGGCAGAAGACCTAAATAGACATTTCTCCAAAGAAGACATACAGATGGCCAAGAGGCACGTGAAAAGCTGTTCAACATCACTAAGTATTAGAGAAATGCAAATCAAAACTACAGTGAGGTATCGCCTCGCACCAGTGAGAATAGGCATCACCAGAAAATCTACAAACAACAAATGCTGGAGAGGGTGTGGAGAGAAGGGAACCCTCTTCCTCTGTTGGTGGGAATGTAAATTGATCCAGCCGCTATGGAGAACAGTATGGAGGTTCCTTAAAAACTAAAAATAGAATTACCATATGACCCTGCAATCCCACTACTGGGCATATACCCGGAGAAAACCATAATTCAAGACACATGAACTCCAATGTTCATTGCAGCACTATTTACGATAGCCAGGTCATGGAAGCAACCTAAATGCCCATCAACAGATGAATGGATAAAGAAGTTGTGGTACATATATACAATATGTGGTACATATATACAATTACTCAGCCATAAAAAGGAATGAAATTGGGTCATTTGTATAGATGTGGATGGACCTAGAGACTGTCATACAGAATTAAGTAAGTCAGAAAGAGAAAAATAAATACAGTATATTAACCCATATATGTGGAATCTAGAAAAATGGTACAGATGAACTGGTTTGCAATGCAGAAATAGAGACACAGTTGTAGAGAATAAAGGTATGGACACAAGCCGGGACAAGTGGGAGAGGTTGGTGGTGGTGGGGTGAATTGGGAGATTGGGATTGATATCTATACACTAATATGTATAAAATAGATAACTAATAAAAACCTGCTGTATTAAATAAATTAATTAAATAAAATTCAAAGAGAACAAAAAACAATAAATAAGGGCAAAAATTTCTCCTCCCCTCGGGAAGGTGGAACTGTGATGAAAATCAGGAAACATGACCCATACCCCTCCCTCCTCATTGAATATTCTACCCATTCATTTTCATGCCTTATATAACCAGTTTGTGAAAGAAGTTCATGGTAGCCACTCACCTGAGTCTGCCCATGCTCCCCTTGAGAGTGTATATAGCTTAATAAATCCTTGCTTTCTTTCCTTACTTAATTTCTTATCTCTGAATTCTTTCTGTGACAAGACAAGAACCTACTCTCAGGTAACATCTGCTCTGGTCACTTCTTTGAGCCCCATATTACTATGAGCTCCTCTAGGTCCAAATTAAATTTGTTTTTCTCCTATTAATCTGTTTCATGTCAATTTAATTATTCGACCAGACAAAGAATCTAGAAGAGGAAAAAGGAAACTTTTTCCTCCCCTACACAGGTGACTTGGTTTCCACTGAAAAATAAAAACATTCTACTGTGGCCTTTGCTATCATAGAGTTATAATATCATTATCAGTAAGCTGTACTTATTTTTAACTTAGTGAAATCCTATCATATCCTTCCCTTACCCTTGACTAAATAGAGTTAGATGGTACAAATAAGAGCCATATAATACCTGTGGGACATTGGCGATATCTCAGCAACATTAATCCCGAGCTTTCTGCCAAGAGAAAAACCTGAGGACACATAAGTAGCCATGAGGGAAACAGATTTATGAGACAGTTGAACTAGAATTCCTTGCAGTTAAATCCAGATTAAAGTTACAATCATCTCCTTGAGAAAAGGGAGTAGCAGTCTTTCCAAAATGCTCTTGCACCTTCTTCCAGAATTTTCCATTGGCCAAGAACTGTTTCAGCGTCAGACTGGATAAGTCCTAGCTGTGATATGTTAGAAAAGCATAAGGCATGGAGTCATAAGACCTGCATTCAAACTCATCTTTGTGGCTAAATAGCTATATGACTGCGAATAAATCAGGTGAAATGTTTGAGCCTCAATTTTCTCATAGATAAAATGTTAACAATATCTCACAGGGCAATTGTGTTAGTCAAAAGACCTAATATATGTGAAAGTGTCTTGGAAATACTCATTCTTGCTTAAAAGTATAAGATATTAATGAGAATACCTTGCTGAGAGGGATACTAAAGCCTTTGCTGCAGTATTGTTAGGGGAAAAATGATTAGAGATTTGCCCTCTACTCCCTTCTATGAAATAGAGTAGTAGAAATATTCTACTATCCAAGCTTGTTCCCTCCAGTAGAATTGTTCTCTCTGAAATTTACATTCTTTGAGAGTGCACAAATCCCTCTTCCTCTGTAAAACTTCTCTGATCATCTAAAACTCTGTCCCTGTATTAATTTCCTAAATCTTTATGTTAATTCATTACCTTATATTATTAGTTTATTTTTATCAACTGTAACTGAATGACACAAGGGGAAAATACAATAGTACTTTACTTGGAATCAGGAGAGAAGGGTTTTTGTCCCAGTTCATATTTTTTTTATGTTTTATTCTTTGTTATAAAAACAGAATAACTTCTAAGATACCTTTCTGCCAGTTAAAAAAAAAATGCGTATGTATTATTCTGCTTAGTGTTTCCTCCTGGAGAAAAATTCTAAGTGTGTGTGTGTGTATGTGTGTGTGTGTGTGTGTGTGTGTGTGTTTCCCCTGAAATGCTCTTGGGGTCATATTTTCAGACTCACACCCTGTTTTTTAATCCCTGCAATCAAGCTAAAAAGTAAAAATAAATCTCTTTATTAGCAAAGTGTTACTGCTTGAAGGTAAATTCTGTGACTCCCCCTTAAAGACTCAAACCATTTCCCCATGCCTTATATGAGTCAGCTATTTAACTTTATTATATAGCTAATATTTTATTAAGTTCCACTCAAAATTATTGAAGCATATTGATTATAAAAATTTTAGGGCACTTCATTTTCTGTGACTCACAGAATGTGAACATAATAATCAAAATTGTAAGTCAAAATGAATAGATTATGTAATTCTTATAATGGGTTCCAAGCTACTATAATTTAAATTTTTAAAATCTAAGTTAAAGTAATTAAATATGGGTTGCAATTTTAACCTGCCTTAAGATTCATCAGGCAACTTAACACACATGCACTCCATCTCAGCAATGTTCACTAGAATGTCTCACCCCTTTAATATTTTCTGGACTTCATGGTCCAATCCCAAATTTTAGGGAAATCCCACTATACACATTCTCTGTCTTGTTTCACCCTTACTACAGTTAGAGATTCTGGTTTTGTTATAGCCATTGGAAATTTAGTCTCCCCTTAGAGTTGTTCTCTAATTTCTATATGTATAGAAACAAGAGTAAGCATAACACCTACCAACGTTTCCAACCACTTTGCTCTAACTTCACTCTTATGATTTTGCTAATGAGGCATTTGACTATTAATATCTAACTCCAATAGGAAAACCTACATTCCCTGTGCTTCTTATCCTTTTGTCTATGAAATGCTATGTAGGCATTGTCTCCAATATATGTGTAGACATTAATAAGGTTTGTTTATGTTTATGAACATCATCTTCATTTTATCTTCTGTAGTCATTAATTATATACTAATTTCTTCCCATAGTTATGATCTCAAGCCTAAAAGTCAGCCAACTATTTATTTGCATTAGATGGGTACCTAAATTCATATTTGATTAAATTAGATCATTCTGCTTTATCATACTTGAACATTTACCTATCCATTAGGCATTTTTCATTCCTTCTTTCCTTTTTCCTCTTTTTAATTTTTTTCTTTAAATTTCCATCTATACAAATTTATTAATTCATTTGAGAAGCAAAGAGGCATATAATCTCTTGGCATTCAATCTAAACTTAGAGCATTTTGACCTTGAATTCTGCTAAGACTTTCCCAAGTGCCTTGGGTCCAGGTGTGGTTGCTAAGATATGTGTTATTAATCTTCCAGTAAAAAATATAGGGGTCAGGGTATAAAGAAGTATGTTTACTAAGGAGTCTTGGTAATTAATTTGCTTGGAATTTAGAACACTTCATGTGATTAGAAAATATTTTAACTTTTTCAATTGTTTTCCTTTTTGTTTTATATATGATAAAAAAAATCCTCAATTCAAGGAGGGAAACCTGCACATTTTTATAAATTGGAGTACACTATTTTTAAAATTATTTTATTCCACAGCTATTTATGTAATATAGCATATTCTTTCTAAAATTTTATATGACTTTTAATAAAAATTGAATTACCACAAAGAATACATTTTTAAAACACAAAAGATGAGTAAAAATAAGAACAAAGAAATGTTAGGCTAATATAAGCAGTGTAATTGGTCATTAACTTTGACCCCCAGCTTCCTGAATCCTGAAACATAAAGGTAAACTTGTTAAATTATATCACTCCAGTGGTTTCATAAAATAAATCTTACTATTTATCAAGAAATGCATACATTTTCATGAAAATTAATCTCTTAATTTTTGTTTGAGAGGGAAAATATTGAATGTCATAATGGACAATATATCCAATAATTTTGTGGCTAGTATAAGCAGTGGCCCACATTGAATTCTACCTGTCCACACAGGAGACACTCCTTAAATATTTGCTGAACTGATTTCAATTCCCAATCTCAATGCCTGCTCCTGGCTCAGCACAGTACCTTTGTACTCTCACCAACTCTTCTTTGTGTGTTTACAACTGTTTATTAATAGTCTCTAGTCTTATAGCATACTCCAGCCTACTATTACAATGGAGAGAGCACACTTTTGAGTCCAATAAGACCTGGTTTTGAGTCCTAGAACCACCATTTATTAGTTCTCTACCTTGGGCAAGTTAGTTATCTTCTTTATTCTTTATTAATCTATCAACAGGCCTAGTAATAGTCCCTATCTCATAGAACATGAACATTAAATTTAATTATATAATGTATATGAAATATACAGCACTGTGCCCAACTCACAATAAACACTAGATAAATGTTAAATCTCAGTATTTTAGTTTTTCTAAAATTCAAATCTGAACACATTGCTCCATTATTTAAATGCCAATAATTTTCAACTGCCCACGGAATGAAATATCAACTTCTAAGAATGACATGCAGAGTTCACCATGGGCAAGTTACTGCTTACTGCTCAGAGTACCTGCTCCCTGCATTCTCTTCATATTAATCATACAAACATTGTCGTTCATAATCCCTAATCCCATTCCATTTGGATGTGGCAGACTCAGCCTTAAATATCTGCAGATCTCATTCATCTCTTCCAATCTTTCAACCTGAAGGTGGACAATTCATTTTTCATAAAACACAAGTATGATCACCAGGAGATAGTGTTCCCTAAACATCCAGGCTTAAGAGATTTGTCTTCTTCTCTATCACTCTCTACTTTATGTATTTATGTAATCATAATTTTCATACTTAATTAGCTTTCTTTATACTATGATCTCAGTTATATCATGTGCCTGCATCAGTATAATTTTTAAATTTTTCTAATATATGAACTTTTTTATTTCTGAAAAATATTCATGTACAACTCTCTATATATACACATTTGCACTATATAAAATATGCACAAAATAGACATTAAAAAGGATGAGATAAACATATAAAGAGAAGTGTGAATATTTTCTCAATGTCAAACCCTGTTCTGGAAATCATTGATTTATTTAAGCGTAAAGTCCTGGAGAACAGAGACTTTGTTTTTAACCTCAGTGCTCTGCACAGTGTTCAGCTTTGTTGTAAATATTGTTTGTAGAGTGACTGAATTAATGAATAATATTTATTTATATTAATCATGATAAAGAACAAAGTATTCCAGTGGGGATACCTAAAATGACCACTGGTTATTACTTTATGGCTCTCTAAGTTGTTCAAAGCTTAAAGCTCAGAGTATGTAGATAGGTGGATAATTAATAATAAAATGAATAATATGTGATATTTATTGAGGAACTCTTATAGAATGGTCTCATGGAATAGATAGGCAGCATATTTTTAATTCATCTCTTTTGATTAACAACATTTTTTTCCACAGTGAATTTTTTTATAGAAACTGAAGAAAAGGAATTTAAGTTAAAAACTCCTGGAATGCAGATATTCTTATAAGATATTTTTATTTCTTAATTGATAAGATATTCTTATTTCTTAATTGAAGGGTGATCCAAATACTATATGCACTGGGAATTCCCTGACAGTCCAGTGGTTAGGGCTTCACACTCTCATTGCCAAGGGCCCGGGTTCTATCCCTGGTCAGGGAACTAAGATCCCACAAGAAGCTCTGCATGGGCAAAAACAGACAAACAAACAGACAAAAACAAAAAAAAACCCAAAATACTGTATGTGCAGATTTACAGATAATGACATTAATACTACTACTACTACTAAAACTCTATCACCAAATGTTTACTGATTATTTCCTCTATACCAAGCACTGTTCTGAATCATTTTACATCCATTAATTACCGTAATCCTGACCCAAATTTATGGGTTAATATTACCTCCTTTTTACAGATAAAAAATCAAAACATAAAATGTCTTAATATATTGTTCAAGATTATAGAGGTAGAAAGTGATGTAGCTAAGATTTGAATCCAGATATTCTTGGCTATGGCACCTATCCTTTTAATGATTATTTCATACTGCCTTGAACATGTCTTATTCAAATACTTCTATATTCATTCCTCTGTCAATGGACATTTAAGGGAGGAATGGGGGCTTCCCTGGTGGCACAGTGGTTGAGTCTGCCTGCCAATGCAGGGGACGTGGGTTCGTGCCCCGGTCCGCGAGGATCCCACATGCCGCAGAGCGGCTGGGCCCGTGAGCCATGGCTGCTGGGCCTGCGCATCCAGAGCCTGTGCTCCGCAACAGGAGAGTCCACAACAGTGAGAGGCCCGTGTACCGCAAAAAAAAAAAAAACAAAAGAAAAAAAAAGGGAGGAATGGATAAAGAGGATGTGGAACATGTATATAATAGAATATTACTCAGCCATAAAAAAGAATGAAATAATGCCATTTGCAGCAACATGGTTGGAACTAGAGATTGTCACACTGAGTGAAATAAGTCAGACAGAGAAAGACATATAACATATAATATCACTTGTATGTGAAATCTAAATAAGTTGTGCAAATGAACATATTTACATAACAGAGTTGCAGATGTAGAAAACAAACATGGTTACTGGGGTGGGAGGGAGGGATAAACTGGGACACTGGGACTGACAAATACACACTACTATATATAAAATAGATAACTAATAAGGACCTACTGTATAGCACAGGGAACTATTCTGAATACTCTGTAATGACCTATATGGGAAAATAATCTGTAAAAGACTAGATATATGTATATGTATAACTGATACACTTTGCTATACATCAGAAACTAACACAACATTGTAAATCAATTATACTCTAATAAGAATAAAAAAATACTTCTAGAATTAATTAATGGTATGGAAAAGCAAAATAAGGGCAATCTGTTGTCAATTATAGAGATCTGAATTTTAAGTGACAGTATATTTACTGAGTTCCATAATATTGTAGAGCCTTTTATAATCAAAACATACAATTAGTTTCTTGTGTTTTAAAGATTTAGATGAGAATATAAAGTGGGTAAAAACACGTATGCATGTTCAAAGTACCTTTCTTTTTTGAGAGTTGATAGCTGATAGAATAGTTGAAATTACTGCTAAAGTCTCTAGGTAATGACTTTATCAAATGAGATATCCCTTTGTTGTGATAATTATTATTATGAGACCTTGAAACTTAATTAATTAGTGTTTTTTTTGCTATTTTATTGGCAGTCAGATAAAGTTCTCTATTACTGTGATGGTAACACACTATGACATTACATCACAACTGAAAAGTAATTATCTTTATTGCACAGTATGTCAAGTGAAAGGTGAATGGTATGTAAACTTCTTTATTGGAATGTAAAATGTCCCTTTTTATTGCACTATGTGTATTCAGCACCTTTAGCTGAGCTTTGCACTTTAGATAGAATATAAATTAATAAATAATTTGCTATTAAAAGTATAAGAAATATAATTGTAAAAATGTTAGATTCCTACCTAAGTTGAAATATATGTTGAATTTTTCTGTTAAATAGTTATAAAATATTTCATACCCTTAAAAATGCAGCAAACTTTACCAATGAGTAGTTTACTTATCTATTGACTCTTACAATTTACAAGACTTGAGCTCAAAACTCATATTGGCTTGACCTTTCAGGAGACTATGGATCCATTGGCCTGGTAAGCTAAGATGTCTCTCATCCAGGTAAAATATAAGTCAGGCTTCTCAATTTTAATAAGTGGCATGCTGAACTAAGTGAAAACAGATGCAAAGAAGCAGATGAGGCTGAAGGTAGAGTATAAGCTTTCCTTTTATAAATAACAAAATATGGTTCTGCTGGCATGCTATTTTATAATATGCACCTCAGAACTGTTTTGATTAAGAAAGTTATTCAAGAAATTATAACCTCTTCAGGAACTTCCCTGGTGGTCCAGTGGTAGAGAATCTGCTTTCCAATGCAGGGGACGTGGGTTCAATCCCTGGTAAGGGAACTAAGATCCCACATGCTGAGGGGTAACTAAGCCCAGGCCACAACTACTGAGCCTGCACACCTCAACTAGAGAGAGAAAACCCGCATGCCACAAATAGAGAGAAGCCTGTGCGCCACAACGAATAGCCTGCATGCTGCAACTAAGACCTGACACAGCCAAGAATAACATAAATAAATAAATAATAAAAAAGAAAGTACGACCTCTTCCAACCTCCAATGGATACAAAAACAGTATTCTAGACCTGCACTGTCTAATGAGTATCTCTGGGCACACATGTCTTATGAGCACTGAAAGTGTGGCTCGTCAGAACTGAGATGTGCTCTAAGTATTAAATATGTGTTGGATTTCAAAGATTTAATAAAGAAAACAAAGATAAGATATTTTTTCATAATTTTTATATTGATTACATGTAGAAATGATAATAGGTTGAATAAACTATATTAACAAATTTAATGTCACCTAATCTTTTTATTTTTAATGCAGCTATTAGGAAATTTAAAATTACACATGTGGTTTCTATTCTATTCTATTCTATTCTATTCTATTCTATTCTATTCTATTCTATTGAAAAGCTCTGCTCTAGACCTTAGAAGAGTAGCACCTGGAGCCTCTGGGTCTGTAAACAAAATTCTCAGCACTTTGACTAACCTACTGCCTAGGGATCATAGCCTGTTTCAGAGTTTGTCAATACAAGAGCAAGTCAGAGAAGGTATCATGAGAAACAGTGAGACAGATAACATGCCCCTCTTGGGAAGGGATGTTTAACAGAGTAAGGAGAAAAGCAGCAAGTAAACTGCAGGCTCCCCTTGCTTCTTCATGTAAAGCCTCCTTGTCTATTTACCGTATGAGAGAGAAGTGTATAAAACATGACATCATACTGGGCTAACGCAACCTTACTCCTATTTTCAGTTAGGTGCTCCCCAAATAGCAAATGTGAAAATTGGTACATCTACCTAGGACCAGGGAATGGTGTCACACCCAAGGCACTGGTATGCATTACAATAGATCATTTAGTTTTGAATAACATGGAATTTCTTCTATTATTAAATTCCAGGGGGAAAATTAAAATGAAAAATAAAATTCCATTATTTTTCATAAATTTGAATCTGTAATAACTAAATTCAAAATTTTTCTAATCCCAGTTTTTGTTCTGAATTGTCTCATTCAGGTGACCCTTAGACAGTTCAGACAGCTGATTAGATTTTAAATTTCTTCTGGAGCAAATGCCACCTGACCAATATTAAATTGGATGTTTTTCCTTCCCTGTACTAAGATTATGCTTCTCTGCTCACAGTCATGTGATTTGCATATATGTTCTGTAGGCAGATTATATAGCCCAGCTTCATTGACTTAGGGTTTTGCAATAACATGTGATGTTGTCAATTGAATATAAGGAAATAATGATGCTTTCCATTAACAAGTGGAAGTTTAAGGGTGATTATATGGTTAAGTTAAGCTGTTTTCCATTCTTCATCGCTGGCATGAGAATGGCATGTTCTGGTTAGGAACCAATCAGCTTGGCCTCAGAATGAAAATAAACATCTTGTTTTGAATGGGGCAGAGGCAAGTAGAGTCAAAGCTTATGTAACAGGAGAGAGGAACATTTATTGCTTTCAACCATTGATTACTTACATTATTTGTTACCACAGCAATTTTGTCTGAAGCAACAATTGTAAGCTGGTGTGTTGTTTATGTTATATAATTATGGATTTAATGATAATTAGGCAAAATTTGATTCTAAAACCCAGGGCACAGTACAATGCAAACCCATATACTCTTACCAAACTAAGACCATATTAGAGGCTTGGTGACATGTGAGGAGGAGGAGGTTAAGGAAAAAAAAGGTAAATTGTCAGGAAACTCAAAAACATCTTTATCTCATCCTCTCAGTTTGCCAATCACCTTGTATCAATTGTTCAGAGTTCTTCCATAGGAGGACTGGATATGTGAAATGAAGAGAAGAATCTGTAATATTTCCCTTCTGGTCCACTTTTCCTCCTGGATACTGATACAGTATTGTTCCCTCTGAGGAAATATGTTGTAGGATAATAAGTATCACTCTATCAATCACCAAAAAGGTTAATTTGACTACATCATGAAAATCAAAGTCAAGATATACGCAACTCTTAATTAGATGGTTAGTGTTCATTGAAATATAACATGTCATCCCTGTTATATTTGATTGCCAAGTTTTCCATCATGTTTTCTATATTTTTTTATGAACAAATTTGTGTCATGACATTAAAGGAAAGCACAAAGTTATAAATAACATTAGTGTTATATGATATCTATATAGCACTTGATAATTACCAGATTATTTTCAAATACATGATTATGTTTCACACTATATCTGAAAAGTTACAGATGCCAATTATTATCATATAAATTTTAAGTGTGAGGAAAGAATATTCAGGGAGACTGGAGAATTCAGCCAGGATTATGTAACTAGAAAGTTTCTGAGTTATACCTGGATTCCATGGCTTCTGTCTTTTATTTGGTGCTTTCTATACTATGCTCTTTATAACAAAGGCTTTGTTGATGTCCCACAAAAATCTTCCCTGCTCCCCAGCCACTTACATAAACATGTAAAATCTGAGTTAAGTGCGTGCTGTTCTAGACTTCTTTTTATCATAACAATCATAGTACTTTTGGGGTTTTCCCCACTAGTTTGACAAATAAGCCCTAAATTCCATGACAGTAGGAACTATAACCTATTATTATTATTTTTTTAATTTACTCCAGCCCCATTTACTTTATTAAGTCCCATACATGCTGCCTTTTAAGTGAGCCACTAGAAAATTAACATTTTAATAATCTGAGAGCATCTCTCTTCTATTAAAGTAAGGATAGGTTTAATAATAATAATACATTATATTGATTGAATCAAATAAATAATTATTAACTTATCTCAGGCAAATAGATCCCTCTCAAGAAGAATATGACTGACCTTACACACCCCATAGCCTCAACTTTAGGTATAGCAACCTGTTTATCAGGCTGACACTCTTACTACACCCTTTCTAAGATAAACCCAGATGATGCGACTTAGTCATACAGTTGGTCAAGGGAAAATAAATGATACAGATATAGGCTCTAAAATAGTGATTCTTAATCTTTGCTACATATTAGAATCACCTGGGGGAATTCTTACAACAGCAATTCCATAGACATTCTATTTTAATTAGACTGGAGTGGGGCCTGCACATCAGTATTCAAAAACAAAAATTTCTGAAATCTAATGCATAACCAGCATTTAGAATCAGCTTCTTAAATTATGTCGTACCAGTCCCTAAAAATTATAGGGACAGCGTAAATGGACAAAGTAGGTATTTAAATTGTTAATCCAACTATAGGATTGTAAGTAAAGAAAAAATATGGGAGACCGCTGTAAGTTAATGTTCACTCAAGAAAGCAGGTTTACTTAACCACAAAACCAAGCAGGCTTGCCTAGCAACAAAACCAAGTGACAGAGGCATAAGACATGCCCCAAAACAATAAAACAATAGTGGCACGAGACCCACATCCTGCCCAGTGAGCTCAGTAAGTTAATGATCCCTAGGACATGCTCTCAGCACACATGAAAAACAATAGTTTATGAAAATGTTCTCATTGTACAGAGACCTGAAATAATTTTTACAGTCCTGGCTTGATCATGTAGAGACAAAAAAACTGCCCTCCCCAACCTGGAGGAGGAGCTGAGGATGGAAGAACGATGACTACTCAAACAAGACAAAGAAGGTCTTTTTCCCCTCCCCACTTTTCCTTTGATTATAAAACTGTAGACCACTAAGTTCTCAGGGCAGCACCCTCTCACCCACCCGCTTGTAAGCCTCACAAGCATTCTATTCTAATAAATCACTTCTTATCTATCACTTTGCCTCTTGATGAATTTTTTCTGTGCTGAGAAATAAAGGACTGGCTCCTAAGACCCCCCGAAGTGACACCTATCAGTTTCAATAAGTCTTACATTTACAGATTTCAGGAAATTCACTGGATGGCAGCATGCAGAACTCTGGCTGCAGTGCTCCCTTTCATTCAAGAATTGCCTAGGACAGTAGACTAAATAAAGAGGGATGTACTACATTACTGTCAGCTGGAGAGGGGAATCAGGCTCTTGTTAAATTTGATTGTTAATTAAAAATTAGTAATACAGCCATTTACCTATCACAAAATCTTCCTGTATTAGTTACTTCTATACAGGTAATTAGAATTCTACTTTGTTACACAGCCTGGCTTGGCCAGGATACCACACACTTTCAACTGTAACATCGACTGTTGGTTGGGTGATCATGAGGAAGTTGCTGGATGCTGCAGTCACACTCATCTTACCCTGACTCAGAGAGTATTTTAAGCCAAAGAGCGCAAAACTCCAAATGAGAGCAGTTATGACATTTAGGCAAGGTATGGTTATATCCCAATTAATCACAGTCACACAAACAGAACAAGCATAAAAATAAACAAGAAAAGTCATTTCCTTTGACAGCAAAATTTTTACTCTAACTTCATCAGGTTGTAGCTTCCTTTATATCTCTTTCAAGCAAGTGAACTTCCTATACTGGCAAATGAAAAAAAAATGCCAATTTTCTTTGTACAGATTTTAATAATTTAAACAGATAATTATAAAAATATCTGACCCATCTTAGTTTTACATATACCACCTTTTGCAAATATATCATCAGACTAGGAACAAGAGGAATTTGTTAACTTCAGTAATTAAAGACAAGGGAAACAATATCCAGAACCAATGTTCCCATTTGAAAGACACAAATGGTAATGAAACTGAGCAAGACCTTGTGGGGCCCTCCTGGGTACAATTCTTTCCATGTTCCCTCTTTCTTGTTAATAGGAAATAGACTTTAGTCAGCCTGACATTCCCTGAGTTCCAAAGGGCAGATTCAAACAGTTGCTAATCAGGGGAGGAAAGGAATCAGAAACAAAGGAGAAGCAGTCAAGAAAAAATAGTGCAGGATGGGGTAGCATCGTGGTTCCTCCTCAGGTAATATGTATAAAAATATCTTTGAGTTCTTCTGCAGGAACTAGGGCTGTCACCCAGGTGGAGGATGGTAACTTCAGGCTTAGCACAAGATTCCTGGAACTCTGCCTTCCCTGTTACCTCACCAGCAAACAATCAGCAGAAAGTCTGCATACTGTGGAAGATAATGAACACTCTGATCCCCTCCTCGAATGATTCTCCCTTTAAAAACTTTCATGGTAGAGCAGAATCTTCAAAGTTGGTTCTTGGATACAAGTCTGCCTTCTCCCCATGTTGCCAACCTCCTGAATAAAGCAACTTTTCTTTTCCAACCAACACTTGTCTGTCAGATATTGACTATTGAGCAGCAAACAGCCAAATCTGAGTTCTGTAACAGTAAGAATGGGAAAAAATGTAATTTACAGAAAAATCAAACATATAATGAGATTCAGAATGCCCAACTATGAGCAATATCAAATAAGAAAGTTTTTTTTCAGTAGAATATAAAATGGTTGCAGATAAGTAACACATTGATCGCTGCAAAAAACAAAACATTAAAAAACAAATCAAGAAAGCTTTCTCACATTCAAAAGAAAAGGAAGAGATAAGAGACTAGAAGACAGCCAGAAGATGCAGAATTAGAGATGAGAGCAGACTAAAAGTGACACAATAAAGAAAAATAATCAGTGAACACAAACTTCGCTATACCTGTAGAGACAAAAGAAAGATATTCTAAGATATCCTAACGATTTACATTTTTCTTTGTCATCCTTACAGAATGTGGAGCCTGTTCAGCCTTGAGAACTAATATAGTTCTGTCAGGTATTGTTCTTCTCTTTTCTGTTCTAATATATTTTTCTCAGATTTACATAATTTTGCCTGAGAAAGGTAGGAAGAGAAAAGTTTCAATGAATAACAGGTACTGATACAGAGCAAGGCCTTATGGGGCTCCTGGGCACAAAATCTTTCTGTGTACCCTATTTCTTTGATTACAGGAAATAGCCTTTATTCAGCCTCCATGACCTTCCCTGAGTTCCAAGTGGCAGATTCAAGCAGTTGTTAATTAGGGAAAGGAGGGAATGTGAGACAAGGGAGAAACAGTCAAGAGTAAAAAGAGTGCAGCCTTGGAGCAAGGTCCTGGTTCCCCATCAATGCACACAACAATATCTATGAGCTGTTTTGCAGATACTGAAACCTCCTCCACGTGGGAGAAGTTAATGATTAATGGTGGTATGCTGCCCACAAGCATGTAGACCCCAGACCAGTTGGAATCAGAAGGTTGATGATGCTGACTCTACTTACCTCACCACCAACCAATCACAAGAATATCCATGAGCTGATCATGCCATCTTTGAAACATTACTATAAAATTTCTCACTACCCTCTCCAAGTTGGGACACACGATTTTGAGGGCATTAGCTGGCTGTGGCCCCCTTTGCCTGGCAAAGCAATAAAACTATTCTTTTCTACTTCACCCAAAACTCTGTCTTCAAGATTTAATTCAGTGTCAGGGTACGGAGGCCAGATTTGGCTTCAGTACTATGGATTAAAAGAGACTAGGTAAAGATAGATATATGCAGGTGAAACTTTTTTACTTTAAAGCAAAAACAAAAATTCTAAATCTTACATGCAGAAACAAACAAAAAGTCTTAAAGAAAAGAGAAAAAAAGTGTTGGCATCAGGTTCTCCATCTTCATAACTCTGAAAGCTAGACTATACAGGCACAATTTCTGGAGTATTGAGAGGGAAAGCCTATGAATGGAAAAAATCTTTATGCAAGATATATTTTGTAAAAGTGATGGTGATGGTAGAATATTTTTGGAATATTTCCAAATTTTCCCCATAAAAAGGCAGAATACTCAGATATACAGACTGTATCTTAAAAAAAAATTGACAAGTTTTGTTAGTGAACTAAACTTGGGTGCCCTCACTCATGCTCAGTAAAGCCAATCTATTGATATTAGGTTGTGGTGAAGGGAACTGCAGCATTTATTGCAGGATGCCAGGCAAGGAGTCCAGAACAGTATTAATGCTCAAAAGCCTGAACTCCCTGATGAATTTCAGGGAGGCATTTTTAAAGGCAAGGTGAGGGAGGGGAGTTGCAGGGTATGTGATCAGCTCCTGTACAATTCTCTGATGGGTTGATGGTGAGGTAACAGGATGCTGTCACATTGGTTAACATTATCAATATTCAGGCTGCAGTAAGTCTGGGGGCTATGTGCTCATGGTCATTAAGTAGTTAACTTCTTCCATTTGATGGAGGTTTTAGCATCTGTAAAACAACTCAGGAATGTGCATCAGATACTGTTATCTAGGTACTTCAGAGAGGCATCAAAGGAGAGGACATTGGCAGAGGGTTCTGTCCTGGGAAGGTCCCCTAAGCCCTGCTCTGTTACAGTTTCCCCCCCTCAACCACAAAGTGTGAGTGAGTGGGAACAAAGCACCAACATCCACAAGCCCTTTATATTCTCAGGGAATCAATGGGACATCTGAGGGATCACAGAAGGTGAGAACCCTCAAATAGCCAACAGACTTCTTGGGAAACACAGTAGGACAATTTGAGAAGAGCATTTAACACTGGGTTGTGTCTTACATATTTTAACATATGGGTTTATGCAAGTGGTCCAGAGTGAAATATATAAGGTCTGGAGTAACTGGAACACTATGAGCTCTCAAAACTAACCAGAAGGTTCTCTCTTCCACTGGAGAGAAATTGTTGGGAGTTGGATAAATTAAGGAGAATAGAGAAAATAGTAGAAAAGAAATGGAAAAAAATGCAGAAAATACAGAATACACAGAAAAGAGAAGGGGCACAGAGCCAGGAGATCAAAGAAACTGTAAGGTAATATTTCTAAACTCATCACAGAAACAAGAGAAGGACTAGTAGAGCAGAAGAACTAGAAAATCTCTTCTTACCTCTCAAAGTCTTAGAAAGCTAATTTAATATATACATAAACAACATTGTTATTGTACCAAAAGAAAGGATAGGGGGTGGAATATTTTCCCTATAGGCAATGAGATCATGCAACAAATATATGCATATAAAATAAAAAGTTCTAACCTAATATTTCAAAACAAATAAAAACTGATCCAAAACATGAAATAATAATGTAAATCAGAATTAGAAAAACTCATTAAGTGATAGAATTCTAGAAAGACAAGAAATAAAAGAAAAATTCATTTCAGAAATAAACTAAAAGAAAAACAAGAGTGAATGCCTTAAGATAGAAAGAAAGACTATTTAAACATCAAGAAAAAATAAAATAAAATATTGAAATGAAGTGACAGATAAAGAACATAATTAAAGTGAATTGAGCATATATATGTGTCACCAAAGGAGAAAGTGAAATCGATGAAACAAGACAAATACTATAACATGAATTCAGAAAAATGTTACTAAAATTTTAAAAAGAAAAAAAAACCCTCAAAATTACATATTGAAAGGACAGTACCTCTTAGGGAAAATTATGCCAGAATGCTTCTTTTGAAATGAAGCCCTGAAAGAAAAATAAACAACAAAATAATTGGACAAAATATCAAAATAATTAAGTCATTTAAAGGACAAAGGAAATAAGATGGTGATCAGATTTTTATTGATAATAACACAATGCCAGAGATAATGAATATTTTTGATATTCAGGGAGAGAAAATGTGAGTCAAATGTCATATGTCTATCTAAATGCATAGATAAGTTTCACACACAAACTGTCATAAACTTGCAAAATTGCTTTAGAAAGTACTCCTGAAGATAGAGTAAGGACCTTCTAAAATCCATAAAAGCAAAAGGACCAAAAGCAGAAATTGTAAAAATCAATTTTTTCAGAAATCTGGAAATTAACCATAGGTTTACAGCAATGTAAAGAGTGTTTATTCAAGAAAACTGGCTGAATCTCATTAAGAACAGAAAGCTTTATGAAATCTTAATTGGCTCTATACTCATCATCCTCTCCCAAGCTCTGCAAGTAGCTTTGAAAAACAAAAACTACACAATAAGTCATGATAGCTGTGAAAATCAGAAGGCCAGCAGCTGCTGGAGAAGACAACACAGGATAGATTCAGAGCTTGTTCTATGTAAACAGCTCTATCCTCAGGGCATTTGTGCAAAACCATTATAAGAATTATTTATAATCACAGCTGCCTGAGACAGCAATATCATTTGTGGCTAATAAGAGGCTGATCAAAATATTTAAAGGGAAAAACTAGGAAATAAGATCCTTTAGGAAGTTCCAAAAAGCTCTAGAATATTCTCGGTGATCAAGAAGACCACAGACATGCACAAGACTGTGTGCATGCCCAGGAAAGGCACAAGAACATTCTGATCTCACCTCTGCCTGACTTTGTAGCTGATGCAAGCAGGAAGTGAAGATTAAGGAAACATTTTTGGAGATTAGAGAGACATCCCAACACACATACAAGCCCTTCTGCAAGGACTGGGAGACTTACTGGTTCAGGGCATTTAAGGGAATCTCTGTCTGGTCCTCAGCTGATCACTAAGCTAACCATGCAGAGACTTCATGACCATACAAAACATGAATGTAGAATTTACCAAATTAGTGCAGAAAAGACACTTAGACAAACAGCAATAATAACAAAAACAACAGCAAACAAATGACAACAAACAGAACAACAACAACAAAACTCAGAAGAGGGGTAAATCTGACTTCCAGAGTTGCCACATTATAATATTCAAAATGTCCTGTTCTCAACAACAACAAAAAATTATGTTGAAAAACAATTTTCAACAGCAAAAAAAAATAATAAACAAGAACATGACACCTACACGGAAAAGAAAAACAAAGAAATGAATAAAAACTGTCCCTGGAGAACCCCAGACATTGGGCTTATTAGCCAAAGACTTTAAACCAACTATTTTACATATATTGAAGGGTTTAAGGAAATCATGTGCAAAGAAACCATGAAAATGATGTCTCACCAAACAGAGGATGCCAATAAAGAGATAGGAACTGTGAAAAGGAAGAAAAAGGAATTCTGGAGTTGAAAATTTAACTAGAGGGGCTCAACATCAAATTTGAATGGGAAGAAGGAAGAATCAGTGCACTTGAAAATGGGGCAATTGAGATTATTCAGTTTGAGGTACAGAAAGAAAAAATAGTCAAGAAAAATCTCATACAGCCTTAGAGGCCTGTGAAATACCATCTAGCAAACCAACATGCACATAGTGGGAGTTCCAGAAAGAAAATAGACAGAGAAAAGAACAGGAAGAATATTTGAACAGATAATGGCCAAAAATCATGAAAACATTAATCTCACATCTGAGAAGCTCAGAAAACTCTAAGTAGAATAATTTCAAAGAGGTCCACACTGAGACACATCATGGTCAAGCTAGCAAAAGCAAAAGGTAAAGAATCTTGAAAAAAGCAAGAGAAAATGACTCATCACATACAAGGGAGCTTCAATAGCTGACTAATAACTGCTTGATTATCATAAATCATGAATGCTAGAACACAGTGGTATGACATATATAAAGTGATGAAAGAAAAAGGCTGTCAACCAATAATTCTATATCAAGCAAAACTATCCTTCAAAATCAAGGAGAAATTAAGATAGTCCTAGATAAACAAAAACCAAGACTATTTGTTTCTAGCAAAATTTCCTTATAAAAACATGAAAGGGAATACTTCAGACTGAAATGAAACAAGTACAGAGCTCTAGTAAAATTAACTACATAAATAAATATAAAATACAGTACAGGCAGGTTTTTTATTTGTAACACTTTTTTTTCTACCTAATTTAAATGAGAATAACATAAAGCAATAATTATAAAGCTGTGGGGATGGACTTATAGTATACAAAGATATAATTTGTATGACAATTATAGCACAAGGGAGGAGGGAGGATGTGGTATTATAGAGGAGCAAATATTTTGTATACTTTTGAAATTAAGATGATTTTTACATGAACTAAATTGTAAATTAATATGCTAATTGTAACTCAGGGAAACTACTAAGGACACAACTCAAAAGCAAAATTTAAAAAAAAAGCAAAAGAATTAAAACAGTATACTAGAAACATTTATATATATATATATATATATATATATATATATATATATAACACAAAAGGAGGAATAGAGGAACAAAAAAGTCATAATACATAAGGAAAACAAATAGCAAAATGAGGGTTACTGAGCTGAATGGACAACTACACTAACAACTGAACTGTTAACAGTTTGTTAAACACATATATGATTTTTATTAAGATTCTGAAAAAGTAGGAATTTGCATGGCCTTACCCCCAAAAAAGTAGCTTCTTTCCAATAATAAATCTGTTGATTATTAACAGGTCTTTACCAATTTATTTTCTTATCTTCAAAAAAAAAATCTCTGCTCACTGTTCCTATTAGAAATTCATGATTTGTCAGTATCAATAAAATATTTTCTATGTTTTCAGCATTAAGAAAAAAAGGATGCTCAGACCTCTTTGTATACAACCTGAATGTTTTCCATCTTACTTGTCCTGTATCTTGATAGAATATGAAGAAATATCACTAATTACCTCAAGAAGTTGCTTTTGGGTTTCATGTATGACTTAGTCAAACACCAGCAAACTCAACATCTTATCATTTTATCAAAAAAGTGCACTATTTCATTTTGCACACTTTCTAAAATGTGCAACTTTAAAACAGAATTCCAGACACAATCACCTTTAAAATACATCTTTATTTTATAACAAGATTGAAAACTCTGAGAATGCTTGGTCAATTTTCTCTAGGAATCTTTGATATAATAGCACATAACCCTTTGAATAATACTCAGTTCTTTTAGTTACATCAGTAGGGAAAAGCTTCAGGTTAAAAAGATGGTAAAATTATTCTCAGAAAATAAAGTTTACAGTTTAAGTTACAATTACCTAAAGGTAAAATTTTTAGGAATATTCTCAAGAAATATTTTAATGCTGATTTGATCTTCTACTGGAACAAAAAATGGATGATTATATTACTAGACCACAAAATATGGAAATATAATTTATATTGTCTACAAATAATTCATATAAACTTAGTTGCAAACCTTAATTTTTTCTTTTTTTCTCCCCAAACAGATTTATCTCCAGCTACTTTAAGCATGTAAACAATTGTGAAAAAAAAAGAGAACAACATTAAAGAAAAGATAATTTGAATAATGACTAATACAATGACGGCAACTTTCAGCTCAAATGATACTATTTTCCAACTTAAATTTGGGCTCTTATTATTAAAAAAGAATAAAATTTCTATTATATAAAACATTTCCACCATAAGGAAACAAATTGAGAACCTGAAATCTGATATTTGTTGATTCATAATACAGGAAGTTTTAAAATTTTTAAGCTATTGGACCCAAGTATTAGTTCTTATGAATTTATCCTAAGGAAATTAGATGAACTGCTTAACTTTGCACACAAAGATATTCATCACAGAAAGTATGCCTAAAATAGAAGACTGAGCACATAAATTATAGGATACTATACATTGAAATGTTAATTTGGTGAGAAAGAATATTTATTGGGATGAGAAATGTTTATGCTGTACAATTAAGTGAAAAAAGTAGGTTGTAGCACATGTACAGTTTGTGTATCATTGTACAAAAATATGCACAATTATACCTAGAAATATGATAGAAAAGTATAAGCTAAAATGGTAATTATGGTTATTTCTAATAAGGGTAATTACATGCACTTTTGTTTTCCTATTTTGTCAACTTGCCATATTGCTGTAATAAAAGTATATTCTTTTTATAATAAAAATAGTATTTACAAAATAACATGATGGCACTTTCTGTCATCTTTACCTCTGAAAGAAAAAAAAAAACTTAAGAAAAGCTGAGACTTTGTAGTGGGTACTTTGATCTTTCAGAAGATTTTCATTTAAAACATTGGAAATACTGAGTCAAATTATACAACCATATTGTAAGCTATTAATTATATTCCTTCAAAACTTGTAGTTTGAGGTTAATTCATTTGTAACTGCTAACTTATCAAAATATATTTTTATTTTAAATATTTTGTGTGGATTTTTAAAAGATGTTATATATGTTTCAAATATATTTTCAATAGGCAAAGTGCAAGAGAAGAATTAGAAAGAATTAGAGAGTGGTTTTGTGGCATCCATTCAGAGAGCATAGCATGTGTCCTTTGCAACAAAAAGAAGAGAGCAAAATGATATCTGTTTCCCCCTAGGAAATCCAAAGGGTTAGAAATGAGTTATCTAGATAGTTTGATGGCTGAGTTAAGGAAAGATGGTTAGCCTCCCAGAATTGATGGGAGCAAAGAATGTTTGAGTGCTTCCTATGATTCAGATACCAACTACTTACAACTTGTCTTAGGTCCTATCCAAAAAGACTTCCTGGAGGGGCAAAGCAAAATCAGCAGAGATAAACTGAAGGTAGTTCTGTATTACTACAAGCCAAGGAAGGAGTAACTTCCAGCCAGAAGTGAGATGCATTCACCCATATCAAAGAAGCTGTAACAGAGATATCCCCAAAGATGGAAAGCAGATCTCTGATGAAACCACGAATGAAATTATTAGTCAGTTTTGAACATATTTTAAGAGGGATATTGTTAATAACCAACACAGTATCAGTCAAATCTGTCAAGTCTTCTTACCCATTCATCTTCCTCAAGCTGCAATCCTGGAGCAGTTAGAAACTATTGGTGTGGAGTAGGACCTGTTGGGAAAACAGCAGATTTAAAGGACAGTAAGAAACAAATATAAAGCTGTTTTATGATTACATTCATAGATTGTGCTTCTTCAGGTAAACATTATTCACTGGGAAAAGAGTAGGATTGTTAGAAAAATACATGAATCCTTATAAAATTTAGATTTCATATAAACAATGTATAATTTTTAACTAGTGTTAAAATGTTGCATGGAATATTAGTATAATAAAATATTCACTGTTTAAATTCAAATTTAACTGAGATTTCAGTATTTTCATTTGCTAACTCTGTCATTCTTACATTCTTTGTACTACTTAATGCTTTTTGGACTGAAGGTCTTGTTTAATATCAGAAGCATTTCCCTTGCTTTTTGTTTTTTTAAGGATTTTTTAAAAATTTATTTTGATTGATTTATTTATTTTTGGCTGCATTGGGTCTTCGTTGCTACATGCAGGCTTTCTCTAGTTGAAGTTAGCGGGGGATACTCTTCGTTGGGGTACGTGGGCTTCTCACAGCGGTGGCTTCTCTTGTTGCAGAGCAGGGGCTCTAAGCGTGCAGGATTCAGTAGTTGTGGCTCGCGGGCTGTAGAGCGCAGTCTCAGTAGGTATGGCACACGGGCTTAGTTGCTCTGTGGCATGTGGGATCTTCCTGGATCAGGACTTGAACCCGTGTCTCCTTGGCAGGCGGATTGTTAACTACTATGCCACCAAGGATGTCTTCCCTTGCTTTCTTTCTATCATTTTCCTGGTATATTTTCCCATCCGTTTCTCTTTAGCCATCTGGATCGTTATATTTCATATACACAGTAAAGAACTGGGTTTTGATTTGTGTATTCCAATCAGACAAGTCTTTTCTTACTGAGTTAAACTCATTTAGATTTATTAATATGGTTACTATGCTTGGTCCCAATTCTGCCATATCATGTTATCATTATGTGTTAATATAAAGTTATTTCACACTGTTGGCTGTCCTTTTCCCTTTTTTTTCATATTTTCTCAGTAAATAGAGAGGATTATCTTTTTATTCTAAAAGACCATTATATTGATTATTCTTTGGTTTACTCCCTATGGGGTTGCCATGGACTTTCTGCTGCTCTTAACCATTAGCTAATACCAGGTGGCCCACTCCACATGGTTCTGGCTCCAGGTTTTGGTAACTGCTACTTCACTTCAGGTGGGGGAGAGGAATAGCAAATTGCTGTTATTAGTGCCAGAGAACCCACTTTTCCTTGTGCTTTACTTATACCCAGATCAAACGTGTGTCCCTTTTTAAAACTTTTCCTAAACATATCAGATTTGAGAATGCCATACATTTCCTGCCAACCCTGACTGATACACAAAGTAACTCATTAAAAACAAACAAAACAAAAGTCATCATAATGGGTGACTACAAAGAGAAAGAAGAAAGATCATTGAATATAGAAGATAATTCTGAAATACTTCTCAAAACTCAAAGGAGAGGTTAGATATAAAAATAAGAAGATAAAATATAGGGTATGCAGATCATGGAGATGTGTTATGTATAAAATCTGTATTTTCAAAGAAAAGAACAGAGATGGTAAAAAAAAAATCAATCATGAAAGAAATAATAGGAAAGCTGACTTGAAGAAAAAAGAAATTGCAAATTGAAATGGACACAAAGTTCTAGGAAAAATATTGAGGAAATCTTTCCTTAACTTGCACTGGAAAATACTCTGCAGCCCTGACACATTATAGTGACTGAACATGGAACTCTTTCCCCAACAAATTCAAGGTCAATATCATAATTCTTCAACATACTCCAAGAGCCGGCCTATTAGAAATTAGAAGATTGGATGAAATTTTCTAGCCAACACCAAATTTAACATAAACTTTAAGGATTAGAAGACAAGGAAATATTATTTCTCCAAATATGTAGCCTGAATAAATGTAGCTGTCTATAAAATGTAGCCTTTATGTGACAAAAAAGTCTATAAGGGTAATAACCCTGCCACCTTGATTACTGTTTGCCAGCACCTAGCACCCTGTGAATGCTCAATAAATGTTCATTGGAGGGAGGGAAAAAACAGAAATGAGGCTGGCCTCAGAAATCTCAGTGACACTAAAATGTCAGAAGAAGATTGAGTAACATTCATGAAGAAAAAATAAACATGACCTAGTCACTCTGTAGACAAAACATTTCTCAGACATAGCAGGTTCAGAAAAGACCTTATCTAAATACGCTTCCTAAAGGAAAAAATCATAAAAATATGTTATGCAAAGAAAAATGTTTCAGATTAAAAATATATGTGTCAGCTCAGATTAAAAATATATGTGTCAGCTCAGAGTATTATATATTATGATAGTAGTTGATTGTATGATAGTATGATAATTGTTGATCTCAGATTAATAAGCACAAAAAGTTTTATCCTAAGGAAATACTCACTGGTGAGCATGATGTTCAAGAAAGCACTAATTAGTATATAGAAAAAAATAAGAACAATGACTAGACACCCTATTAATAAATATGGCATACACATATAATAGATTAATATAAAGTCATTATAAATGTATTTTCAGAGACTATTTAGTTGCCTACAAAAAATATTATAGTTTGATGTTAAGTGAAATGAGGATACAAAAACAACTAGGTGAGTTTTGGTTTCAGACTCTTCAGCATACTATCCTTCATTAGTTCCAAGGTAGTTAGATTTTCACACTTTAAAATCCTGCAAGAGACATCCATTTCACAGTTGATGGGATCTTATAATGATTTAAATATAATAATTTATTTATGACAAATGGAAAATAATAGAATTTGTTTACTTAAAGTCATTGATCAGATCTCAGTGATCTTTGTAACATTTCCTCCACACACATGAAATCCCATTAAATTTATAGTACTCAGTATGTAATGTTATTGCTGAATAACTGAAATAATTTGTGAATGAACATTCATTCCATCACATTTTTATGCTTCAAGAAATAACAAGTTCTTCAGCATTCTAATGCATTTTTTTCACAATCACAAACTAGAATTTTAGTGATAAAAATTACTAAAATTTTGAGAAAAATATAAGCAAAGTACAAACAAAATAGAATGATTTCCTGGAGAGAATGCTGTAAGCTGTGCCTTTAAAAAATGTAAGTGAACTGAAGAAGACTGTATTCATCCATTTGTCTCCAAATTTCACTGATTTTTGTAATTAGTTGGCGATATGGACCCAAATCTTTCAGAGACCATCAATATTATTAATTCTCATGTTTTTTTTAATGCTGACTTTTCCTACACTATGTTAAGTTTACAGCTATTGATTAACAGAACTATAGGGAAGATTAAAAAGAATTTTTAGAACCTAAATCTTGTGCTATTTTTGGAGAGAACTTGTGTCTCTGAAGTTTAAAAGAATACTAATGCAAAGTAATGTCTTTTTATACTAAATCACTTTGTTTTTTACTATGCTTTAAAATCTGGAAACAATGTTACAATCAAATATATTAGAATATATTACCTTCTTCCTATTTAATTGGGGGGAAAAAGCCATAAATATCCTCAGCCTCAAAGTCACATATAGTTTTGATCAGTATTTTGAGTGGAAACCTGTGAACCTAATTAGTTTGCCCTAAATGCATATAAAATAAAAATCAATATTAGCATCTTGACATCTAACCATCAGGTCAGGTTTATTTTGAATTTACATTAGAAACATGTTGACAAGAATGATTTGTTTAGTTTTAGGTAAAAGAATATCATCTTCACCAACCTGCTCAAAAAATACATGATGGCATACAACGTTTGATATGGAGTGGGTAGTAACTTCTCTATACTGTGTATACTACCTCATTTAAAATAAGACTGCAATATTAAAGCTAATTCTAGCACATATAACTGTTTTCATGTTTAAGATACATAGCATTCTTCAAATGGAGGAATTAACTTCTTAAGAACCAGACATGTCAACATGCTTTGATTACAGAAGACATCTTGATGGAAGAGAAATCACAAGAGTTTCAGAGTTGATCAGACATGAGTTATGTACCCTGGGGAAAATTATGCAGTCACTTTTAGTCTTGATTTCTTTATTTACCATCTAGAGATTATTATACTTGCTCATTAATTAGGGGTTGAAAGTTATATAAAGCCACATAGGTAAAATGCCTTATAACATGCTAGGCCTATAGTACATGCTTAAGCACCTTTTTTTTTAAACATCTTTATTGAGGTATAATTGCTTTACAATGTTGTGTTAGTTTCTGCTGTATAACAAAGTCTATTTGCTATATGTATACTTATATTCCCATATCCCGTCCCTCTTGCGTTTCCCTCCCACCCTCCCTATTCCACCCCTCTAGGTGGTCACAAAGCACTGAGCTGATCTCCCTGTGCTATGCAGCTTCTTCCCACTAGCTATCTATTTTACATTTGGTAGTGTATATATGTCAATGCTACTCTCTCACTTCAACCCAGCTTACACTACCCCCTCCCCATGTCCTCAAGTCTAAACGCCACATATGCGTCTTTATTCCTGTCCTGCACCTGGCTTCATCAGAACCACTTTTTTTTTCAGATTCCTTATATATGTTTTAGCATATGGTATTCGTTTTTCTCTTTCAGACTTACTTCACTCTGTATGAAAGACTCTAGGTTCACCCACCTCACTACAAATAACTTAATTTCAATTCTTTTAATGGCTGAGTAATATTCCATTATATATAAGTGCCACATCTTCTTTATCCATTCATCTGTCAGTAGAAACTTAGGTTGCTTCCATGTCCTGCCTATTTTAAATAGTGCTGCAATGAATATTGGGGTATATATCTCTTTTTGAATTACGGTTTTCTCAGGGTATATGCCCAGTAGTGGGATTGCTGGGTCATATGGTAGTTCTATTTTTAGTTTTTTTTAGGAAC
The DNA here is from genome assembly GCF_964270905.1 of Leucopleurus acutus. Lineage (NCBI taxonomy): Eukaryota > Metazoa > Chordata > Mammalia > Artiodactyla > Delphinidae > Leucopleurus > Leucopleurus acutus. The sequence goes on from NC_139161.1 coordinate 34,657,575, forward strand.
CTCCATACTATTCTCTATAGTGACTGTATTAATTTACATTCTCACCAAGAGTGCAAGAGGGTTCCCTTTTCTCCACACCCTCTCCAGCATTTATTGTTGGTAGATTTTTTGATAATGTCAATTCTGACTGGTATGAGGTGATACTTCATTGTAGTTTTGATTTGCATTTCTCTAACGATTAGTGATGTTGAGCATCCTTTCATGTGTTTGTTGGCAATCTGTATATCTTCTTTGGAGAAATGTCTATTTAGGTCATCCACCCATTTGTGGATTGGGTTGTTTGTTTTTTTGATATTGAGCTGTATGAGTTGCTTGTATATTTGGGAGATTAATCCTTTGTCAGCTGCTTCATTTGCAAAATTTTCTCTCATTCTGAGGGTTGTCTTTTCATGTTATCTATAGTTTCCTTTGCTGTGCAAAAGCTTTTAAGTTTCATTAGGTCTCATTTGTTTATTTTTGTTTTTATTTCCATTTCTCTATGAGGTGGGTCAAAAAGGATCTTGCTGTGATTTATGTCATAGAGTGTTCTGCCTATGTTTTCCGCTAAGAGTTTTATAGTGTCTGACCTTACATTTGTGTATAGTGTTAAGAAGTGTTCTAATTTCATTCTTTTACATGTAGCTGTCTGGTTTTCCCAGCACCACTTATAGAAGAAGCTATTTTCTCCACTGAATATTCTTGCCTCCTATAGCAAAGATAAGGCGACCATGTGTGCATGGGTTTATCTCTGGGCTTTCTACCCTGTTCCGTTGATCTATATTTCTGTTTTTGTGCCAGTACCATAATGTGTTGATTACTGTATCTTTGTAGTATAGTCGGAAGTCAGGGAGCCTGATTCCTCCAGCTCTGTTTTTCTTTCTCAAGGTTGCTTTTGCTATTCAGGGTCTTTTGTGTTTCCATACAAATTGTAAACTTTTTGTTCTAGTTGTGTGAAAAATGTCATTGGTAGTTTGATAGGGATTACCCTGAATCTTTAGATTGCTTTGAGTAGTATAATCGTTTTCACAATGTTGATTCTTCCAATCCAAGAACATGGTATATTTCTCCATCTGTTTGTATCATCTTTAATTTCTTTCATCAGTGCCTTATAGTTTAAAACCAGGCAAAGATGTCACAGAAAAGGAAATGTACAGCCCAATATCACTGATGAACATAGATACAAATATGCTCAACAAAATACTAGTCAACAGAATCCAACAGCACATTAAAAGGATCATACACCATGATCAATTGGGGTTTATCCCCAGAATGCAAGGATTCTTCAATATATGCAAATCAATCAATGTGATACACTATATTAACAAACTGAAGGATTAAAACCATATGATAGAGGGGGGGACCTTGAAGATGGCGGAAGAGTAAGACACGGAAATCACTTTCTTCCCCACAGATACATCAGAAATACATCTACACGTGGAACAACTCCTACAGAACACCTACTGAAGGCTGGCAGAAGACCTCAGACCTCCCAAAAGGCAAGAAACTCCCCACGTACCTGTGTAGGGCAAAAGAAAAAACAGAGACAAAAGAATAGGGACGGCACCTGCACCAGTGGGAGGGAGCTGTGAAGGAGGAAACGTTTCCACACACTAGGAAGCCCCTTCGCGGGCGGAGACTGCGGGAGGCGGAGGGGAGAGCTTCGGAGCCGCGGAAGAGTGCACAGCAACAGGGGTGCGGAGGGCAAAGCAGGGAGATTCCCGAACAGAGAGGATCGGTGCCGACCCGCACTCACCAGCCCGAGAGGCTGGTCGGCTCACCCGCCGGGGTGGGCGGGGCTGCGAGCTGAGGCTCCGGTTTCAGTTTCGGACGGAGCGCAGGGAGAGGACTGGGGTTGGCGGCTTGAACATAGCCTGAAGGGGTTAGTGCACCACGGCTAGCCGGGAGGGAGTCCGGGGAAAAGTCTGCACCTGCCGAAGAGGCAAGAGACTTTTTCTTCCCTCTTTGTTTCCTGGTGCGCGAGGAGAGGGGTTTAAGAGCACTGCTTAAAGGAACGCCAGAGACGGGCGCGAGCCACGGCTAAAAGCGCGAACCCCAGAGACGGGCAGGAGATGCTAAGGCTGCTGCTGCCACCACCAAGGAGCCTGTGTGCGAGCACAGGTCACTATCCACACCCCTCTTCCACGGAGCCTGTGCAGCCCGCCACTGCCAGGTTCCCAGGATCCAGGGACAACTTCCCCGGGAGAACGCACGGCGGGCCTCAGGCTGGTGCAAAGTCACGCCGGCCTCTGCCGCCGCAGGCCCGCCCCGCACACAGTGCCCCTCCCTCCCCCCCAGCTTGAGTGTGCCAGAGCCCCCGAATCAGCGGCTCCTTTAACCGCGTCCTGTCTGAGCAAAAAACAGACGCCCTCCAGCGACCTACACGCAGAGGCAGGGCCAAATCCAAAGCTGAGCCCCTGTGAGCTGTGAGAACAAAGAGGAGAGAGGGAGATCTCTCCCAGCAGCCTCAGAAGCAGCGGATTAAAGCTCCACAATCAACTTGATGTACCCCGCATCTGTGGAATACATGAATAGACAACAAGTCATCCCAAATTGAGGAGGTGGGCTTCGAGAGCAAGATCTATGATTTTTTCCCCTTTACCTCTTTTTGTGAGGATGTATGTGTATGCTTCTGTGTAAGATTTTGTCTGTATAGCTTTGCTTCCAACATTTGTCCTAAGGTTCTATCTGTCCCTTTTTTTTTTTCTAAATAAGTATTTTTTAATTCAATAACTTTATTATACTTTATTTTATTTTTACTGTATCTTCTTTCTTTCTGTCTTTTTTCCTTCCTTCCCTCTTTCTTTCCTTCCTCCCTCCCTCCTTTCTTTCCTTCTTTTCTTCTTTCCTTCTTTCTTTCTTTCTTTCCTTCTTTCCTTCTTTCTTCCATCCTTCTTTCCTTCATTCCTTCCCTCCTTTCTTTCTTTCTTTCTTCATACTTCTACTAATTCTCTCTACTTTTTCTCCCTTTTATTCTGAGCCGTATGCATGAAGGGCTCTTGGTGCTCCAGCCAGGAGTCAGGGCTCTGCCTCTGAGGTATGAGAGCCAACTTCAGGACACTAGTCAACAAGAGACCTCCCAGCTCCACATAATATCAAACGGCAAAAATCTCCCAGAGACCCCCATCTTAACACCAGCAACCAGCTTCACTCAATGACCAGCAAGCTACAGTGCTGGACAACCTATGCCAAACAACTAGCAAAACAGGAACACAACCCCACCCATTAGCAGAGAGGCTGCCTAAAATCATAATAAGGCCACAGACACCCCAAAACACACCACCAGACGTGAACCTGCCCACTAGAGAGACAAGGTCCAGCCTCATCCACCAGAACACAGGCACTAGTCTCCTCCACCAGGAAGCCTACACAACCCATTGAACCAACCTTAGCCACTGGGGACAGACATCAAAAACAGGAGGAACTATGAACCTGCAGCCTGCAAAAAGGAGACCCCAAACACAGTAAGATAAGCAAAATGAGAAGACAGAAAAACACACAGCAGTTAAAGGAGCAAGATAAAAATGCACCAGACCTAACAAATGAAGAGGAAATAGGCAGTCTACCTGAAAAAGAATTCAGAATAATGATAGTAAGGATGATCCACAATCTTGGAAATAGAAAGGACAAAATGCAAGAAACAGTTAACAAGGACCTAGAAGAAATAAAGATGAAACAAGCAACGATGAACAACACAATAAATGAAATTAAAAGTACTCTAGATGGGATCAATAGAAGAATAACTGAGGCAGAAGAACAGATAAGTGACCTGGAAGATAAAAGAGTGGAAATAACTACTGCAGAGCAGAATAAAGAAAAAAGAATGAAAAGAACTGAGGACAGTCTCAGAGACCTCTGGGACAACATTAAATGCACCAACATTCGAATTATAGGGGTTCCAGAAGAAGATGAGAAAAAGAAAGGGACTGAGAAAATATTTGAAGAAATTATAGTTGAAAACTTCCCTAATATGGGAAAGGAAATAGTTAATCAAGTCCAGGAAACACAGAGAGTCCAATACAGGATAAATCCAAGGAGAAATATGCCAAGACACATATTAATCAAACTGTCAAAAATTAAGTACAAAGAAAGCATATTAAAAGCAGCAAGGGAAAAATAAAACGCAAGGGAATCTCCATAAGGTTAACAACTGATCTCTCAGCAGAGACCCTACAAGCCAGAAGGGAGTGGCAGGACATACTGAAAGTGATGAAGGAGAAAAACCTGCAACCAAGACTACTCTACCCAGCAAGGATCTCATTCAGATTTGATGGAGAAATTAAAACCTTTACAGACAAGCAAAAGCTGAGAGAGTTCAGCACCAACAAACCAGCTTTACAACAAATGCTAAAGGAAATTCTCTAGACAAGAAACACAAAAGAAGGAAAAGACTTATAATAACGAACCCAAAACTATTTAGAAAATGGGAATAGGAACATACATATCAATAATTACCTTAAATGTAAATGGACTAAATGCTCCCACCAAAAGACACAGATTGGCTGAATGGATACAAAAACAAGACCCTTATATAAGCTGTCTACAAGAGACCCACTTAAGACCTAGTGACACATACAGACTGCAAGTAAGGGGATGGAAAAAGATATTCCATGCAAATGGAAACCAAAAGAAAGCTGGAGTAGCAATTCTCATATCAGACAAAATAGACTTTAAAATAAGGACTATTAAAAGAGACAAAGAAGGACACTACATAATGATCAAGGGATCGATCCAAGAAGAAGATATAACAATTGTAAATATTTATGCACCCAACATAGGAGCACCTCAATACATAAGGCAAATACTAACAGCCATAAAAGGGGAAATCAACAGTAACACATTCATAGTAGGGGACTTTAACACCCCAATTTCACCCATGGAGAGATCATCCAAAATGAAAGTAAATAAGGAAACACAAGCTTTAAATGATACATTAAACAAGATGGACTTAATTGATATTTATAGGACACTCCATCCAAAAACAACAGAATACACATTTTTCTCAAGTGCTCATGGAACAGTCTCTAGGTTAGATCATATCTTGGGCCACAAATCAAGCCTTGGTAAATTTAAGAAAATTGATATTGTATCAATAAACAACCTAACCTTGCACCTCAAGCAATTAGAGAAAGAAGAACAAAAATACCCCAAAGCTAGCAGAAGAAAAGAAATCATAAAAATCAGATCAGAAATAAATGAAAAAGAAATGAAGGAAACAATAGCAAAGATCAATAAAACTAAAAGCTGGTTCTTTGAGAAGATAAACAAAATTGAGAAGCCATTAGCCAGACTCATCAAGAAAAAAAGGGAGATGACTCAAATCAATAGAATTAGAAATGAAAAAGGAGAAGTAACAAATGACACTGCAGAAATACAAAAGATCATGAGAGATTACTACAAGCAACTCTATGCGAATAAAATGGACAATCTGGAAGAAATGGACAAATTCTTAGAAATACACAACCTGCCAAGACTGAATCAGGAAGAAATAGAAAATATGAACAGACCAATCACAAGCACTGAAATTGAAACTGTGATTAAAAATCTTCCAACCAACAAAAGCCCAGGACCAGATGGCTTCACAGGCGAATTCTATCAAACATTTGGAGAAGAGTTACACCTATCCTTCTCAAACTCTTCCAAAATATAGCAGAGGGAGGAACACTCCCAAATTCCTTCTACGAGGCCATCATCACCTTGATACCAAAACCAGACAAGGATGTCAAAAAGAAAGAAAACTACAGGCCAATATCACTGATGAACATAGATGCAAAAATCCTCAACAAAATACTAGAAAACAGAATGCAACAGCACATTAAAAGGATCATATACCATGATCAAGTGGGGTTTATTCCAGGAATGCAAGGATTCTTCAATATACGCAAATCTATCAATGTGATAAACCATATTAACAAATTGAAGGAGAAAAACCATATGATCATCTCAATAGATGCAGAGAAAGGTTTTGACAAAATTCAACACCGATTTATGATAAAAACCCTGCAGATAGTAGGCATAGAGAGAACTTTCCTCCACATAATAAAGGCCATATATGAAAAGCCCACAGCCAACATCATCCTCAATGGTGAAAAACTGGAAGCATTTCCACTAAGATCAGGAAAAAGACAAGGTTGCCCACTCTCACAACTCTTATTCAACATAGTTTTGGAAGTTTTAGCCACAGCAATTAGAGAAGAAAAGGAAATAAAAGGAATCCAAATCAGAAAAGAAGAAGTAAAGCTGTCACTGTTTGCAGATGACATGATACTATACATAGAGAATCCTAAAGATGCTACCAGAAATCTACTAGAGCTAATCAATGAATTTGGTAAAATAGCAACATACAAAATTAATGCACAGAAATCTCTGGCATTCCTATATACTAATGATGAAAAATCTGAAAGTGAAATCAAGAAAACACTCCCATTTACCATTGCAACAAAAAGAATAAAATATCTAGGAATAAACCTACCTAAGGAGACAAAAGACCTGTATGCAGAAAATTATAAGACACTGATGAAAGAAATTAAAGATGATACAAATAGATGGAGAGATATACCATGTTCTTGGATTGGAAGAATCAACATTGTGAAAATGACTCTACTACCCAAAGCAATCTACAGATTCAATGCAATCCCTATCAAACTACTATCAAACTACCTATCAAATCCCTATGGCATTTTTCACAAAACTAGAACAAAAAATTTTGCAGTTTGTATGGAAACACAAAAGACCCTGAATAGACAAAGCAATCTTGAGAACTAAAAAAAGAGCTGGAGGAATCAGGCTCCCTGACTTCAGACTATACTACAAAGCTACAATAATAAAAACAGTATGGTACTGGCACAAAAACAGAAAATTAGATCAATGGAACAGGATAGAAAGCCCAGAGATAAACCCACACACATATGGACACCTTATCTTTGATAAAGGTGGCAGGAATGTACAGTGGAGAAAGGACAGCCTCTTCAATAAGTGGTGCTGGGAAAACTGGACAGGTACATGTAAAAATACGATATTAGATCACTCCCTAACACCATACAGAAAAATAAGCTCAAAATGGATTAAAGACCTAAATGTAATACCAGAAACTATCAAACTCTTAGAGGAAAACATAGGCAGAACACTCTATGACATAAATCACAGCAAGATCCTTTCTGACCCACCTCCTAGAGTAATGGAAATAAAATAAACAAATGGGACCTATTGAAACTGAAAAGCTTTTGCACAGCAAAGGAAACCATAAACAAGACCAAAAGACAACCCTCAGACTGGGAGAAAATATTTGCAAATGAAGTAACTGACAAAGGATTAATCTCCAAAATTTACAAGCAGCTCATGCAGCTCAATAACAAAAAAACAAACAACCCAATCCAAAAATGGGCAGAAGATCTAAATAGTCATTTCTCCAAAGAACATATACAGACTGCCAACAAACACATGAAAGAATGCTCAACATCATTAATGATTAGAGAAATGCAAATCAAAACTTCAATGAGATATCATCTCACACTGGTCACAATGGCCATCATCAAAAAATCTAGAAACTATAAATGCTAGAGAGGGTGTGGAGAAAAGGAACCCTCTTGCACTGCTGGTGGGAATGTAAATTGGTACAGCCACTATGGAGAACAGTATGGTGGTTCCTTAAAAATCTACAAATAGAACTACCATACGACCTAGCAATCCCACTACTGGGCATATACCCTGAGAAAACCAAAATTCTAAAAGAGCCATGTACCAAAATGTTCATTGCAGCTCTATTTACAATAGCCCGGAGATGGAAACAACCTAAGTGCCCATCATCGGATGAATGGATAAAGAAGATGTGGCACATATATACAATGGAATATTACTCGGCATAAAAAGAAACGAAATTGAGCTATTTGTAATGAGGTGGATAGACCTAGAGTCTGTCATACAGAGTGAAGTAAGTCAGAAAGAGAGAGACAAATACCGTATCCAACACATATATATGGAATTTAAGAAGAAAAAAAAATGTCATGAAGAACCTAGGGGTAAGACAGGAATAAAGACACAGACCTACTGGAGAATGGACTTGAGGATATGGGGAGGGGGAAGGGTGAGCTATGACAGGGTGAGAGAGAGTCATGGACATATACACACTAACAAACGTAAGGTAGATAACTAGTGGGAAGCAGCCGCATGGCACAGGGATATTGGCTCGGTGCTTTGTGACAGCCTGGAGGGGTGGGATAGGGAGGGTGGGAGGGAGGGAAACGCAAGAGGGAAGAGATATGGGAACATATGTATATGTATAAGTGATTCACTTTGTTATAAAGCAGAAACTAACACACCATTGTAAAGCAATTATACCCCAATAAAGATGTTAAACAAAAAACAACAACAACAACAAAAATATGATAATCTGAATAGATGCAGAAAAACCTTTGGACAAAAATCAATACCATTTATGGTAAAAACTCTCCAGAGAGTAGGCATAGAGGGAACCTACCTCAACATATTAAAGGTTATATATGACAAACCCACAGCCAACATCATTCTCAAGGATGAAATACTGAAAAGGTTTCCTCTAAGATCAGGAACAAGACAAGGTTGCCCACTCTCACCACTATTATTCAACATAGTTTTGGAAGTTTTAGCAATGGCAATCAGAGAAGTAAAAGAAATGAAAGGAATCCAAATTGGAAAAGAAGAAGTAAAACTGTCACTGTTTGCAGATGACATGATACTATACATACAGAATCCTAAAGATGTTACCAGAAAACTACTAGAGCTAATCAATGAATTTGGTAAAGTAGCAGGATACAAATTAATGCCCAGAAATCTCTTGCATTCCTGTACACTATTGACAAAAATTCTGAAAGAGAAATTAAGGAAACACTCCCATTTACCACTGCAACAAAAAGAATAAAATACCTAGGAATAAACCTACTTACGGAGACAAAAGACCTGTATGCAGAGTGATATATGACACTGATAAAAGAAATTAAGCACCTTTAGATTTCATTTTTTTGTGCGTGAATACAGAGACATTCAATTTGGAATAAAATTTCCTTAATTTGTGGCCTTTCCTTCAGAAACAAATTGTTTGTATTTTATCTAGATATTTAAGAGAAAGCTACAAATTCAAGCACAGTCCATTCAATGAACATAAACAGCCTAGAAAGCTCAGTTTTAATCTGACAGTTCTTCCTGCCATCACAAAGTTGTTGCACCACAAATGAATATCTTAGTGCTCCACAAAATGAACATTTAAATTAGAAAAATGTGCTTTGACAAAACTGTACAGCTAAGGTTTGTCTTAATTCTCCAGCGTTGGGGTTCTATGTGGTCACCTTTTTGTTTCCTTAGAAATTCTGCAGGTGCAGGTCCAAAATATGCCACCACTGTGAACAGCAACTTTGGTCTATGCTCTTAGTTTGACAAATGGGCTTTGCATGGATCTCTATTTCTGAGAACTGGTCTGATAGCTTTCCTAGTTTTTCAGGCCCCTCTGAGAAATGGAGCTCTGCCTGGCTTTTGCCAGTCTTGTCTCTGAATCCCAATTTGATGGATACTGGAGTCCTGATACCTTCTGACAGAATTCACCAATCTTGGTTAACAAATTACCTGCTTAGTTTTTCTACTATCAAACTCCCCAGATTACCTGTCACAGTGTAATGCAACATTGGGAAGACAGCTGATCATCTTGGGCCTGGAGTCTTGACTTTGGCTGCAAACTGAAATTGGTAGTGTTGTATTGGCATAGCTGATATCCTGTCAGTTGGTTGTCAGGCTACTATAATTCCCAAGTTAATACAAAAGCTTTCTTGATAGCTTCATACAAACACTATAAAAATATTATTTAACAAATCTCACCACATGATTTATAAAAATGTATAGTCAGAGAGGAAAATTACAAATTAAGGGAATACATAGGTTCCAGGGAAGAATGGAAGGTCCTAAAAATTGACAAACTATCTTAGGAAATCAAATTGATTAGTGAGTATCAAAATATGTTTAGTTTATTTTTACATTAAAAAAAGAAGAAAGTCTTTAACTAAAATTTGATTGTGAAATAGTGAATGAGTTGTTGAAGTATGTTAAAGCTCTTCATGTGTTTGAATGAGAAATAGAAATGTTGAATCTTTTAAACATTTCTATGGGGAAAATATATACATATATATATATATATATACTAATTTAAAAATAGGCATGTTTAATACAAAACCACTCAGAAAGTTTTGAAGTAAAGAGATAGAATACACTGAATTGGTAATCAAAAGTTTCATTACCTGAGACATCCCAGGTCCAGCTGATTTCAAGGGCAGTTTAAATCAAATGAATTCAAACATTATAGAACTGATAATTTTTACTCATAAAAGTATTTCAGAGAAATAACCTATCTTATTTTTTTGTATAATAAGTACAACAAATACCATATTAATCATGAGACTTTTGAAGTTTCTTTAGTCACTACATGATAAAGTTACTGTCTTCACCACTCACTCACTACTGTTCAGCATTGTCCTAGAAGAACAAGAAGAGATAAAGAAGAGAAAGAAGGAAAGATGGGAAGGAAGGAAGGAAAGAAAGAAGGAAAGAAGGAAGGAAGGAAGGAAATGTGAAATGAGAAAAATAAAAAATGAAAAGGCAAGATGAAATTTTTTTTTAGGTATACATAGTATTGTTATCTATATAGAAAATACAAGACCATCAATGGTCAGACCATCAGTCAGGCAAAATTAATAGGAATTCAGCAAATTTACTAGGTAGAAAATAAGAATCCTCACATAAACATTGGTAAATAAAAATGAAAGTCCAGGGACTTCCCTGGTGGCGCAGTGGTTGAGAGTCCGCCTGCCAATGCAGGGGACACGGGTTCGTGCCATGGTCCAGGAGGATCCCACATGCCACGGAGCGGCTGGGCCTGTGAGCCATGGCTGCTGATCTTGCGTGTCTGGAGCCTGTGCTCCACAACGGGAGAGGCCACAACAGTCAGAGGACCGCATACCGAAAAAAAAAAAAAAAGAAAGTCCATAAAATATATCAAAAATAAACAGTTAGAAAATAAAAAAAAAAAATCTATTCATATCAGCAATAAAATCTATATGAAAACTAGAAATAAATTTAACAAAATGATATCTAAGGAGTAAAAAACATATATAAATATACATAGAAATAGACATAAATCAAAACAGAGCTATACCATATCCATGGTTAGAAGATGCCAAACTATAAAAGAAACACCAAAAAGCCCCCCAAAATTAAGTATTAAACTAAGGAAACTGGACATAGGAATAAACAAAAATGAAGGAGAAAGAAGAGACTTAAACAGATAAAAGCTGATATTATTCGATTAAGATATAATCCCTCCACATCATAAACAAAAATAAATTTTACAGTACAATGGCCAGCATTTTAGAAAAAAAGTTATCTTTGAAAATTGACTAAAGGAGGGATAGAAAACTTGAATAGAATATAACTAGAATAACTTGAAAATTTAGTGAATGATTTATTCTCTTCAAAAGTCATCAAATAAAGATGATTTCATCAGAAAATTGCAACAAATAGATCATTTCTGTCATCAAAATTCTTTGGAGTCCTGAAAAAGAAAAAAAAAACTTCTTAACAAATTAGCACAAGTTTAGGGTACTTTGATACACAATCCTCACAAGAATAACACAAAAAATAAAATTACAGGGTTTTTGCTGGTGGTCTGGTGGTAAAGAATCTGCCTTCCGATTCAGGTGACTCAAGTTTGATCCCTGGTCAAGGAACTAAGATCCCACATTCCACAGGGCAACTAAGCCCGAGCGCCACAACTACTGAGCTCATCATGTACATTACTAGAGAGGCTGCATGCCACGAGCTACAGAGCCCATGTGCTCTGGAAACCGCGCCACAACTACAGAGCCCATGCACCCTGGAGCCTTCACACCATAACTAGAGAAGAGAAAACCCGCACATCACAACTAGAGAGAAGCTCACGTACTGCAGTGAAGAGTCTGCACTGCAATGAAATATCCTGCCTGCCTCAACAAAGATCCTGCATGCTGCAACTAAGACCCGACACGGCCAAAAATAAATAAATAAATAATAAATAAATAAATCTTAGAAAAAGAAAATTACAGACCTGTGTTTTTCAATTATACAATCTACTCACCTCAGAACCATCTGAAGGTTTATTTTTTAAATTCTTATTTCTAGACTCTAACTCACTTCTGCAGAATCAGAGTCTTTGAGATGAGTGAGAGTGAGTATGTGAGCATGTAAGAGGCTAGGTAAGTTTTGCCCTTAATAGGCTTGCTAAGTGATTCTGATGCATGCATATAGAATTTTAGAACCATGCTATAAACCAATTTAAGTAATGATTAGAGCAATACATATTCTATAAAATGTAAGAAAACCAAATACAGAATAGAAACAGCTCTGAAAGAACACATAAAAACATAAACAATGATTATCTCCGGACAGTACTTTGAGAGATTCCCAAAAAACTCTAAGAAATCATCCATGTTTTGCATGGAGTACAATATTAATATAATTCATAATTTTATTATTAGCCAGTCATAAGTTAAGACCTAGAAAATACATTTTTACATTGTTTTCTTGCACTTCAACAAACTGAAGTTATATAGGGGAGTAAAAATATTGGCATTGTGGACCTTAAAATATGCCACATATGATTTTATTCATTCCTATTTTGTAAAACTAGAATCAATAATGATTTATGTAAACTGAATTAAGTCAATTCTGTAGCAGGGGAATAACCAAAATGACTTTTAAATGCCTCTTCCAGTTCCAATTTTAATATTTTCCCATTATGTTTAAAATCAAATGAGAAATCTGTATATATTATTGTTCGGATTGATTTTTTTTGTAATGAAGTGAAACATTTTACATTCTCAAATGCTATGAAGTACTGTGAAATAACTATGCTGAACATTTCCCTGATCAATAATTTCAAATTCTGCTTTATGTGTCTCCAATGTAGATTTTATGTGTGAATATGCTTATAGAGTTTGATGATTCAGACAATAGCTGAAGCTGTTATAAGAATTGTTAATGTTCTCTAAAGTATCTGAAACATGTCATTTTACATCAACTGGGTATAAGTTAGACAAAATTGTATTCACTTTTCTTATTACCCCATTATTCTTTGTTAAATGAGTAGTATATTTTCTTGAAACATTTGCACACTTTGCTAATAGACTTGCATATAAACTTCCCCTTTCTAGCAGATTATAATCACCTGTTGTGATTAACCTAGTTTGTGAATTGTCATCTTTACAATAAGGACTAAAAATGCTTGTAATTGGGGTGGGGTCAGTGGAGCATGCAGGATTGGGGGATAAAGGATATATTTGTTCTAAAATCACAAAGATGTTTGGAATATTATAAAGGGTAGAAAAAATTATCAGGGCTTCCCTGGTGGCGCAGTGGTTGAGAATCTGCCTACCAATGTAGGGGACACGGGTTCGAGCCCTGGTCTGGGAGGATCCCACATGCCACGGAGCAACTGGGCCCGTGAGCCACAGCTACTGAGCCTGCGCGTCTGGAGCTTGTGTTCCGCAACACGAGAGGCCGCGACAATGAGAGGCCCACGCACTGCGATGAAGAGTGGCCCCTGCTCGCCGCAACTAGAGAAAGCCCTCACACAGAAATGAAGACCCAACACAGCCTAAATAAATAAATTAATTAAAAAAAATTATCAATATCACTTTGACTAGAAAAATGGCTTGTTGGTATTACAATTCCTTATAAGAATGATTATGTTGGCAATTGTAAATAAGAAAATGAGGACATGAAGGGTTGTGAAAAAAAAGGATTTGTATTGCCTTAGGAAATAGGAAGAGACATTATTTTAGGAAGAGGTTGTGGGTGTAAGAGAGATGAAAATGACAATGCTAAGTAAGATTGCTCTAAAGGGCATGACTTGGTATTATCTTTATGAGCAGAGACAAGGTTACATAACTCTGTATATTGGTGAAAGATCTGCAGAAAATGTCTCTAGAGTATACATGGGCTTCCTCCCTATTACACTGGGCTGAGTGTGTTTATACGTGTAATTCTCTCCTTTCCTTCTCTCAAATATCCAACACAGTCTTCATCTAAAGTGCCGTGAAGCCACTGAGGAGAGGCAAATATCAACACAGCCAGTGAGGATTGACTAATAATATGCTCATCTAATGAGATGGTAGATGCCAGTGTATTAGAGTTACATGTATGGCATCATTTAAATTAATAGATTAGCAGTAGTCAGGAAGGTGTAAATTACTATAAACCAGGCATTTTACATAAATTTTCTCTGATTCTTATAACAATGCTAAAATGTAAGAATTATTTTCCAAATTTTATAGACATGATCAGGGAGGCTAAGTAACCTGCTTAAGGTCACACAGACAATAAGTGGTAGGATTCAAATCCATATCTGTATATTATCAACATCTACATGTGTTCCATTTCTCCACACTGGCTCACCACATTAAGTAAATTATTCCACCAATCACATATTTAGTATTTAAGCTTCTTGGTATTTAATAAACTTATCAAGTGACTGTAATATCATTCAATTCTAATATAACAGCTGTTATATATTTCAGCATCTGAAATGAACTGCCACAGAATTATTAGCAGTCATTTAAAGCAATGCATTTCAAAATATATAATAGATTGCTCATAATTCAAAATAATGCTTTCCATTAAAAGACTATTATAGGCAATGAAAATAATCAACATTGGTCTTTTGAAGCTAACATGCATAAATATAAAATAAACATCATAAGACCACTGTCAGATGGAGAATACAATTTTAGTGAATATAATTGAAAAACAGAGCAATGTCCAAGCCACATATGATCTTGTAAATCAATGAATTTCATGATTTTCCTAATTTTTTAACCACATGCATATAGTCAATCACACATGTCACAATCCTGATTTTCAAAGGTAACCCATTTCCATCTATACTGCCAAGCCCAAATCTTGAAAATTAGGATTAGGCCTTCATTAATCCTCAATTCACATGTGAGAATGTAAATACTTTGTTTTTCTCATGTTACCATATATGTCTAGGCATTAAACCAGTTGAGCTGGGGGTATGTGTGAAATTGGTTAAGTTATGAAAAGGAATGATACCCCAGATATCTGGCTTCAAGAAAAGCTTTGAATTTGTTTTAATCATCTGTTTTCCTGATTATAATTATTATATTATTTATAAAAAATAAGAAAAAAACAAAACAGAAAATAAAAATAATCTATAATCCTATTCCCAAAGATAGTTTTCCATGTGATGTTTTTCATTTATGCATCTCAATGCACAATGCTGCTTTTATAGATAATATGCAATAACATTGTTCTAAAATCATTGTCTCAAAATTACAAAAGATTAAATGATGGAATTGGATCTCAGAGTCGGTGGAGGTGGAAACAACTGGATAGATGTAGGTTTATTGTGGGAGTAGAAAGGCAAAATTTACTAGTGACTTGGAGGATAAGGGAAAAAAAAATCAATCTAGTATAAACCTCAGGTTTCTGCTTTAACCAAAGTATGTGTATGGTACTATCACTTACCAGGAAGGGGAAGTCTGAATTAAGTGGTAAAAAGTAGGTGCTAGAATAGAAATTTAGAAATCAGATCTAAAAGTTGAAAGGTAGAAAGTAGGAAATAAGAGTTTAGGACTCAGAGAAGAGAAATAGGTTCAAGATGTAAATTTGGTAGTCATCTGTATTTGGATGGCATGAAATTGTGAAAAATAAATGGTATTAACTTGGGTAAGAATGTAGAGAAAAGAAGAAGTGAAATTTGCAAAAAAAAAAAATTGAGAAAGATGGGCTGGTGAAAAAGAATAAAAGTTGGAAGCAAGTATTTTCATTGAAGCAAGGAAAGGAGTGTTTCAAGAAGGAACAAAAGAAGACCAAAGTCTTTGAATATTGTCCATTACTCATGTGAAGGAGAACAGAGTAGTCCTGATCAGACTTAACAACACAGTGCTTGTAATTAACGTTCCAGTACAAGCAGTCTCAGTGTTGTGGACACTATATTGGTGTGACTGAAGAATGAATGAGCAATTTGAATTTTAGCCATATTGTAAACTAGATAACCCAAAAATATTCCTTCTTCTGAGGGCTATGAAGGAAAGCCTTCAGCTACAGGTGGGTGTGAGGGCCCTGCTACACGGGGTGCTCTGGTCCTGGCTTGGGGTGTGTACAGCAGCTTAGTCTCCATGCAGCTCCATCAGCTAAGGTCAGTAATGGTGAAGATTGCAGGGATCTTCAGTCAAGGCTGTGGATAAGGACTGCTGGGCTTGTTAGTGGCAAAGGCTGCTGGGGTCCTCCTGATCTCTTTTCCTCCCATGGGAAAATTCATAGCTGAGGGACTCCCTCTGTACACCTGGACTGGTTCACAGACACACTAGTGGTGGTTGTGGCATGAGTGTCTGATGCACAGACATCCATGGAGTGGCCACGGAGTCAGGGTTTAGAGTGAGGATGAATACCTGTGGAGCAGTTGCAGAGTCGCAGTCTGGATCTCAGGTGTACATGGAGCTACAGTGGCTCTGGGGGCTAGGGTGTGGCTGCTGTCACTACAGTGGTGACTCCACTGACCTACAGAGGCACTCGGGAGCTGCTGTGGAGCCTGAGTCTGCAGAGCATGTGTGCTCATCTTAAGATTTTTAAAATCATATCTGTAAAATTTCTGTTATGTAATATACCAATTTTGAGGACTAAGAATGATATGGACATTAATCTGTCTTCCAAGCTATTTGATTTAGTTTCATATTCATGAATTATCTGTGATTTTTTAAATTCTTACTGTTCTGGTCTGATTTTGGTTTCAAGTTTACAGTGGTCTCATGTTAGACAATCATCTCATTTTCTATTACATAGATGATGTATACATTGAAATGATCTGTCTCTTTAACGTTTCTTTTTTTTTTTTTTTTTTTTTTTTTAACATCTTTATTGGAGTATAATTGCTTTACAATGGTATGTTAGTTTCAGCTTCACAACAAAATGAATCAGTTATATATATACATATATTCCCATATCTCTTCCCGCTTGCATCTCCCTCCCTCCCACCCTCCCTATCCCACCCCTCCAGGCGGTCACAAAGCAC
Organism: Leucopleurus acutus; assembly: GCF_964270905.1. NCBI lineage: Eukaryota > Metazoa > Chordata > Mammalia > Artiodactyla > Delphinidae > Leucopleurus > Leucopleurus acutus. Next base: position 34,674,637 of record NC_139161.1, read on the forward strand.
CGAGCTAATCTCCCTGTGCTATGTGGCTGCTTCCCACTAGCTATCTACCTTACGTTTGGTAGTGTATATATGTCCATGCCTCTTTATCGCTTTGTCACCGTTTACCCTTCCCCCTCCCCATAGCCTCAAGTCCATTCTCTAGTAAGTCTGTGTCTTTATTCCTGTTTCACCCCCAGGTTTTTCATGACATTTTTTTTTTTTAATTCCATATATATGTGTTAGCATACGGTATTTGTCTCTCTCTTTCTGACTTACTTCACTCTGTATGACAGACTCTAGGTCTATCCACCTCATTACAAATAGCTCAATTTCGTCTCTTTTTATGGCTGAGTAATATTCCATTGTATATATGTGCCACATCTTCTTTATCCATTCATCCGATGATGGACACTTAGGTTGTTTCCATCTCTGGGCTATTGTAAATAGAGCTGCAATGAACATTTTGGTACATGACTCTTTTTGAATTATGGTTTTCTCAGGGTATATGCCCAGTAGTGGGATTGCTGGGTCATATGGTAGTTCTATTTGTAGCTTTTTAAGGAACCTCCATACTGTTCTCCACAGTGGCTGTATCAATTTACATTCCCACCAACAGTGTAAGAGGGTTCCCTTTTCTCCACACCCTCTCCAGCATTTATTGTTTCTAGATTTTTTGATGATGGCCATTCTGACTGGTGTGAGATGATATCTCATTGTAGTTTTGATTTGCATTTCTCTCATGATTAGTGATGTTGAGCATTCTTTCATGTGTTTGTTGGCACTCTGTATATCTTCTTTGGAGAAATGTCTATTTAGGTCTTCTGCCCATTTTTGGATTGGGTTGTTTGTTTTTTTGTTATTAAGCTGCATGAGCTGCTTATAAATTTTGGAGATCAATCCTTTGTCAGTTGCTTCATTTGCAAATATTTTCTCCCATTCTGAGGGTTGTCTTTTGGTCTTCTTTATGGTTTCCTTTGCTGCGCAAAAGCTTTTAAGTTTCATTAGGTCCCATTTGTTTACTCTTCTTTTTATTTCCATTTCTCTAGGAGGTGGGTCAAAAAGGACCTTGCTGTGATTTATGTCATAGAGTGTTCTGCCTATGTTTTCCTCTAAGAGTTTGATAGTTTCTGGCCTTACATTTAGGTCTTTAATCCATTTTGAGCTTATTTTTGTGTACGGTGTTAGGGAGTGATCTAATTTCATACTTTTACATGTAGCTGTCCAGTTTTCCCAGCACCACTTATTGAATAGGCTGTCCTTTCTCCACTGTACATTTCTGCCTCCTTTGTCAAAGATAAGGTGACCATATGTGCGTGGGTTTATCTCTGGGCTTTCTATCCTGTTCCATTGATCTATCTTTCTGTTTTTGTGCCAGTACCATACCGTCTTGATAACTGTAGCTTTGTAGTATAGTCTGAAGTCTGGGAGCCTGATTCCTCCAGTTCCTTCTTTCGTTCTCAAGATTGCTTTGGCTATTCGGGGTCTTTTGTGTTTCCATACAAATTGCAAAATTTTTTGTTCTAGTTCTGTGAAAAATGCCAGTGGTAGTTTGATAGGGATTGCATTGAATCTATAGATTGCTTTCGGTAGTAGAGTCATTTTCACAATGTTGATTCTTCCAATCCAAGAACATGGTATATCTCTCCATCTATTTGTATCATCTTTAATTTCTTTCATCAGTGTCTTATAATTTTCTGCATACAGATCTTTTGTATCCTTAGGTAGGTTTATTCCTAGATATTTTATTCTTTTTGTTGCAATGGTAAATGGGAGTGTTTTCTTGATTTCACTTTCAGATTTTTCATCATTAGTATATAGGAATGCCAGAGATTTCTGTGCATTAATTTTGTATCCTGCCACTTTACCAAATTCATTGATTAGCTCTAGTAGTTTTCTGGTAGCATCTTTAGGGTTCTCTATGTATAGGATCATGTCATCTGCAAACAGTGACAGCTTTACTTCTTCTTTTCCGATTTGGATTCCTTTTATTTCCTTTTCTTCTCTGATTGCTGTGGCTAAAACTTCCAAAACTATGTTGAATAAGAGTGGTGAGAGTGGGCAACCTTGTCTTGTTCCTGATCTTAGTGGAAATGCTTTCAGTTTTTCACCATTGAGGATGATGTTTGCTGTGGGCTTGTCATATATGGCCTTTATTATGTTGAGGAAAGTTCCCTCTATGCCTACTTTCTGCAGGGTTTTTATCATAAATGGGTGTTGAATTTTGTCAAAAGCTTTCTCTGCATCTATTGAGATGATCATATGGTTTTTCTCCTTCAGTTTGTTAATATGGTTTATCACATTGATAGATTTGCGTATATTGAAGAATCCTTGCATTCCTGGAATAAACCCCACTTGATCATGGTGTATGATCTTTTTAATGTGCTGTTGGATTCTGTTTGCTAGTATTTTGTTGAGGATTTTTGCATCTATGTTCATCAGTGATATTGGCCTGTAGTTTTCTTTCTTTGTGACATCCTTGTCTGGTTTTGGTATCAAGGTGATGGTGGCCTCGTAGAAGGAGTTTGGGAGTGTTCCTCCCTCTGCTATATTTTGGAAGAGTTTGAGAAGGATAGGTGTTAGCTCTTCTCTAAATGTTTGATAGAATTCGCCTGTGAAGCCATCTGGTCCTGGGCTTCTCTTTGTTGGAAGATTTTTAATCACAGTTTCAATTTCAGTGCTTGTGATTGGTCTGTTCATATTTTCTATTTCTTCCTGATTCAGTCTTGGCAGGTTGTGCCTCTCTAAGAATTTGTCCATTTCTTCCAGATTGTCCATTTTATTGGCATAGAGTTGCTTGTAGTAATCTCTCATGATCTCTTTTATTTCTGCAGTGTCAGTTGTTACCTCTCCTTTTTCATTTCTAATTCTATTGATTTGGGTCTTCTCCCTTTTTTTCTTGATGAGTCTGGCTAGTGGTTTATCTATTTTGTTTATCTTCTCAAAGAACCAGCTTTTAGTTTTATTGATCTTTGCTATTGTTTCCTTCATTTCTTTTTCATTTATTTCTGATCTGATTTTTATGATTTCTTTCCTTCTGCTAGCTTTGGGGTTTTTTTGTTCTTCTTTCTCTAATTGCTTGAGGTGCAAGGTTAGGTTGTTTATTCGAGATGCTTCCTGCTTCTTAAGGTGGGCTTGTATTGCTATAAACTTCCCCCTTAGAACTGCTTTTGCTGCATCCCACAGGTTTTGGGTCGTTGTGTCTCCATTGTCATTTGTTTCTAGGTATTTTTTGATTTCCTCTTTGATTTCTTCAGTGATATCTTCATTATTAAGTAGTGTATTGTTTAGCCTCCATGTGTTTGTATTTTTTACAGATCTTTTCCTGTAATTGATATCTAGTCTCATGGCGTTGTGGTCAGAAAAGATACTTGATACAATTTCAATTTTCTTAAATTTACCAAGGCTTGATTTGTGACCCAAGATATGATCTATCCTGGAGAATATTCCATGAGCACTTGAGAAAAATGTGTATTCTGTTGTTTTTGGATGGAATGTCCTATAAATATCAATTAACTCCATCTCGTTTAATGTATCATTTAAAGCTTGTGTTTCCTTATTTATTTTCATTTTGGATGATCTGTCCATTGGTGAAAGTGGGGTGTTAAAGTCCCCTACTATGAATGTGTTACTGTCGATTTCCCCTTTTATGGTTGTCAGTATTTGCCTTATGTATTGAGGTGCACCTATGTTGGGTGCATAAATATTTACAATTGTTATATCTTCCTCTTGGATTGATCCCTTGATCATTATGTAGTGTCCTTCTTTGTCTCTTCTAATAGTCTTTGTTTTAAAGTCTATTTTGTCTGATATGAGAATTGCTACTCCAGCTTTCTTTTGGTTTCCACTTGCATGAAATACCTTTTTCCATCCCCTTACTTTCAGTCTGTATGTGTCTCTAGGTCTGAAGTGGGTCTCTTGTAGACAGCAAATATATGGGTCTTGTTTTTGTATCCATTCAGCCAATCTGTGTCTTTTGGTGGGAGCATTTAGTCCATTTACATTTAAGGTAATTATCGATATGTGTGTTCCTATTCCCATTTTCTTCATTGTTTTGGGTTTGTTATTGTAGGTCCTTTCCTTCTTTTGTGTTTCTTGCCTAGAGAAGTTCCTTTAGCAGTTGTTGTAGAGCTGGTTTGGTGGTGCTGAACTCTCTCAGCTTTTGCTTGTCTGTAAAGGTTTTAATTTCTCCATCAAATCTGAATGAGATCCTTGCTGGGTAGAGTAATCTTGGTTGCAGGTTTTTCTCCTTCAACACTTTCAATATGTCCTGCCACTCCCTTCTGGCTTGCAGAGTTTCTGCTGAAAGATCAGCTGTTAACCTTATGGGGATTCCCTTGTGTGTTATTTGTTGTTTTTCCCTTGCTGCTTTTAATATGTTTTCTTTGTATTTAATTTTTGACAGTTTGATTAATATGTGTCTTGGCGTATTTCTCCTTGGATTTATCCTGTATGGGACTCTCTGTGCTTCCTGGACTTGATTAACTATTTCCTTTCCCATATTAGGGAAGTTTTCAACTATAATCTCTTCAAATATTTTCTCAGTCCCTTTCTTTTTCTCTTCTTCTTCTGGAACCCCTATAATTCGAATGTTGGTGCGTTTAATGTTGTCCCAGAGGTCTCTGAGACTGTCCTCAGTTCTTTTCATTCTTTTTTCTTTATTCTGCTCTGCAGTAGTTATTTCCACTATTTTATCTTCCAGGTCACTTATCCGTTCTTCTGCCTCAGTTATTCTGCTATTGATCCCATCTAGAGTACTTTTAATTTCATTTATTGTGTTGTTCATCGTTGCTTGTTTCATCTTTAGTTCTTCTAGGTCCTTGTTAACTGATTCTTGCAATTTGTCCATTCTATTGTCCATTCTATCTCCAAGATTTCGGATCAACCTTACTATCATTATTCTGAATTCTTTTTCAGGTAGACTGCCTATTTCCTCTTCATTTGTTAGGTCTGGTGGGTTTTTATCTTGCTCCTTCATCTGCTGTGTGTTTTTCTGTCTTCTCATTTTGCTTATCTTACTGTGTTTGGGGTCTCCTTTTTTTTTTTTTTTTTTGCAGGCTGAAGGTTCGTAGTTCCTGTTGTTTTTTGAGTCTGTCCCCAGTGGCTAAGGTTGGTTCAGTGGGTTGTGTAGGCTTCCTGGTGGAGGGTACTAGTGCCTGTGTTCTGGTGTATGAGGCTGGATCTTGTCTTTCTGGTGGGCAGGTCCACGTCTGGTGGTGTGTTTTGGGGTGTCTGTAGACTTATTATGATTTTGGGCAGCCTCTCTGCTAATGGGTGGGGTTGTGTTCCTGTCTTGCTAGTTGTTTGGCATAGGATGTCCAGCACTGTAGCTTGCTGGTCGTTGAGTGAAGCTGGGTGCTGGCGTTGAGATGGAGATCTCTCGGAGATTTTTGCTGTTTGATATTATGTGCAGCTGGGAGGCCTCTTGTGGACCAGTGTCCTGAAGTTGGCTCTCCCACCTCAGAGGCACAGCACTGAGTCCTGGCTGCAGCACCAAGAGCCTTTCATCCACAGGGCTCCTTAATTTGGGATGATTCGTTGTCTATTCAGGTATTCCACAGATGCAGGGTATATCAAGTTGATTGTGGAGCTTTAATCCGCTGCTTCTGAGGCTGCTGGAAGAGATTTCCCTTTCTCTTCTTTGTTCTCACAGCTCCCAGGGGCTCAGCTTTGGATTTGGCCCCGCCTGTGCGTGTAGGTCGCCGGAGGGCGTCTGTTCTTTGCACAGACAGGACGGGGTTAAAGGAGCCGCTGATTCGGAGGCTCTGGCTCACCCAGGCCGGGGGGGTAGGGAGGGTCACGGAGTGCGGGGCGGGCCTGCAGCGGCAGAGGCCGGCGTGACGCTGCAGCCTGAGGCGCGCCGTGCGCTCTCCCGGGGGAGCCGTCCCCGGATCCCGGGACCCCGGCAGCGGCGGGCTGCACAGGCTCCCCGGAAGGGCGTGTGGCTAGTGACCTGCGCTCGCACACAGGCCTCCTGGCGGCGGCAGCAGCGGCCTTAGCGTCCCATGTCCGTCTCTGGGCTCCGCACTCTTAGCCGCGGCTCGCGCCCGTCTCCGGAGCTCTCCCAAGCAGCGTTCCCAATCCCCCCTCCTCGTGCACGAGGAAACAAAGAGGGACGTAAAAGTCTCTTGCCTCTTCGGCAGGTCCAGACCCCTCCCCAGACTCTCTCCCGGCCAGCCGCGGCGCACCAACGCCCTGCAGGCTGTGTTCACGCCGCCAACCTCAGTCCTCTCCCGGCGCTCCGACAAAAGCCGGAGCCTCAGCTCCCAGTCCCGCCCGCCCCGGCGGGCGAGCAGACAAGCCTCTCGGCTGGTGAGTGCCGGTCGGCCCGATCCTCTGTGCTGGAATCTCTCCGCTTTGCCCTCCGCACCCCTGTTGCTGTGCTCTCCTCCGCGGCTCCCAAGCTCCCCCACTCCGCCTCCCGAAGTCTCCACCCGCGAAGGGGCTCCTAGTGTGTGGACACTTTTCCTCCTTCACAGCTCTCTCCCGCTGGTGCAGGACCCGTCCCTATTCTTTTGTCTCTGTTTAGTTTTTTCTTTTGCCCTAACCAGGTACGTGGGGGTTTCCTTGCCTTTTGGGAGGTCTGAGGTCTTCTGCCAGCGTTCAGTAGGTGCTCCGTAGGAGTTGTTCCACGCGTAGATGTATTTCTGGTGTATCTGTGGAGAGGAAGGTGATCTCCGCGTCTTACTCTTCCGCCATCTTCCCGGAACTCCTCTTTTTAACATTTCTTAAAAATAGAAACTACTTGTAAAATTCTCAGTGAGATGTTACTTTTGTAAAAGTATTTTTGACTTTTTATTACTTCAAGCTTTATATTTATTCTGCCTCTATATTTCTTCTTGAATTAGTTACAGGAAGTAAAATTTTCTAAGAATTCATACATTTTTATCTAATTTTTAGAACTTAAGTGTAAAAGTTGTTTTTTGTGGTAACATATTATCTTTCTAATCATCGGCATGTTTCTAGTTATGTCCTCTTTCTCATTATTTATGTACTTATTATACTCCACTTTTATTCTTAATAAATTTTACCACTGTTTCACTTATTTTGTTAGTCTTTCAAATAACCACTTTTTAACTTTGTTCATTCTCTCTATTACATACTCTTTTTGTTTTCTTCAGTTTTGCTCAAAATTTTAATATCATTACTTTTTTTTTTGCAGTAGTTTGTTACCCAGCATTATTACAGCAAAAGATGACTAATACCAAGGTGAAAGATATTAACTTTATATATTCTTTTTAAATTATTTATTTATTTTTGGCTGCGTTGGGTCTTCATTGCTGCGTGTGGACTTTCTCTAGTTGCAACGAGTGAGGGCTACTCTTGGTTGCGGTGCGTGGGCTTCTCATTGCAGTAGCTTCTCTTGTTGTGAAGCACAGGCTCTAGAGCACTGGCTCAGTAGTTGTGGCGCACGGGCTTAGTTGCTCCGCGACATGTGGGATCATCCTGGACCAGGAATTGAACCCATGTCCTCCACACTGGCAGGCAGATTCTTTTGTTTGTTTGTTTTTTAACATCTTTATTGGAGTATAATTGCTTTACAGTGGTATGTTAGTTTCAGCTTCACAACAAAATGAATCAGTTATATGTATACATATGTTCCCATATCTCTTCCCGCTTGCGTCTCCCTCCCTCCCACCCTCCCTGTCCCACCCCTCCAGGCGGTCACAAAGCACCGACCCGATATCCCTGTGCTATGTGGCTGCTTCCCACTAGCTATCTACCTTACGTTTGGTAGTGTATATATGCCCATGCCTCTCTCTCGCTTTCTCACAGTTTACCCTTCCCCCTCCCCATATCCTCAAGTCTATTCTCTAGTAAGTCTGTGTCTTTATTCTTGTTTCGCCCCTAGGTTCTTCATGACATTTTTTTTCTTAAATTCCATATATATGTGTTAGCACACGGTATTTGTCTCTCTCTTTCTGACTTACTTCACTCTGTATGACAGACTCTAGGTCTATCCACCTCATTACAAATAGCTCAATTTCGTTTCTTTTTATGGTTGTGTAATATTCCATTGTATATATGTGCCACATCTTCTTTATCCATTCATCCGATGATGGACACTTAGGTTGTTTCCATCTCTGGGCTATTGTAAATAGAGCTGCAATGAACATTTTGGTACATGAGTCTTTTTGATTTATGGTTTTCTCAGGGTATATGCCTAGTAGTGGGATTGCTGGGTTATATGGTAGTTCTATTTGTAGTTTTTTAAGGAAACTCCATACTGTTCTCCACAGTGGCTGTATCAATTTACATTCCCACCAATGGTATAAGAGGGTTCCTTTTTCTCCACACCCTCTCCAGCATTTATTGTTTCTAGATTTTTTGATGATGGCCATTCTGACTGATGTGAGATGATATCTCATTGTAGTTTTGATTTGCATTTCTCTAATGATTAGTGATGTTGAGCATTCTTTCATGTGTTTGTTGGTAGTCTGTATATCTTCTTTGGAGAAATGTCTATTTAGATCTTCTGCCCAATTTTGGATTGGGTTGTTTGTTTTTTTTTTGTTATTAAGCTGCATGAACTACTTATAAATATTGGAGATTAATCCTTTGTCAGTTTCTTCATTTGCAAATATTTTCTCCCATTCTGAGGGTTGTCTTTTGGTCTTGTTTATAGTTTCCTTTGCTGTGCAAAAGTTTTAAGTTTCATTAGGTCCCATTTGTTTATTTTTGTTTTTATTTCCATTTCTCTAGGAGGTGGGTCAAAAAGGACCTTGCTGTGATTTATGGCATAGAGTGTTCTTCCTATGTTTTCTTCTAAGAGTTTGATAGTTTCTGGCCTTACATTTCAGTCTTTAATCCATTTTGAGCTTAGTTTTGTGTATGTGCATGTTAGAGTGATCTAATCTCATACTTTTACATGTACCTGTCCAGTTTCCCCAGCATCACTTATTGAAGAGGCTGTCTTTTCTCCACTGTACATTCCTGTCTCCTTTATCAAAGATGAGGTGACCATATGTGCGTGGGTTTATCTCTGGGCTTTCTATCCTGTTCCATTGATCTATATTTCTGTTTTTGTGCCAGTACCATACTGTCTTGATTATTGTAGCTTTGTAGTATAGTCTGAAGTCAGGAAGCCTGATTCCTCCAGCTCCATTTTTCGTTCTCAACATTGCTTTGGCTGTTCATGGTCTTTCGTGTTTCCATACAAATTGTGAAATTTTTTGTTCTAGTTCTGTGAAAAATGCCAGTGGTAGTTTGATAGGGATTGCATTGAATCTGTAGATTGCTTTGGGTAGTAGAGTCATTTCACAATGTTGATTCTTCCAATCCAAGAACATGGTATATCTCTCCATCTATTTGTATCATCTTTAATTTCTTTCATCACTGTCTTATAATTTTTTGCATACAGGTCTTTTGTCCCCATAGGTAGGTTTATTCCTAGATATTTTATTCTTTTTGTTGCAATGGTAAATGGGACAGTTTTCTTGATTTCACTTTCAGATTTTTCATCCTTAGTGTATAGGAATGCCAGATATTTCTGTGCATTAATTTTGTATTCTGCTACTTTACCAAATTCATTGATTAGCTCTAGTAGATTTCTGGTAGCATCTTTAGGATTTTCTATGTATAGTATCATTATAGTATATATAGTATATATAGTATCATTGAGATGATCATATGGTTTTTCTCCTTCAATTTGTTAATATGGTGTATCACGTTGATTGATTTGCGTATATTGAAGAATCCTTGCATTCCTGGAATAAACTCCACTTGATCATGGTGTATGATCCGTTTAATGTGCTGTTGGATTCTGTTTTCTAGTATTTTGTTGAGGATTTTTGCATCTATGTTCATCAGTGATACTGACCTGTCATTTTCTTTCTTTGCAACATCCTTGTCTGGTTTTGGTATCAGGGTGATTGTGGCCTCATAGAAGGAATTTGGGAGTGTTCCTCCCTCTGCTATATTTTGGAAGAGTTTGAGAAGGAAAGGTGTTAGCTCTTCTCTAAATGTTTGATAGAATTCGCCTGTGAAGCCATCTGGTCCTGGGCGTTTGTTTGTTGGAAGATTTTTAATCACAGTTTCAATTTCAGTGCTTTTGACTGGTCTGTTCATATTTTCTATTTCTTCCTGATTCAGTCTTGGCAGGTTGTGCCTTTCTAAGAATTTGTCCATTTCTTCCAGGTTGTCCATTTTATTGACATAGAGTTGCCTGTAGTAATCTCTCATGATCTTTTGTATTTCTGCAGTGTCAGTTGTTACTTCTCCTTTTTCATTTCTAATTCTATTGATTTGAGTCATCTCCCTTTTTTTCTTGATAAGTCTGGCTAATGGTTTATCAATTTTGTTTATCTTCTCAAAGAACCAGCTTTTAGCTTTATCGATCTTTGCTATTGTTTCCTTCATTTCTTTTTCATTCATTTCTGATCTGATTTTTATGATTTCTTTCCTTCTGCTAACTTTGGGGTGATTTTGTTCTTCTTTCTCTAATTGCTTTGGGTGCAAGGTTAGGTTGTTTATTCGAGATGTTTCCTGTTTCTTAAGGTAGCATTGTATTGCTATAAACTTCCCTCTTAGGAATGCTTTTGTTGCATCCCATAGATTTTGAGTCGTCATGTCTCCATTGTCATTAATATCATTACTTTTGATTTCTGTAGGTTTATTCTGTATTTTTCCTAAAATGTCAGTCCAGACATTTAGCTTATTCGTTTTCTGTGTTCTTTTTAAATATGAACATTTCATGCTATGAATTTCCTTCTAAGCTGCACTTCATTACATATCATGATTAGTTCATTTACCTAGAAATGATAAGTAGTATTTTTAAAATATAGCTTTGCTAGTAAATAATTCCAGGTTGATAGTGACTTTCACTCGTAAATTTGAAGATTGGTTTCTATTGCCTATTTGTTTCTTTTTGCTATTAAGAAGTCAGTTGACAGTCTAATTGTCATTGCTTTGTAGGTGATCTGATTTTTTTGTTATTTGTCCCTCTTTCTCTCTGGCTTCAAGTTTAGATTTTTCCATTCATCTCTGATGCTTTGCATTTTTAATGGCATATTTTTTGAAATGATATTTTTCTATGTATTTTGTTTATCTTATATTAGGGTCTTATTATATATATATATTATATATACATAATATATATATTATATATGTATATTTTTTCTTGTTGTTGTTAAAGTACTTCACTAGTTTTAAACAAATAAAGTAAAACTCAACATCTCTTTGTATATTCTAAGACTGCATGATGATTAGAACTTTTGTTCTGCATCTTTTACATTTATTTTTATATTTTACATCTTCTTGACTAATGTATTCCTAGTAGTAATTCTCTGTAGTCTAGTTCACTGATTCTCTGTTTAGCTTAACTTATCTGTTGTTAACCCATCCATTTATTGTTTCATATTAATAATCATATTTTCTTCCAAAAGTTGTATTTGATAATTTTTCAAATATCTTTGTTCATTAATTGTAGACTCTTGCTGCTTCATCAATTTTGGTATTTCTCCTATCATATTGCAAAGAACTCTGAAACCATTTATTTTATATTTTAATCTGAAATCTGTTGTATTTTAAATGAGTTTGTATCCTGAGTCTCAGTATACTTATTTTCCTGCTGAACCTCACTCACTCTTTTCCTTATTTTTTCCTAATTTTTTTTCATTTTTTGAGATAGGCAGGCCTCTCACTGTTGTGGCCTTTCCCGTTGTGGAGCACAGGTTCCAGACGCACAGGCTCAGCAGCCATGGCTCACGGACCCAGCCACTCCATGGCACACGGGATCCTCCCGGACTGGGGCACTATCCCGTGTCCCCTACATTGGCAGGCAGACTCTCAACCACTGCACCACCAGGGAAGCCCCCTATAATTTTTAAATTTGTTAGTGCAAATTTAGTTCATTAAAACTCATGGGAATCCTTGCGGCCTAAATGATGTTCTTAACCCTTTGCTTCTTCTAGGATTCATGGTGCTGCTACTAAAGTGGGGGCTATTTTAGTGCCCATTTAGTTTCCCCAGTTTAGTGGAAGAAGAGAAGTTTTAAGTACAGTTGTCACATTTTGCCACTGACTTACAGCTCAGTCTTTGAATAACAGTAGGTATTATATAAATATTTTCCCTCAAGATTACCTAACTGTGTGTTTTTACTGCTCCCTGCTCAGATACCATTCCCCAGCCCTTTGGGGAAGGAAGGTTGATAATTTACTTCCTGCAAGCTGTAATATGTAATAAAACTATGCTTCATATAGGGTCTAATTCCACATTTGAAGTGAAAAAGACATTAAGAGTGCCATATAATCAGAAGTACCAAAACTTTTTTAAAATTATTCACTTTCTAGAAAATCCATTCTATTTTATTAATATACCTTAATTAATATGACTATTTAGATTACACCATTCTTTTCCAAATCTTAAATAAGTCACAAGATGTCTTAAGTTTTAGATGTAGAATTTGTTTCAAAGATGTTTTAGTTGGTATTTCAGCTATGAGACCATAGAAATCTTTTCTTTTAAACCTTGTTTACTGATACCAAAAGTTTTTTTTAATCATATTTCAATTAATTAGTTTTATATTGTCTTTGACTAAGGCAAATTGATTTTTATTAAGGCAATATAAATAGTTGTAACTTTTTGTTCTTTACCATGTTAAAATTATTGAAACAGTAGAAAATTAGACTTTATGGTTGGGTGTTATGTGTTAAAGGGCAATGGAGGACTTAAATTAAATATCATATAAAATATAGACTGTCATTTCTTCAGTTCAGTGACCATGGATTTGCTGGTATAAACTTTCATGGAGATATATATTTTGTAGATTTTATATTTCCTTTTAAAGTCCTCTTGATAAATTTGAAAGCATGCATTAGCTCCTATAGAGAACAAAATCAATGTAGACAACATGTTTATAACATCTGATAATAGACTGATATGCTGGTACTCCATCATTCTTTTATCTCATTCTACCTTTGAGGAAAATAAACTATCTTGGGTGCTGAAATACTTGATCATGGCTAAATTTGCTTTTCTGGTTCTGTAAAATATGCAGCACTTATACTGTGCCTATGACTAAGTATTTGTGCACTGAAGATAAAAAGAACATGCCCAAAATACTTGAATTGAGTAAAGTACACAGATTTTTAGAGATTTTAGGCTCATTAAACTTCTAAGATTTGTGGGGTTTTTTTCTTTCTTTTTGAGCACTTTCCCATTGTTAACCCCATCATTTAATACAATTTGAGACTGTAAGAGAAGAATTTGACTGACATCAGGATGACTTCCATTTTTCTCTCACTGATATTAAGATTTTGAGTCATGACATAAAATGTAGCTGCTTTTAGAATTTTCCTTTAGATAAAAATACCAGGGAAGAATGTCTCAATCACACAGAAACCATTCATTATTCTGTAAAGCAAGCATAACCAGCAACTGTTTCTAAAGTGACTTCATAGACAGCATTTTGTTTTTCCATATCCAGGATATCATGAAAAAGAAAAAAAAATGCCTTAAGTATTTAACACTTAAACAATATTTAAATTGAAAGCTCTAATGTGTTTCTAAATTATTATTCATCCTAAGAAAATTAAGAAGGAGTTTGGAATCATAAGAAGCCCTTAAAAATCCATGAAAACTGAGGGAATGAATTTTAAGAGATTACTCAAGACAGTTGATTTATATTTTCAAGATACATAGTTGCTTAAAACACTTACCAGTTACTAAGTAGAGGTCTTTCCTTAGATATAATAGATTTTCATGTGGAATATTTCTTTGAATACAAATAATTTGTATGCTGAAATTCTAAAAGACAGTATACACGAAATGGTCATTTCTTCCATAAATTAGTTTACCCTATTAATTTGCTTAGAATAATTCTTATTCCTAAGATAAGGGTGAAAGCATGTGTGTGTGTGTGTGTGTAAGAGCATGTGTGTTTGTTTAAATTTTAGTTCAGTTGTGGTCAAACAATTATAGATGCTGGAGTTCGAATCAATATATTATAGGTCATTTTTTTAACATGACATATAATAATATTGTGTATTTTAATAATAACCTACCCCAGAGGCTGCAGATTGACAGGAGGCATTTCTGAAACTATTGCAGTGGTATTTATTATACCAAAGTTAACATAAAAGTTGTATTGAATTATATATGTTTATTGCCCTTTGAAAATTGAAACCCTGCAACTTCATCACAGAACTTATAGCTAAAAATTAAACTAGCTGACTCTCAGGATTTTTACAAAAAAGTATATCTTTTAAATTCAATATAAAAATAGAAAATTTTGTTCTGAATGAAAGTCCTTATATTTTGCAACAAAACAAGATAATAATTATAATTATTTGGCTATTCTTTATTTCCAAAATTTTTTTTTTAGTTTCTTATTAGCATAGAGGACTTATGTCTACATAAATACTATGGCAAACATACACTGGCATGTATAGCTATTTCATGTTCTTTACTCATGGGGTTAAAGGGGAAAAAAAAAGAGGAACTTTGTTCTTTAATGTATTTTGTTTCTAGTTTAGTAATTAACAGTGTGTAGAATTTCAGAATTCTGATTTCCTGAGTCCTCTAACTGATTGTAGACTCAGGAATTCTATACATTTTAATTCCTGCTCAGACAGAACTGACATTCAAATTCAGAGGCTCTGAGCTTGTCTCCTATTTTATCTGTGGGCTGGAGAGAGAAAAAAATAATGCCTAGAATGAGAATTTGCATTCTTGTGCTCTATTACTCCTTATACTGATTCAGATTTTCTGGAAAATTTCCCAACATCTTTAATTAAGACCTCTTATGATTTTTGGCCTTAACTTTCTTAACATAATTTTCTTTTTCTTTAGTTTTTCAGGTCCTTCTAAGTTTATCAAAGTCCTGGTTTTGATGCTACCCACCTTGCTCCTGCATTACACTGTGTTTTTGTGTCTTCTTTCATACTCCTCTTCCTCACTTCTGTATTTTTAAAAGAAAAGTACCTTGATTGATTTTGTCTTAGCATAATATCGGGGAGCTTAGGGTTATATTCTGGCTTGCTGTGACTTAGGACAACTGGTTTTACATCTAAGAGATTTAACCTCTTTATGAATAAAGTGAAAGAATTGGACTAGTTTCTACAGTGTTCCATAGGTTCTTCAAACAACTTTGTCTGATGATTTCCACTCTTTTTACAAATATGTTTTATTTAATAGTTTGCAAAATATTAACACATATGTTATGTTTACATTTTTGCACCTATCAGATCAATTTCTTTGCAGTATGGAATTAATTTAAATAAACATATTAGTGATCATTTTGCTTAAGCCTAGCATAACTAGATTTCAAAATAGGTCTTTGTACTTTTATAGTTTGTACTTTAGAGAAGTTTTTCATTGACCTATATATTCTATTATGTTTGATTAACTTGTCTGAGCTATTGCTCAAATATATCTCGCCTTTCTCTCTTCAAGATCTTTCATAAGAGCCACTACATTTAGAGGATTGAGTCCAATACTCACCTCTGAGCTTTTCAAGATTTTTTCCTACTCTCATTTCTGGAGAAAGAGTAATAAGGAAGGGTCAGTGAATTGAGAGGAACTTGATTTCTAGGTCTGGGAGTATTAGCATGCCTGAGTATCACTCAGGTGAGAAGTAAAGACCACCTGGCTTCTAAGACCCCTGTTAGCATGAAAAGTCTATGATGGCAAAATAAAACTGATGCCATTATGAGTGTATAAGCCTTAATCTTACATCAAACACAGGAAGAACAAACTACTTGTATATGAATGAATTATCCAAAAAAAGGAAAAGTGAGGTCCTCTATAATCAGTATTTTAGAGCTCCTGGGGCCCCAGTTCTCTTCTAGACCCCATGTCAGACTTTCTATTCTAATAGGAGGATAATGGCTTGGGCCTTAAGTGTAGCATTAATGAGCAACACTTCTTAACAATTAGAGAGAGCAGCAAGTGTCAGAGAATAAATGTCTCATTTAGGGATACATTTTTTTCAAAAATTATTGAGAGTATGGATTATTTTTGCATGAAGCATTCCCTAGTCCAGTAGGTCAGAGAAATCTGTGTACTACTTACTCCTCTGCTTACAGAGAATCTTACGCTTTTGACCTTGATTCCTCAGGAGAGGATATGACATCCCAGAAGGAGCCAAACATTATTTCTGCTGATCTCAGCATTTCTTTCTCTCTGACCCATCCCCACTAGCTTATACCATCCATCTTCATGCACAACTGATCTTCTGCATTACCTAAATTTAGCTACTCTCTTTCCCTTATCATATGGTCCAACAGTTCCAGGTCTAGAGGTCATTCACTTGAATAGGCTCACAGTGATCCTAAAAAGACCAGAACAAGACTTTCCAAGTATTTAGCAGTCAATGCTTTGTGGAAAGTCTTTCACATAATTAAATAATACTTTTTCTTTACAAACTCTTTTTTTCTGTCATTATAATTCAAACAGTTTCCCCAAAGGTCATGTGTTAGAAGTTTGCTTTAACAGCTATCTTACAACTATGTCACTAGTGAGAAGTTAAAAAAAAATCAGTTTAACATAAATGACGTGCAATAATTCTACTTCTTATAATGCCAATACCATAATTTTGAGCACATCTGCATTATTAAAAATTGCTTACTTTAGAATATTGGCTTCTTGTATCTGATTTGTCTGATGATGGTTAAATACAGTATATTCATTAGCATTGCACAAAAGCTCCTAATAGCACTTAATATGTTTTCCAAGTAAACTTTAATTACAAATTCTCACAGTGTGTGAGATAGTCTAGTTTTGCCAAAGCAGAGGAGATTTAAAATGTTTAGCATGATGAAAAGGAGGAATTTTTAAAAGCTTGCAAGACAGTTGATAAGCTCAGTTCTATAATAGCTGGTGAGTTCAGCACTATCTCTCTATGTATAGAACTGTTTACAAAAATATCATCATTTTTATAGTTTACTAAAATACATTACAATGAATATTTGAAACTTTTACACAGGATTACAATACATCAAGTTTATTTTAAGATTAATCTAGCAAGGAATATTGTCATTGTGAAAGATGTGTGGAACTAAGACCTATTCTAATATTTTATGAAAACATTATTAAAAAATTCATCATTAGTTGCATTCTCCCTCAGGTCTCCAAGCTCAGTTAAAGTACATTAAACTTATTTTAAAATCAATACGGAATTTTTAAAGTGTTTCCCCCCCCCCCCCGGCACAAAGTGAAAGTGGGATATGTTTATTTTAATCTCCCTAAACAGCAATACCTAATATACATTTTAGGACCATGTACTTCCCCCAAAATATTATTTTATTAAATAAATAAGCATTTCAAATTTTATGTTTCAATTATTTCCTTGACTTAATAGGAAAATCTTGCTACTTGGATACTACTTGTGTTTATTTGGTATTGTTTTGTATCTCAAGGGTGTATATTTAATTTCATACCTGTTCTAAGGATGCATATGTACCCAAATTTAATCAGTCACTGGAAAAACACACAACTCAAAAAATCTATAGAGACATAAAAGGACAAATGTTGTATAATTCCACTCCTATGAAGTATCTAAAGTAGTCAAAATCATGGAAACAGAAAGTAGAAATGTAGTTGCAAAGGTCTTGGCAGGAGGAGGGGTAAATAGTGTTTAATGAGTATAGAGCTTCAGTTTTGCAAGGTGAAAAAGTTCTAGAGTTATGTTGCAAACAATGTAAAATACTTAACACTACTGAACTGTATACTTAAAAATGGTTAAGATGGAAAATTTAATGTTGTGTGGGGTTTTTTTCCTCAATTAGAAAAGGAAGGAAGAATGGACAGGGACAAGGGAGGGTGGAAAGAAAGGAAGGACAGAAGGAAAGGAGAAGGAAAGAAAAAGAAAGAAAGGAAGAAAGGCAGAAAGAAAGAAAAAGAAAGAAAGAGAGAGAGAGAGAGAAAGGAAGAAAGAAAGAAAGAAAGAAAGGAAGGAAGGAAGGAAGGAAGGAAGGAAGGTAGGAAGGAAGGGAGGAAATTTCTGCTTGTTGATTTTATTTTCTTCTCATTGTCTACTGACTTTTTTCTCTTCTACTCTTCATTTCAAGTACCACTCCATAGTGTCTGTTTCCTCATTGCTTTGGTGTATCACAATTATTAATAGCCCCAATTCAATTCACTGTCCTCGCTCTGGAATTTTTAGTTTATGTTGTTAATTTCTTAAAATTTTCTGATTTTCCTAATATAATTCCAAGGAGAGAATATGGTTGTCTCAGCTCATTCTTTTTCATTGTTCACATCATATTTAGTTGGCTCTCTTATTAACTACATTGGCTCAGGTGGCAAACTCTGATTTAATAAACAGTATTCAGGTGAAATGATTTGAATAATCATTGTAGGGTTTTACCTTAAGCAGTAAGTAGCAATGTTTCTCTTAGAATATGTTGTAGTTGCAGTGGCTGTATAATTGACAGATTGAGTTCATCTGCTCTTTTCTCTTTGATCCTCTTAGTCAGCTTCATTTGTTTTCATCTCATTCCCACAATTTTTTTTATAACAGTTCTTCCCATTATTCCTCAATTATCCATTTTCTTCTCCCTTTCATATATTATTTACAAATATTCACATAAATATGTAAGTTTAAAAACTGTGCACTTTTCACTCAGTATTTATGGTGCCTAACCCAACACTGAAAATGTTTGATAAATATTTGTTGAATATCTGTCCATTGCAAAGTCATTGAATGAAAATATAATTGGTAAGGAGAGCCTAAATATGGGAGAACCATGATTTTTCTTTAGTCTCTAACAATCATTGTGGTGATTTCTGGAATTTTACCAGTTGTATTGGGTCACAATAATTCACAAAACAATGTCTTTAGGAAGGGGTCTGTGGGTAACTCTTTTGTTTATTTCTCATGCCATAAGTGATAGCTCTGAGTTCATCATCATGAATATATTAATTAGTTTACCTTTCAAATGTGTCTTCTATTTGCCAGTATTGCATATTTTCTCCAACCATTTTTTAAATAAATTTATATATTTATTTATGTATTTATTTTTGGCTGTGTTGAGTCTTCATTGCTGCATATGGGCTTTCTCTAGTTGTGGCGAGTGGGGGCTACTTTTCATTGCAATTCATAGGCTTCTTATTGCAGTGGTTTCTCTTGCTGTGGAGCATGGACTCTAGGCATGCCGGGCTCAGCAGTTGTGGCTTACGGGCTTAGTTGTTCCATGGCATGTGGGATCCTCATGGACCAAGGCTCAAACCCATGTCTCCTGCAATGGCAGGTGGATTCTTAACCACTGTACCACCAGGGAAGTCCCTCTCCAACCATTTTTTTATATCTTCATGGAGAATCATGAAATCCTTCTGACTTTTATCCCATTGGATTTTATTTTACTCTCTGTCATAACTAAGAGCCACCTTAGTGGCTTAGTGAAGAGAGTTTGTTATTTCTTTATTAACATAATAAATATGTCTGCTTGTAGTTTGAAAGTCCACTGTTGCCAGTCCAGAGAAATGAGGCGTTCTTCTTATTTTTATCATAAAGCCAGTTACCAGTCAATGACAATCCCTGTTCATCCCCCACAAGCAAAATGCAGCCAATCTTTTCTGAAGCTAAGTCCCACATAAATGTACTTCTTTAAAATTCATACAAGAGTTTTCAAAGTTTAATTAATTTAGAGAAGAAGTTGTAAGTTTCTAGTCCTCATACCATAATTAGACATGTAAACTTGAACAAGCTATTTCACCACTATGTTCCCATTTATGTATTTGTAAAATTAACCCCCAGAAGAATTTCGCTGTTGACCTTTCCAACAAGTGAAAATACAAAATTCTCTGTATTGACAGCCCAACACTACTTTTGATTGCAAATTATAGAATCCTCATCTACTTCATAAAATCATCAATTTTCTGGGCCAAAAGTCTGGGCGAAAGGACTGGACACAATTTTCACTCTAGACCAAAAGAGATTTGCAATTGAAAAGTATCTAATAGGAAATTAAACTAAATTATTTCTCCTCTTGGATTTGTACACTTTAATAGCTATTGTATAAAATTGCCCAAGAGATACCAGTTGTCACTGGAATTCAATCTAAAAACCCCTGTACGCAGAGGTGGGAGCTCATTCTGTATTGATACAATTTGTGCTTTGACAGGATGTAGAGCTGGTTTTCTATCCATCCAATGAAGTATTTGTTTTTTTGAGCTCAATATCCCATTAGATATTAATACTGACTTTCACCTGGCAGAGATGAAACTTAACCTGGTTTATTTTTATGTGTTTAACACACTTTCCCTTTCAAGAGAAAATTTCTACTTGATCCCCTAGACAAATAATGAAAACACCAAAAAGCATAATATAATATGTGCTTTGCTTACTAACAGTTGCTCAAAATTGAGTATATGCAGCACACCTGGATAAGCTAAATACATTTTTCAACTTCTATGGTGACCTGTCACTCTAAATACTGTATTTCAGTTGCTTTTATCTATAGTATCCCCCACAATTAGTCTTTGTAAATGAGATTCATATTTCCATGTGGTCTCTGAAGCAATTTCCCATGGTTTCGCACAGACCCCCAAGCTCCAAACATTATGAATATTTTTCCATATACATTATAAACCTCTCTGCAGCATGGCTGTGAATCATTATAATTTTGTTATGTCAAATCCGCAGGTGATAGAAACAATAAAAAAGAAACCAAGGAAAGGCTCATGCTACATTTTAGCAAATTATTTCTGACCAGTTTGACATCTCTGTATAGTTTTAAGGAATGTGTTCATTCTCTTCTTCTCACACCCTTTTGCCATTGCCCTTTATCTCACATAGTAAGTGAATATAGTGAAAAAAACACCTGGAACCTCTGCTCTCTTCTTGTGTCTATGTCACCCTTATCAGATTTATATAACAATATTAGGGAGAACTTGGCAAATGAGAGGAGCCCACATGACACCCCAATCCTAACACAATCATTGTTTTTATTTTTGTATCAGTTGTCTTCTAGACTTTATATGAATAACTATTTTGGCATAGTCAAAAATAGAATATTCCTATGCTTACTTTTGGCATCTTTGCTGGACATTACATTGAATGCATGTTTTAAATTGTATTATATTCATAATTATCTTTTACAATAACTTAACTTCTTTGATTATTAATTTAATTCAATGCCAATAAACTTCTTAGGCAAAATATGTGACTTGTTTCATGGATTTTGAAATACATGGCAAATTTCTTTCCAAAAATGTCACAAAATTTTTTATTGTCACGTGCTGAGCTACATATGACAATAGCAAGTTCATGTATCCTCATCGGCACTAAGAATTGGATTTTCCATATTTAGTGACAATAAATTATATCTTATTTAAATGCACAATTTATTTCATTAAAATAGGGTTAATAGTTTATAGAAATCTTCAAATTTATTATATATTCTCATCATTTTTTCTTGCTTATTTAAACATTAATTTCTTAATATTATTGTGTAAAACTTTTATGTATCTTTTATATAATCATTATGTTAAACTTTTGCCACATTTCTTGAAATAATTTTCCTTGACTGTTTTTGAACAGGACAATTATCTTAGAACAATTTTATATTTTAGGTAGTTGATCAGGATTTTCTCTTTTAATCTTTCAGTGCCTCTTACAAACATAGTTTAAGTTTATTTTGTCAACAAATTTTGCTAAATCTAAGATACTGTAAGACAAATTGTTGATTGGAGGGAACTTGGAGTTTCTATAACAAAATATCTTAATATTTAAGAAATATGCTGGAGCTAATGATACAACTGAATCCTTTACTTTTTTCTCTATTTTGAATTGCTACCTAAAGATGTCTTTTCAGATATTGGTAACCGAGAACATTATTACTTCTTATTGGAATTCAAGAAGTCATTTATATAAACTGATATTTGCATAAGCTTGTGCTAATTAAAATTATTACTTTAAACCAAAGAATTTCTGTCTAATGAGTGCCACTGTTTGGCAGAACACTAACATTTCTCTCTTTGCAGTAGCCTATACAAAAATACTATGCCCATACAGAAGGTTAAAGAACCCTACCCTGTAGAATTTCAGCCCCCTCAAAAGCCAGGTTATGTATCTTAAATATATCCTCTGGCCAATAGCATCCATTTCAGAATGAAAACACCATCTCCTGACCCAAATCTTCTTGGCGAGAATCTTAAGTAATGGTGAATGGTATGTGACAGGAATTTTTATTTAAGTTTTAAAATAAATAATAAAGAAAGACAATATCATAATAAATTAGAATCTTCACTAGTGAGGTCTTATATCTGTGTGTTTTTCACAAAAAGCTCTTTAGATGAGACTGATGGGAAGTTCTAGTAATGAATGATGACTACAAAAAGAATCGATACATGTATATGTATAACTGAATCACTTTGCTGTCTACCTGAAACAAATACAATTGTTGTTAATCAACAATGTTCCAATATAAAATAAAAATTTTAAAATAAAGAATGATGGCTATAGCATATAGTGAAATAGAGCCGTATGTATAAAAAAAATCTTTTAGACTCCTAAGTTATTTCTAAAAATATTCTGATTATTGAATGTCTTGCTTCATTCAAACTCCTGCTCCCCTTGACCCAGGCTCCAAATTTTTCCTGGATTTCATCTTTAATCCCACCTCCATGATTTGGGGGACCATTTCACTTTTACCAGTTAATGTGGGTTGTGATTAAGTTAAATGAAAATAGAATGATTATTTGTAAGCAAAACTTACAATATATTTAAACTTAAAATTCCATTTTACTTAAGAGGAAACTGGACCCCAGAATGTAAAACTGTGTGTCCAAAGTCACCATTGATGACCACCTAAGGTGGGACATATACCCATAATATTCATATCACAAAAACAGTGATAAGCTACTTCTCTATATACTCACAGATATGCCCCTAAGGAAAGATATACCATGCAGGTTTGCCAGGAAATGTTTATAGGGTAACTTATAATTTGAGTAAGAGTTTATACAGGAAATATGAGGGGTAGATTTGGCAACGTTTAAGAAAATCTATTTATCATGTATTTCCTGGATAGTAGTGCAAATTTCCTTCATTTGTTATGAACAGAGTTCTTGGCCTTCCTTAATTAATAGAAATTGATACGTGGCCAGACAAGAAATTCAGGCAAGGGATCCCTGCTGCAGCAGGGGGGAGCAAAAACAAGTAACACGTTCCCTTGCTTGCTCCCCGAGGGCGGCGAGCTGGTTCCTTACATGAGGTGAGGTAGGGGTGTGTCCAGGGGGTGCACCAGAGGGGTGGCTTAGGTGGTCTGCCCACCCCTTTGGTGGTGTTGAGTTCAGAGGGCATGCACAGTACCCTGCTTTTACTCTCAACACCCTGTTTTTTCAGAAGTGGCAGTTGGGCTTTTGGTCTTTTTGTATATAGTTGTCCATAATTTGCCCCAACTCTGCATGTATGTAGTCATTTTTAGTCCCTCATAGTTTCTTTGTATTTTGTTACTCAAGGAGACATTGGTTTATGTGCAAGCACTGCAGCAAATAGTCCCAGGTCCCAGGCCCAAGCTTCTCATTTTGATTCACTTAATACCATAAGTCCCCTACATAAAAACCTTCAAGTTGTGAGCTTTCAAAGATGTGAACGTGCATTTTCATGTCCAATAACGTAAGTTAGTTCACGTTTCTAGCATACATTTTATTCTGTCATGTGCTTGCATCCTCTACAAAATGGTTTTCCTTCTGTGTACTTCACTGTACAGTACTGTATGGAGTACAGTAGTACAGTATCTTTATTTCAAGCCCAGGATGTCCAGAAGAAAGCATAAAAGCAATGGTGATGTAGCTGGTACTGCTAAGAAGCACCAACTGATAATGATGGAAACAAAAGTGAAAATAATTGAAAGAATGGAGTAAGGCAAAAAGATTATAGGCACAAATTGCAAACTCTGTGAAACAGGAGTTTAAAGGCACTAACTATCCAAGTGGGGAGATTGTTAGTAAAGCGGGTGGAATGGCAATCGAGCAGCAGGAGATGATAAATGAGGAGTTGCCTGTCCGCCACCTGCTAAAGATGAGGATGTATCACCCATACCTGCTGCTGGAATTTCTCCCCAGGAAGAGATACACCAGAAATACATCTACACGTGGAACAACTCCTACAGAACACTTACTGAACGCTGGCAGAAGACCTCAGACCTCCCAAAAGGCAAGAAATTCCCCACGTACCTGGGTAGGGCAAAAGAAAAAAGAATAAACAGAGACAAAAGGATAGGGACGGGACCTGCACCAGTGGGAGGGAGCTGTGAAGGAGGAAAGGTTTTCACACACTAGGAAGCCCCTTCGAGGGCAGAGACTGCTGGTGGTGGAGGGGGGAAGCTTCGGAGCCGCGGAGGAGAGCACAGTTACAGGGGTGCAGAGGGGAAAGCAGAGAGATTCCCGCACAGAGGATCGGTGCCAACTGACACTCACCAGCCCGAGAGGCTTGTCTGCTCACCCACTGGGACAGGAGGGGCTGGGAGCTGAGTCTCGGGCTTCGGTCGGAGCCCAGGGAGAGGACTGGGGTTGGGGGCGTGAACACAGCCTGCAGGGGGTTAGTGCACCACGACTAGCCGGGAGGGAGTCCAGGTAAAAGTCTGGACCTTCCAAAGAGGCAAGAGGCTTTTTCTTCCCTCTGTTTCCTGGTGCACGAGGAGAGGGGATTAAGAGCGCAGCTTAAAGGAGCTCCAGAGATGGGCACGAGCCGCTGCTAAAATCGCAGAACCCAGAGACGGGCACGAGACGCTAAGGCTGCTGCTGCCGCCACCAAGAACCCTGTGTGCGAGCACAGGTCACTATCCACACCCCGCTTCCGGGGACCCTGTGCAGCCCGACACTGCCAGTGTTCCGGGATCCAGGGACAACTTCCCCAGGAGAACGCACAGCACGCCTCAGGCTGGTGCAACGTCACGCTGGCCTCTGCCACCGCAGGCTTGCCCCACATCCCATGCCCCTCCCTCCCCCAGGCCTCAGTGAGCCAGAGACCCCGAAGCAGCGGCTCCTTTAACCCCGTACTGTCTGAGCAAAGAACAGGCGCCCTCCGGCGACCTACATGCAGAGGCGGGGCCAAATCCAAAGCTGAGCCCCTGGAAGCTGTGAGAACAAAGAAGAGGAAGGGAAATCTCTCCCAGCAGCCTCAGAAGCAGTGGATTAAAGCTCCACAATCAACTTGATGTACCCTACATCTGTGTAATACATGAATAGACAACAAATCATCCAAATTGAGGAGGTGGACTTTGAGAGCAAGATTTTTTCCTCTTTTTGTGAGTGTGTATGTGTATGCTTCTGTGTGAGATTATGTCTGTGTAGCTTTGCTTCCACAAATTGTCCTAGGGTTCTATCCATCCTTTTTTTTTCCTTAATAATTAATTTTTTTATTTTAATAACTTTATTTTATTTTATCTTCTTTCTCTCTCTCTCTCTCTCTCCCTCTCCCTCTCTCTCTTGCTTTCTTGCTTTCTTGCTTTCTTTCCTTCCCTCCTTCCTTTAGACAACAAATCATCCCAAAATGAGGAGGTGGACTTTGAGAGCAAGATTTATGATTTTTTCCCCTTTTCCTATTTTTGTGAGTGTGTATGTGTATGCGTCTGTGTGAGATTTTTGTCTGTATAGCTTTACTTCTACAATTTGTCCTAGGGTTCTATCCGTCCTTTTTTTTTTTTAATTTTTTCTTTCTTTTTCTTAATAATTATTTTTTTTACTTTAATAACTTTATTATATTTTATCTTACTTAATTTTATTTTACTTTATTCCCTTTTTTCCTTCCTTCCCTCCTTCCTTCCTTCTTTATTCCCTCCCTCCCTCCCTCATTTCTTTCTTTCTTTCTTTCCTTCTTTCTTTCTTTCTTTCTTCTTCTACTAATGTTTTCTTTCTACTTTTTCTTCACTTTATTCTGAGCTGTGTGGATGAAAGGCTCTTGGTGCTACAACCAGAGTCTGTGCTGTGTCTCTCAGGTGGGAGAGCAAACTTCAAGACACTGGTCCACAAGAGACCTCCCAGCTCCACATAATATCAAATGGCGAAAATCTCCCAGAGATCTCCATCTCAACATCAGCACCCAGCTTCACTCAATGGCCAGCAAGCTACAGTGCTGGACACCATATGCCAAACAACTAGCAAGGCAGGAACACAACCCAACCCATTAGCAGAAAGTCTGCCTAAAATCATAATAAGTCCTCAGACACCCCAAAACACACCACCAGATGTGGACTTTCCCACCAGAAAGACAAGATCCAGCCTCATCCACCAGAACACAGACACTAGTCCCCTCCACCAGTAAGCCTACATAACTCTCTGAACCAACATTAGCCACTGGGGACAGACACCAAAAACAACGGGAACTATGAACCTGCAGCCTGCAAAAAGGAGACCCCAAACACAATAAGATAAGCAAAATGAGAAGACAGAAAAACACACAGCAGATGAAGGAGCAAGATAAAAACCCACCAGACCTAAAAAATGAAGGGGAAATAGGCAGCATACATGAAAAAGATTTCAGAATAATGATAGTGAAGTTGATCCAAAATCTTGGAAATAGAACAGACAAAATGCAAGAAACATTTAACAAGGACCTAGAAGAACTAAAGATGAAACAAACAATGATGACCAACACAATAAATTACATTAAAAACACTCTAGATGGGACCAATAGCAGAATAACTGAGGCAGAAGAACGGATAAGTGACCTGGAAGATAAAATAGTGGAAATAATTACAGCAGAGCAGAATAAAGAAAAAAGAATGAAAAGACCTGAGGACAGTTTCAGAGACTTCTGGGACAACATTAAATGAACCAAAATTCAAATTATAGGGGTTCCAGAAGAAAAAGAGAAAAAGAAAGGGACTGACAAAATATTTGAGAGATTATAGTTG
This sequence comes from Leucopleurus acutus, assembly GCF_964270905.1. Taxonomy (NCBI): domain Eukaryota; kingdom Metazoa; phylum Chordata; class Mammalia; order Artiodactyla; family Delphinidae; genus Leucopleurus; species Leucopleurus acutus. The sequence continues at coordinate 34,701,414 of NC_139161.1, forward strand.
AAAACTTCCCTAATATGGGAAAGGAAATAGTTAATCAGGTCCAGGAAGCACAGAGAGTCCCATACAGGATAAATCCAGGGAGAAATACGCCAAGACACATATTAATCAAACTGTCAAAAATTAAATACAAAGAAAACATATTAAAAGCAGCAAGGGAAAAACAACAAATAACACTAAGGGAATCCCCATAAGGTTAACAGCTGATCTTTCAGCAGACACTCTGCAAGCCAGAAGGGCATGGCAGGACATATTTAAAGTGAAGAAGGAGAAAAATCTACAACCAAGATTACTCTAACCAACAAGGAACTCATGCATATTTGATGGAAAAATTAAAACCTTTACAGACAAGCAAAAGCTGAGAGAGTTCAGCACCACCGAACCAGCTTTTCACCAAATGCTAAAGGAACTTCTGTAGGCAAAAAACACAAGAGAAGGAAAAGACCTACCATAACAAACCCAAAACAATTAAGAAAATGGGAGTAGGAACACACATATTGAAAATAACCTTAAATGTAAATGGACTAAATGCTCCCACCAAAAGACACAGATTGGCTGAATGGATACAAAAACAAGACCCATATATATTCTATCTACAAGAGACCCACCTCAGACCTAGAGACACATACAGACTGAAAGTAAGGGGATGGAAAAAGATATTCCATGCAAACGGAAACCAAAAGAAAGCTGGAGTAGCAATTCACATATCAGACAAAATAAAATTAAAATAAAGACTATTAGAAGAGACAAAGAAGGACACAACCTAATTATCAAGGGATCGATCCAAGAAGAAGATATAACAATTGTAAATATTTTTGCACCCAACATAAGAGCACCTCAATACATAAGGCAAATGCTAACAGCCATAAAAGGGGAAATTGAGAGTAACACATTCATAGTAGAGGACTTTAACACCCCACTTTCACCAATGGACAGATCATCCAAAATGAAAATCAATCAGGAAACACAAGCTTTAAATGATACTTTAAACAAGATGGACTTAATTGATATTTATAGGACATTGTATCCAAAAACAACAGAATACACATTTTTCTCAAGCGCTCATAGAACATTCTCCAGGATAGACCATATCTTGGGTCACAAATCAAGCCTTGGTAAATTTAAGAAAATTGAAATTTTATCAAGTATCTTTTCCGACAACAATGCTATGAGACTAGATATCAATTACAGGAAAAGATCTGTAAAAAATACAAACACATGGAGGTTAAATAATACACTACTTAATAACGAAGTGATCACTGATGATATCAAAGAGGAAATAAAAAAATACCTAGAAACAAACGACAATGGAGACATGACGACCCAAAACCTATGGGATGCAGAAAAAGCAGTTCTAACAGGGAAGTTTATAGCAATATTATCCTACCTTAAGAAACAGGAAACATCTCAAATAAACAAACTAACCATGCACCTAAAGCAATTAGAGAAAGAAGAACAAAAAACCCCCAAAGTTAGCAGAAGGAAAGAAATCATAAAAATCAGACCAGAAATAAATGAAAAAGAAATGAAGGAAGCAATAGCAAAAATCAGTAACACTAAAAGCTGGTTCTTTGAGAAGATAAACAAAATAGATAAACCACTAGCCAGACTCATCAAGAAAAAAAGGAAGAAGACTCAACTCAATAGAATTAGAAATGAAAAAGGAGAAGTATTAACTGACACTGCAGAAATATAAAAGATCATAAGAGATTACTACAAGCAACTCTATTCCAGTAAAATGGACAACCTGGAAGAAATGGACAAATTCTTAGAGATGCACAACCTGCCAAGATTGAATCAGGAAGAAATAGAAAATATGAACAGACCAATCACAAGCACTAAAATTGAAACTGTGATTAAAAATCTTCCAACAAACAAAAGCCCAGGACCAGATGGCTTCACAGGCGAATTCTATAACACATTTCAAGAAGACATAACACCTATCTTTCTCAAACTCTTCCAAAATATAGCAGAAGGGGGATCACTCTGAAACCCATTCTATGAGGCCACCATCACCCTGATACCAAAACCAGACAAGGATGTCACAAAGAAAGAAAATGACAGGTCAGTATCACTGATGAACATAGATGCAAAAATCCTCAACAAAATACTAGCAGACAGAATCCAAGAGCACATTAAAAGGATCATACACCATGATCAAGTGGAGTTTATTCCAGGAATGCAAGAATAGTTCAATATATGCAAATAAATCAATGTGATAATCTATATTAACAAACTGAAGGAGAAAAACAATATGGTCATCTCAATAGATACAGAGAAAGCTTTCGACAAAATTCAACACCCATTTATTATAAAAGGCCTGCAGAAAGTAGGCAGAGAGGGAAATTTCCTCAACATAATAAAGGCCATATATGACTAATCAACAGCCAACATAGTCCTCAATGGTGAAATACTGAAAGCATTCCCACTAAGATCAGGAACAAGACCAGGTTGCCCACTCTCACCATTCTTATTCAACATAGTTTTGGAAGTTTTAGCCACAGCAATCAGAGAAGAAAAGGAAATAAAAGGAATCCAAATTGGAAAAGAAGAAATAAAGATGTCACTGTTTGCAGATGACATGATTTTATACATAGAGAATCCTAAAGATGCTACCAGAAAACTACTAGAGCTAATCAATGAATTTGTTAAAGTAGCAGGATACAAAATTAATGCACAGAAATCTCTGGCATTCCTATATACTAATGATGAAAAATCTGAAATTGAAATCAAGAAAACACTCCCATTTACCATTGCAGGAAAAAGAATAAAATATCTAAGAATAAACCTACCTAAGGAGACAAAAGATCTGTATGCAGAAAATTATAAGACACTGATGAAAGAAATTAAAGATGATACAAATAGATGGAGAGATATACCATGTTCTTGGATTGGAAGAATCAACATTGTGAAAATGACTCTACTACCCAAAGCAATCTATAGATTCAATGCAATCCCTATCAAACTACCACTGGCATTTTTCACAGAACTAGAACAAAAAATTTCACAATTTGTATGGAAACACAAAAGACCCCGAATAGCCAAAGCAATCTTGAGAACGAAAGAAGGAACTGGAGGAATCAGGCTCCCTGACGTCAGACTATACTACAAAGCTACAGTTATCAAGACGGTATGGTACTGGCACAAAAACAGAAAGATAGATCAATGGAACAGGATAGAAAGCCCAGAGATAAACCCACGCACATATGGTCACCTTATCTTTGACAAAGGAGGCAGAAATGTACAGTGGAGAAAGGACAGCCTATTCAATAAGTGGTGCTGGGAAAACTGGACAGCTACATGTAAAAGTATGAAATTAGATCACTCCCTAACACCGTACACAAAAATAAGCTCAAAATGGATTAAAGACCTAAATGTAAGGCCAGAAACTATCAAACTCTTAGAGGAAAACATAGGCAGAACACTCTATGACATAAATCACAGCAAGGTCCTTTTTGACCCACCTCCTAGAGAAATGGAAATAAAAAGAAGAGTAAACAAATGGGACCTAATGAAACTTAAAAGCTTTTGCGCAGCAAAGGAAACCATAAAGAAGACCAAAAGACAACCCTCAGAATGGGAGAAAATATTTGCAAATGAAGCAACTGACAAAGGATTGATCTCCAAAATTTATAAGCAGCTCATGCAGCTTAATAACAAAAAAACAAACAACCCAATCCAAAAATGGGCAGAAGACCTAAATAGACATTTCTCCAAAGAAGATATACAGAGTGCCAACAAACACATGAAAGAATGCTCAACATCACTAATCATTAGAGAAATGCAAATCAAAACTACAATGAGATATCATCTCACACCAGTCAGAATGGCCATCATCAAAAAATCTAGAAACAATAAATGCTGGAGAGGGTGTGGAGAAAAGGGAACCCTCTTACACTGTTGGTGGGAATGTAAATTGATACAGCCACTGTGGAGAACAGTATGGAGGTTCCTTAAAAATCTACAAATAGAACTACCATATGACCCAGCAATCCCACTACTGGGCATATACCCTGAGAAAACCATAATTCAAAAAGAGTCATGTACCAAAATGTTCATTGCAGCTCTATTTACAATAGCCCAGAGATGGAAACAACCTAAGTGTCCATCATCGGATGAATGGATAAAGAAGATGTGGCACATATATACAATGGAATATTACTCAGCCATAAAAAGAGACGAAATTGAGCTATTTGTAATGAGGTGGATAGACCTAGAGTCTGTCATACAGAGTGAAGTAAGTCAGAAAGAGAGAGACAAATACCGTATGCTAACACATATATATGGAATTTAAAAAAAAAAATGTCATGAAAAACCTAGGGGTGAAACAGGAATAAAGACACAGACTTACTAGAGAATGGACTTGAGGCTATGGGGAGGGGGAAGGGTAAACGGTGACAAAGCGATAAAGAGGCATGGACATATATACACTACCAAACGTAAGGTAGATAGCTAGTGGGAAGCAGCCGCATAACACAGGGAGATCAGCTCGGTGCTTTGTGACCGCCTGGAGGGGTGGGATAGGGAGGGTGGGAGGGAGGGAGACGCAAGCGGGAAGAGATATGGGAATATATGTATATATATAACTGATTCATTTTGTTGTGAAGCTGAAACTAACATACCATTGTAAAGCAATTATACTCCAATAAAGATGTTAAAAAAAAATTAATGCACAGAAATCTCTGGCATTCCTATACAATAATGATGAAAAATCTGAAAGTGAAATCAAGAAAACACTCCCATTTACTATTGCAACAAAAAGAATAAAATATCTAGGAATAAACCTAAGGAGACAAAAGACCTGTATGCAGAAAATTATGACACTGAAAGAAATTAAAGATGATACAAATAGATGGAGAGATATACCATGTTCTTGGATTGGAAGAATCAACATTGTGAAAATGACTCTGCTACCGAAAGCAATCTATAGATTCAATGCAATCCCTATCAAACTACCAATGGCATTTTTCACAGACTGGAACAAAAAATTTCACAATTTTTATGGAAACACAAAAGACCCCGAATAGCCAAAGCAATCTTGAGAATGAAAAATTGATCTGGAGCAATCAGATTCCCTGACTTCAGGCTATACTACAAAGCTATAGTAATCAAGACAGTATGGTACTGGCACCAAAGCAGAAAGATAGATCAATGGAACAGGATAGAAATCCCAGAGATAAACCCATGCAAATATGGTCACGTTATCTTTGATAAAGGAGGCAGGAATGTACAGTGGAGAAAAGACAGCCTCTTCAATAAGTGGTGCTGGGAAAACTAGACAGGCACATGTAAAATTATGAGATTAGATCACTCCCTGATGCCATACACAAAAGTAAGCTCAAAATGGATTAAAGACCTAAATGTAAGGTCAGACACTATCAAACTCTTAGAAGAAAACAGGAAGAACACTCTATGACATAAATCACAGCAAGATCCTTTTTGACCCACCTCATAGAGAAATGGAAATAAAAAGAAGAGTAAACAAATGGGACCTAATGAAACTTAAAAGCTTTTGCGCAGCAAAGGAAACCATAAAGAAGACCAAAAGACAACCCTCAGAATGGGAGAAAATATTTGCAAATGAAGCAACTGACAAAGGATTGATCTCCAAAATTTATAAGCAGCTCATGCAGCTTAATAACAAAAAAACAAACAACCCAATCCAAAAATGGGCAGAAGACCTAAATAGACATTTCTCCAAAGAAGATATACAGAGTGCCAACAAACACATGAAAGAATGCTCAACATCACTAATCATTAGAGAAATGCAAATCAAAACTACAATGAGATATCATCTCACACCAGTCAGAATGGCCATCATCAAAAAATCTAGAAACAATAAATGCTGGAGAGGGTGTGGAGAAAAGGGAACCCTCTTACACTGTTGGTGGGAATGTAAATTGATACAGCCACTGTGGAGAACAGTATGGAGGTTCCTTAAAAATCTACAAATAGAACTACCATATGACCCAGCAATCCCACTACTGGGCATATACCCTGAGAAAACCATAATTCAAAAAGAGTCATGTACCAAAATGTTCATTGCAGCTCTATTTACAATAGCCCAGAGATGGAAACAACCTAAGTGTCCATCATCGGATGAATGGATAAAGAAGATGTGGCACATATATACAATGGAATATTACTCAGCCATAAAAAGAGACGAAATTGAGCTATTTGTAATGAGGTGGATAGACCTAGAGTCTGTCATACAGAGTGAAGTAAGTCAGAAAGAGAGAGACAAATACCGTATGCTAACACATATATATGGAATTTAAAAAAAAAAATGTCATGAAAAACCTAGGGGTGAAACAGGAATAAAGACACAGACTTACTAGAGAATGGACTTGAGGCTATGGGGAGGGGGAAGGGTAAACGGTGACAAAGCGATAAAGAGGCATGGACATATATACACTACCAAACGTAAGGTAGATAGCTAGTGGGAAGCAGCCGCATAACACAGGGAGATCAGCTCGGTGCTTTGTGACCGCCTGGAGGGGTGGGATAGGGAGGGTGGGAGGGAGGGAGACGCAAGCGGGAAGAGATATGGGAATATATGTATATATATAACTGATTCATTTTGTTGTGAAGCTGAAACTAACATACCATTGTAAAGCAATTATACTCCAATAAAGATGTTAAAAAAAAATTAATGCACAGAAATCTCTGGCATTCCTATACAATAATGATGAAAAATCTGAAAGTGAAATCAAGAAAACACTCCCATTTACTATTGCAACAAAAAGAATAAAATATCTAGGAATAAACCTAAGGAGACAAAAGACCTGTATGCAGAAAATTATGACACTGAAAGAAATTAAAGATGATACAAATAGATGGAGAGATATACCATGTTCTTGGATTGGAAGAATCAACATTGTGAAAATGACTCTGCTACCGAAAGCAATCTATAGATTCAATGCAATCCCTATCAAACTACCAATGGCATTTTTCACAGACTGGAACAAAAAATTTCACAATTTTTATGGAAACACAAAAGACCCCGAATAGCCAAAGCAATCTTGAGAATGAAAAATTGATCTGGAGCAATCAGATTCCCTGACTTCAGGCTATACTACAAAGCTATAGTAATCAAGACAGTATGGTACTGGCACCAAAGCAGAAAGATAGATCAATGGAACAGGATAGAAATCCCAGAGATAAACCCATGCAAATATGGTCACGTTATCTTTGATAAAGGAGGCAGGAATGTACAGTGGAGAAAAGACAGCCTCTTCAATAAGTGGTGCTGGGAAAACTAGACAGGCACATGTAAAATTATGAGATTAGATCACTCCCTGATGCCATACACAAAAGTAAGCTCAAAATGGATTAAAGACCTAAATGTAAGGTCAGACACTATCAAACTCTTAGAAGAAAACAGGAAGAACACTCTATGACATAAATCACAGCAAGATCCTTTTTGACCCACCTCATAGAGAAATGGAAATAAAAACAGAAATAAACAAATGGGACCTAATGAAACTTCAAAGCTTTTGCACAGCAAAGGAAACCATAAACAAGACCAAAAGACAACCCTCAGAATGGGAGAAAATGTTTGCAAAGGAAGCAACTGACAAAGGATTAACCTCCAAAATTTATATGCCACCCATGCAGCTCAATAACAAAAAAACAAACAACCCAATCCAAAAATGGGCAGAAGACGTAAATAGACATTTCTCCAAAGAAGATGTACAGACTGCCAACAAACACATGAAAGAATGCTCAACATCATTAATCATTAGAGAAATGCAAATCAAAACTACAATGAGATATCATCTCACACTGGTCAGAATGGCCATCATCAAAAAATCTAGAAACAATAAATGCTGGAGAGGGTGTGGAGAAAAGGGAGCACTCTTGCACTGCTGGTGGGAATGTGAATTGGTCCAGCCACTCTGGAGAACAGTATGGAGGTTCCTTAAAAATCTACAAATAGAAATACCATATGACCCAGCATTCCACTACTGGGCATATACCCTGAGAAAACCATAATTCAAAAAAAGTCATGTACCAAAATGTTCATTGCAGCTCTATTTACAATAGCCCAGAGATGGAAACAACCTAAGTATCCATCATTGGATGAATGGACAAAGAAGATGTGGCACATATATACAATGGAATATTACTCAGCCATAAAAAGAAATGAAATAGAGCTATTTGTAATGAGGTGGATAGACGAAGAGTCTGCCATACAGAGTGAAGTGACTCATAAAGAGAAAGCCAAATACCATATGCTAACATATATATATGGAATTTAAGATAAAAATATGTCATGAAGAACCTAGGGGTAAGACAGGAATAAAGACACAGACCTACTAGAGAATGGACTTAAGGATATAGGGAGGGGGAAGCGTAAGCTGTGACAAAGCGAGAGAGAGGCATGGACATATATACACTACCAAACGTAAGGTAGATAGCTAGTGGGAAGCAGCCGCAAAACACAGGGAGATCAGCTCGGTGCTTTGTGACCACCTGGAGGGGTGGGATATGTAGGGTTGGTTTGAGGGAGATGCAATAGGGAAGAGATACTTGAACATATGTATGTGTGTGGCTGATTCACTTTGTTATAAAGCAGAAACTAACACACCATTGTAAAGCAATTATACTGCAATAATGATGTAAAAAAAATAAAAACAGTAAAAAAGAGATTGTAGATTTTACTTGTTCTTAAAATTTTGAGCTCTTTGCTGTGCAACATGAGGAGCTTACCAAAAAAGGCCTGATGGAATTGGAGGCCCAGAGAAAGGATGAAGAGAGACAAGAGGAAGAAGAAGTAACTGAAAAACAGAAGAGATTCATGATGCAGGAAATGGCAAGGGGATTGTCTTTATTTGAGGAGGCACATGACCTGAAAGTAGAATGGTACACAAAGGTTGCAGCAGCCATTCAGAGTGCAATCCACTGCTACCGTGTCATCCATGATGAGAAGAAAAGAGCTACTACCCAGACATCACTGGATAGTTTTTTTCAAGAGTGTAGATAGAATTGAACACAGCAAGGAACCAGAATCTGTGGCATCAACATCAAGCATGAGTGAAATTGCAGCTTGCCCTCCATCTCCTGTTGCTGATGCTCCTTCAGCTGTACCATCTCCCACCTCCTCTCCCTCCTCCAGTCTGTAGCTCTTCTTGCCTATTCACTTGATGCCAGCCCTTGTATGCCAGCTGTTGAACTGTACTACTGTACTTTTCAAGGTACTGTACTGTAAGACTAAAAATGTTTTCTTTATTTTTTGTGTTTGTTTTCTATATATTATTTGTATGAAAAGTATTATAAACCTATTACAGTACAGTACTATACAGCTGATTATGGGTACCTAGGCTAAATTTGTTGGACTTACAAACAAATTGTACTGATGAACATGCTCTTGGAATGGAACTCGTTCGTATGTAGGGGACTTAATGTATCAATTTGTCAAACAAATTTCTTTTCTGGTTACTCTTCAGAATGGTATTAATTTATTGCTTCTGGTGACCTGAAAATTTCTCCTTTAACTAACATGTATATTTCTCCCCACCCACAGACATACACACCCTCCAGTGATTTTTTTATCTCTATTTCTTCCCTTTTCCATATCCTGACTCCTCATCCTCAACTAAACCCACTCTCACCATCACAAAGCATCCCCAGCCTCTGCATCTACCTGGTCTTTATCTAACTTTCTTTCCTAAGAAAGTCTGGATTAGGAAATTCATATTAATTTGTGATCACAATAAATGCATGGAAGCCTCTGTGTCTTAGTGTGGGCTACTATAACAGAATGTCATAGACCGGGCATCTTAAACAACAAGTACTTATTTCTCATAGTGCTAGAGGCTAGAAGTCTGAGATCAGGATGCCAGCATGGTTGGGTTCTAGTGAAAGCCCTCTTCCTGGTTCACAGATGGCCACATTTTTTCTATGCCCTCACATGGCAGAGAAGGACATCATGGCAGAGAAGGACATCATATTTCTTGTGTCACTTCTTATAGAAGGGCACGGATCCCATTCATGACATGATCGTCTCCATCTCCAAATACCATGACATTGGGATTCTACAAAGGAATTTTAGGAGTACCCAAACATTCAACAGCACTATGACTCATCTCGGATGAGTTCGGTCTGACTTGATAATAAGCAAGCAATTAGGAAGTTGTACTAACCTCAAACTCAAAAGACAAATACAGCTTTATGGTGTTATTCTTGCTATGTCTTCTATTGCTGAATGAGTTTTAATTTTTTTTTCTACTAATAAATAGCACTGGACAAAAATCAAAGGCCTATAACATAAAACAAACAGAAATTTAATCCAGGCCTTGGCACTTAGTAGCTTATGACCTTGAGTAAGTTCATCTCTTTTGGACTCTTTTTGCTTAACTTATAAAATGGACAAAACTATTGCCTTCATAAAGTTATGAAGATGAAAATTATAGTGTATTCATAATTTCCTAGTGCAAAGTCTGGCACATTTTATAAATATAAAATGTCCAATACCTGAATCTCTCTTTGATGCTCTAGAATCATTTGTTTTTATTAAATACATTTATTTGATGTGTTATATATGCCAGACACTGTGCATGATCTTGGGGGATATGTGTTTTAAAATAACCAAAAGGAGATATGGTTGATGTTTCCTTGTATCTTATAGTTCAATTCAGACATACACTAAATAAATAACCACCTGAGTCTGTTCTGATTAAAACCTCATAATCTCTAACATGAGAACATAGTAAAGGGACATTTCCATTCCTTTTTCTAATTTCTATTGTTTTAGTGATATTCTCTATCTCATAAGACATTGTCATCATGCTTTTTTTTAACTTCATTAAGCATGGTTTTCTTTAGTTCCTTGGATGTTTACTGACTTGAAGTCTTTGTCTTATTAATTTGAGGTCTGGACTCTCTCACAGGTGGTATCTGTCATTTGTTTTGTTTCCCCTGTTGACGGATAACACTTCCCTTTTCTTTGCATTTCTCATGTTTCTGTTGTTGTTGTAAACTTATTATTTCAAGGAGTATATTGTAACAACTCTGGATACTGATCTTCCCAGACTCTGGGATTTGGTTTTGTTGTTGTTTGCTCATTTACTTGTTTAGTAACATGGCTGGACTATTTCATTGAAATTTATTGTCTGTATCCTCATTGTTAAGCATCTGACATCACTCCACAAAGGACACACTCGGGCATGCACGCCGTCACGCTGGGATGGCAGTGGTTTTAGTAGGATTCTCTTTGGTTCTCTTTTTCCCTGATATCTCTATTAAACCAATTTCCTTTTCTGGTATCACTCCAGCTTTTAGGCTGTATTAATTGCCTCGTGAAAGCTCTATATTTTGTTATGAAGTCATAAATTACTCCAAGTTTAATCCAATAAAACTGGGGTCCATATAGAGAGGTATTTCTTTAGGTAAGTCGTTGCAACTTGTTCTGAATGCTGGAGGGCTATTCTTAGCTGTCTATTTCCTTTATTCTCGCTGGTAAATTAGTTGACCTTTGGTTTAGCTTGTTGCTTTTAATTGCATACTACCAAAATGTCTATTGTTTCTGAATGTACCCTTAGACTTGAAATACTCCACACTGTTTCAAATAATGCTGGGTCTTTTAGGGAGAGCTTCAAACACTTTTTTTGGTAGTATATTTTCTCCTATCAAAATCTGTTAACCCCTACTCTAGAGCTGAGTATGGGGACTGTGGCCTGCTTCTAGGGTTGTCTTCTGCCCTATAAATTGGGGATGGGTAGAAGAAGAGAGACCTCAATATCTTGGCCACACCTGCCAAGAATTTAACCTCTGTAACTTGGAGCTAGGAGATGGAAGATGAGAAACCCTGGCAGCCTGCCCTTCCAAGTAAGATAGTGAGTTAGCCTATAACTTTCCTGGGGGCTGAGGAAAAGAGGTACGCTTTTTCTTGATTATACTTGGCTAAATTAGAGCTTCTGTTATCCTGGCCAGTTGGAGAGGGATTAGGAAGGGAGCCGTTGCCACAGACTCACAGTCTTCTGAGATTTAGTAGATTTTCTTGAATACATGTTTCTTCATTTGACTTATGTGCTCAGGAAAATTTCCAGAGACTTAATTTTTTTCCCACAAGTTACAGCTGTTTTCTGGGCAGTGGTCCATGGAGCTCCTCATGCTGCCTTTCTGAAAGTTATCTCTTTTCTTCCCCAGCAGTCACCAATATCATGAATTTGTGTGGCCATTAAGTCTCTACAGATATGTAATTTTTTTTTTTAGTTGAGTAACAATTTAAGTGTATAAAATTATTTGTGCAACATTTCTTTTGGGGTCACATTGTGGTTTTTGGAGTTATATATAGCTTTAATAAATTTTAACATAGTTCTGTTATGGTTTTCCATTATGTTGATTTCCCACAATCTATTCATCTATTTTTATTTCTAATGTTATTTAATTTCTTTCTGAGCTTTTGCTACTATGAAACAATGCTACCATAAACAGTTTTGTATATATATATATATATATATATATATATATCTCCCTTTGTGCACCTACGCTAGAATTTCTCTAGAATATATGCCTTAGATAATCTTAGATTATGTCCATCTTTAACTTTACTAGAAATTGTCAAAAAATGCTCTAAAATACAATTTATAACCCCATTAGCAGTATGCAAGAGTTCCCGATTCCCTCCGTCATCTCTTGTACTCGGTAAACATTAGGTATTGATATTTTTCCCCAATCTGAATGTAATGATTATTTAAATGTACATCAAATATATATTTTCCTGTTTACTGACCAGATTAAGCCATTTCCATGTGTTTAATGGTTATTCTTATTTTCACTTTCCTTACTTACCTATACCCCTTGCTCAGTTGCCTATGTTGCCTATTTGGTTTTATTTTTCTTACAGATTATCAGGACTTCTTAAATTTGGATGCAAGTCTTACATCAGTAAAATGGATTGCAATAAAATAATCATCATCACCACCACCTGAGTAATATCTTATAAATATGTTTATGATTAACTCACAAAAGTGTTAAATTCTGATATAGTCAATGTTTTAATATTTGACACATAGATTGGCTCAGTGCCCATGAGGGGTGTAGGAATTTATAGTTTTCTACATGATACTCAGTGAACCCAGTCTGAATAATACTAATTATGTTTTATTTGTTGAGATTTGCTTTCTGGCCTGGTTAATACTTTTAAATGTTTCAAGTGTGTTTGATTAGTATGTGACTCTCTAACTGTTGTGTGGAAGGTCTTATTCATGACAATTTGATTAAGGTCAGTTAATTCAAATGTTCAAATAATTCATTTCATTAGTAAACATTCTCTCTCATTTACTAAAAGTATTATATATTCAATTTTATGTTATTACTTTATTTATATTATGAACAAAAAGGACAGTGTATCACTCATTCCTTCTTACAATGAGTTAAGTCTTAACTCACTGCAGTCTCCTGCTGACGGTACACCCCAAGGGGAATTCAGGAGGGAGTAAATAAGATAAGGCATTCTGTGCCTTGGATATAAGCACTGGGCTAGATGGTTAAGATGAATATTTCAAGAATTTCAGTCACCCAAGGTTCTTGCATCTTCCCATACATAGAAAAGCACTAAAATCTTTAACTTTGAGATATCTGTTCTTTGTGATTGGTAATAATCTTTTACCAAGATGTGTGTTTGACTACATGTATTTCCTAGCCAAAAAATTCATGTATTTGTACTGGCTCCTTCCCTACCTTTTCGAAGCAGTTCTTCAGAGGTATCTGAGAAACTATTTCCTGGGCTATAGTCCTCAGTAATGTTGGTGAATAAAACTGAAACTCACTGATCTTAAGTTATGCATTTTTCCTTCAGTTGACAGTTTTACAGACTTAGTGATTAATATTAATTCTTCTAATCCATGAACATGGTGTATATTTTCATCTTTTTGTGTTGTCTTCAACTTCTTTCATCAGTGTCTTACACTTTTCTGAGTACAGGTCTTTTTCCTCCTTACAAAGGTTTATTCCTAAGTATTTTATTATTTTTGATGCAATTGTAAATGGGATTGTTTCCTTAATTTCTCTTTCTGATAGTTTGTTTTTAGTGTATATAAATGTGACAGATTTCTGTATATTAATTTTGTATCCTGCAACTTTACTAAATTCACTAATGAGCTCATAGTTTATTGGTGGCATCTTTAGGATTTTCTATGTATATTATCATGTCATCTGCAAACAGTGACAGTTTTACTTATTTCTTTCCAATTTGGATCCAATTTTTTTTTCTTGTATGACTGCTGTGGCTAGTACTTCCAATACTATGCTTAATAAAAGTGGTGAGAGTGGGCATCCTTATCTTATTCATTTAGAGGAAATGTTTTAAGATTTTTACCATTGAGTACACTGTTAACTGTTGACTCATCATATATAGTCTTTATTATGTTGAAGTATGTTTCCTCTACATCCATTTTCTGAAGAGTTTTTTTTATCATAAATAGTCATTGAATTTTGTCAAAAACTTTTTCTGCATCTACTGAGATGATCATATGGTTTCTATTTTTCAGCTTGTTAATGTGATGTATCACACTGATTGATTTGTGGATTTGAACCATCCTTGTATCTCTGGGATAAAGCCCACTTTTAATATATTGTTGAATTCACTTTGCTAATATTTTGTTGAGGATTTTTGCATCTATGTTCATTAAAGATAGTGGCCTGTAACTTTCTTTTTGCATGATATCTTTTTGTCTGGTTTTGGTATCAGTGTGATGCTGGCCTCATAGAATGAGCTTGGAAGTGTTATTTCCTCTGAAATTTTTTGGAGTAGTTTGAGAACTACTCTGTGTTAACTCTTCTCTAAATATTCAGTAGAATTCACCTGTGAAGCCATTTGGTCCTGGACTTTAGTTTAATTACTGATATAGTTTCAATACTAGTAATTTGTATGTACATATTTTTTATTTTGTCCTGCTTTAGTCTTGAGAGACTGTACATTTCTAGAAAGTTGTCTATTTCTTCTTGATTGTCCATATTATTGACATAGAGTTGTTCATAGTAATCTCTTTATGATCTTTTGAATTTCTGTGGTGGGGTTTGTAACATCTCTTTTTTCACTTCTGATTTTATCGATTTGGGCCTTCTCTCTTTTATTCTTGATGTATCTAGCTAAAAGTTTATCAATTTTTTTTATCTTTTCAGAGAACCAGTTCTCAGTTTCATTGATCTTTTCTATTGTTATTTTAGTCTCTATTTTATTTATTTCTGCTCTGATCTTTATGATTTATTTCCTTCTATTAACTTTGAGTTGTTTTTGATCTCCTGTTTCCAGTTCATTCAAGAGTACAGTTAGGTTGTTTATTTGAGATTTTTCTTGTTTCCTGTGGTATTGCTAAAAGCTACTTTTGCTGTGGCCCATGGATTTTGAATCATTGTGTTTTCATTTTCATTTGTCTCCAGGTATTTTTCTATTTCCTCTTTGATTTCTTCAGTGATCCATTGGTTGTTTAGTAGCATATTGTTAAGCCACCATGAGTTTGTATTTTTTGCAGTTTTTTTCTTGTAGTTGGTTTCTAGTAGCTTAGCATTGTGGTTATAAAAGACGCTTGATATGATTTTAGTTTTCTTAAACTTACTGTGGCTTGTTTTGCAGCCTAACATTTGATCTATACTGGAAAACGTTCTATGTGTACTTGAAAAAAATGTATATCTGCTGCTTTTGGAAGTCCATCTGTTTTAAGATGTCATTTAAGGCCAGTGTTTCCTTACTGATTTTCTGCTTGGATGATTTGTCCATTGATGTTAATGGAGTGTTAAAGTCTCCTACTATTATTGTGTTACTGTCAGTTTCTCCTTTTATGTCCATATCTTTGTATATTTAGGTGGTGTTAAGTTGGGTGCATAAATATTTACAATTGTTGTATCTTCTTCTTGGATTGATCCCTTGATGTCCTTCTTTGTCTCTTGTAACAGTCTTTATTTTAAAGTCTCTTTCATCTGATAAAAGTATTGCTACTCCAGCTTTCTTTTAATTTCCATTTGCATAGAATAACTTTTCCCATTCCCTCACTTTCAGTGTGTGTTTCTCTAGATCTGAAGTGAGTCTCTTATAGGCAGCAAATATATGTGTCTTGCTTTTATATCCATTCAGCCACTCTATGTCTTTTGATTGCAGCATTTAGTCCATTTACATTTAAGGTAATTATTGATATGTATGGTCTTATTGCCATTTTGTTCATTGTTTTGTTTCTGTAGGCCTTTTTTTCTTCTTCTTCTTATGTTCTCTTCTCTTGTGATTTGATTACCACTTCTAGTGTCATTTTTAGATTCATTTTCCTTTTCTTGTGTGTACATCTGTTGTAGATTTTTGGTTTGTGATTGCCATGAAACTTTTATATATAAGTGTAAGGTCGGATCTTAACAAATGGCACCGTGAAACAGAGGAAAGCTTCAAGTGAGCTTTATTAGGGAGAGCTCCCAGGCGAGGTTCACTGGTCCGAGAGAAAGAGGCCAGAGAAGTCGCACCCAGGCGAGGGTTGGGCAAGATTTTATAGGGGAAGAAGGGAAAGGGGTACGGTGAATCTTGGAGGGCACAGGGTATTCCTTATTTGGTGGTCTTTTCGGGTATCCTGGGGGACCATTAGTCCCGCCCCTCGAAAGGCGGGAAGGCTGGGCCGGGTTCAAAGTCCCCAGGTCAGTTCCTGGTACTGGGTAGTCTGGAAAGTCTCCAGGTCAGTTTCTGGAACTGGGTGGTCCAGAGAGTTTCAGTCTGATGCAACCTGTGAATCTGATTGTGTTCCCCTACCTCGGGCCAGTTGGCCTTACATCTCGACATCTTTGGTGTAATGGGGTGGCTTTCTGGTCTCTGGCTACTTCATGCTGAATGGGGGCATCAAAAGGGGAGTCGGGCGACCAGAGGTCCAAGGCTTAGGGGAGACCAGTGAGGGTTTCTGTAGGAAGCAAGGTATAAGGACCGAGGAGAATTTGGTTTGTGGCCACCTGAGAGACTTCCTCCATGCACCTGCGAAGGAACCTAAGAAAACAGGGAGCAAGCATGCTATGAATAGGGTGCGGTCCAGTTTTGAAAGAGGGGTGTCAAAGAGTCCCTCTCTCGGCGGGCTGAGGGCCTCTATGACTTGGGGGCAGGAGTGGGAAGGGGAGGTCCCGGTATCGGAGATAGGCAAGAGGGAGGCTGGGTTTAAGTGGGGGAAGAGGTCGAGGGAGATAGCAGGGTTTTCAATGAACAGTAGGTGGAACTCCTGGATGCAGGAGGGGCCCAGGAGGGAGAGAGATTTGTGGCCTAGAAGGCCGACCAGCCGGTGGGAGGAAAACATGGTTAGTGGGTGGGCCAGAGTCAGCTTGAGTGTTTGTTTGGTCAGTTCGGCTGCCGCTGCTAGGGCCTGAAGACATGGTTGCTATCCCTGAATGGTTGGGTCTAGCCGTTTGGAGAGGTAGGCCACGGGGCGGTAGGAAGGGCCTACAGACTGGGCAAGGAGTCCAGTGGCTATTCCGGCCCGTTCATCCACAAAAAGGTGAAAAGGTTGGTTTGGGTTGGGGAGAAAGGGGAGGAGAAGATATCAGAGCATTACGGAGGGTGAGAAAGGCCTGTCGAACGGCAGAAGGAGAGGTGAGGGGTCCTTGAGGGGTTTCTTTAGCAGCTAGATATAAGGGTTTAGTGAGGAGAGCAAAGTTAGGGATCCAGACTACTGGGTGGAGAGGAATTATGGCCTCATTGATTAGTCGGAGGTCCTGGACCAGGAGATAATCCCCAGAGGCCTTGGGGATGGGCAGGATGGGAGTGTTGCAGGGAGAGACTGTGGGGATGAGGAGTCCCTGGTTTAGGAGTCTGGTGATAATAGGTTGTAGGCCCCTAAGATGAGTCTCAGAGATGGGAAATTGGGGCCTTGATGGAAATTTGGAGGGGTCCTTTAGGCAGATGAGGATGGGGGAATGGTGTGTTACTATTATGGGCTTAGAAGTATCCCAGACTTGGGGATTGATTGGGTTCGGTATGATTGGAAGAGGGGGCTAGGAGGGGGAGGGTTCTAGAGACAGGCCGAGAAGAGGAAGCAGGAGTTGGGAGGAGGGGACCTTAGGGTCAAGTCTAACCAGCTGGAGGGAGGCCCCTAAGTGGGAAAGGACATCTCAGACTAGCAAGGGAACTGGGCAGGATGGTATGACTAAGAAAGAATGAGTAAAAGGGAGTCCTTTGATATGACATGGGAGTGGACTGGTCTGGAGTGGGAAGGATGGTTTGCCATCAATACCAGTGACCGAGATCTGGGAAGGAGAAACTGGCCCGGAATAAGTAGGCAGGACCAAATAGGTAGCCCCTGTGTCCACCAGAAATGAGATGGACTTACCCGCTACCTGTAGCATTACCCTGGGCCTGGCGAGGGTGATGGGGGTCTTTGAGTCCGGGCGCCGTCAGTCGTCAGCCAATCCCAGCAGTTCGAGTGGTAATGCCGTTGGGTCGGCCTGCCCCCCGTGTGGAGATGCTGAGGAAGGGCCAGTCGTAGGGCAGTCACTCTTCCAGTGGCCCGTTAGCCCACAGCTGGGACAGGGCTTAGAAGGAGGTTGGGGATTGGGACATTGGCGAGCCCAGTGGCCTTCTTTTCTGCAACCCAGCGGGGTTGCCTTTTGTGGACCCTGTGGATGCTGTGATCCATGGGAGATGGCCGGCCTTAGGGCAGATACAAGAGCTTGGGTTTGGAGGGCCACCTTTTGGTGCATCCGAGCCTGTCGGCTGGATTCTGCCAAATCCTCACGGCCATTATAGACTTTAAAGGCCATTTTTACCAGATCTCGAATAGGGGTTTGAGGGCCGTCTTCTGCCCGTTTTAATTTCTTTCGGATGTCCGGGGCTGATTGGGTGATAAAATGGGTGGCTAGGACTGCTGCTCCTGCCAGGGTGTCGGGATCCAGCGGGGTGTAGAGAGTTAAGGCCTCTGTAAGGCGATTGAGAAAGATAGCTGGATTTTCGTTAGGTTCTTGGGTTATCTCTTTTAGTTTTTTCAAAATTGACTACCTTATGAGCAGCAGCCTGCATGCCAGCCAGGAGACATTGGATCATGAGGTCACGTTTATGGTGGGCATCTTGGCCATCCTGATAAGTCCAGCCTGGATCAGTGCCAGGTACAGCAGTTGCTCCAACAGGCATGGAGTTGTTGGTAAGGTGAACCTGATCTGCATGGTTTCGGGCAGCAGTTTGAATTCTTTCCCTTTCATCAGGGGTTAAGGTAGAGGACAGAACCACAGAGATATCGTGCTGGTTAGATCGTAAACTTGAGATAGGTAGCGAAATTCTTTGATGTAGTGGGAGGAGTCGGCAGAGAAGGAGCCTAATCGTTTTTCAATTTGAGAGAGGTCCTAGAGAGAGAAAGGGACATGGACTCTGACCAGTCCTTCCGCTCCTGCTACCTCCCTCAGAGGGCACAGGAGATTTGAATCTTGGGAGTCATGAGAGCGTGTATGTGCACTAATTGGCGAAGCAAGGGGCGTGGGAGGAGAAACCGTTGAGGGAGGCAGGGGAGCGGTTGGAGGGGCCTGAGCGGGTTTGGGAGGAGGAGGGATGGCTTCAGGGTAGGGTGGAGGTTGGAGAGGAGTTCTGGAGGGGGGAGAGGCGAGAGATTCGGGAGGGTTGGTTAGTGGGGAGGAATCCAAGGGGATTGAGGTTTTGGATGGAGGAGATGTTTGTTTGGCAAGGAGGATTTGAGAGGTAGAACAATTGACGCAAAGGGAGGGGCGAGAGTGCAAATACCAAAAAACCTGGACATAGGGGACTTCAGACCATTTGCCCGTCCTGTGGCAGTAATTATCTAGATCACGAAAGTCCCTTCAGGAAAATAGCGAGGGCTGTAAAATTGGCTAGGAGACACCCCAGGGGCGTCTTAGGATCTGGATTCAATTGTGAGGTTCCAATGACCCCCAGTCTGTCCCTGAGTGAATGGAGAGGGAGAAAGGTGTCCCTGGTCTCAGTCTCCAATTCACGGCAGGTCGGAGAGCAGTCAGGCAATTGGGACGTCTCCACAGTTGCCCGAGGCCCGGAGAGAGGACGGAGGAGCCCCTGACACGGCCGCGATTAGGGACAGGGAGTCCAGTGGGCAGGGACTCTGGGGGTCAGAGGGAACAAGGGAGGGGGACTTACCCCATTTTCTGCCGGATTGGGTGGATGAGTAGAGGTTCCCTTGTTGTCTCCTGGAGGAGGGGAGGAGCGGCCCGCGCGGTAACCCGCGGGGCTTGGTACCCCTCCCGGGTTTCGGCACCAAATGTAAGGTCGGATCTTAACAAATGGCACCGTGAAACAGAAGAAAGCTTCAAGTGAGCTTTATTAGGGAGCGCCCCCGGGCGAGGTTCACTGGTCCGAGAGAAAGGGGCCAGAGAAGTTGCACCCGCGTGAGGGTTGGGCAAGATTTTATAGGGGAAGAAGGGAAAGTGGTGTGGTGAATCTGGGAGGGCACAGGGTATTCCTTATTTGGTGGTCTTTTCGGGTATCCTGGGGGACCGTTTGTCCTGCCTCTCGAAAGGCGGGAAGGCTGGGCCGGGTTCAAAATCCCCAGGTCAGTTCCTGGTACTGGATAGTCTGGAAAGTCTCCAGGTCAGTTTCTGGAACTGGGTGGTCCGGAGAGTTTCGATCTGATGCAACCTGTGAATCTGATTGTGTTCCCCTGCCTTGGGCCAGTTGGCCTTACATCAAGCAGACAGGTCCTGGGGCTAGTGTTGGTCCACTGGTGGGCAGAGCCAGTTCCTGGCTACTAGCTGCAGGGCCCAGGGGCACAAAAGCTGATGCCATACTGCTGCTGAGTGGGGCCAGTTCCTGACACAGATGGCTGTGTTGTCCATGATGTCTCAAAGCTTGTGTTGGCCTATTAGTTAGCAGGGCCATGGTCCAGCTGGTCCCAGGGTACTGGCCTGCTCATGGGTGGCCTACAGCTCTAGGCTGCAAGGCTGCAGTTGGCCTGTGGCTTGTGTCTACCACTGGTGGGTGAGGCTGGGCCTGAGGCTGGGGAAGGCTCACTGGTGAGCAGAGTCAGAGCCCAGCTGGTCCCAGGGCAGATGCTGGCCTGCTTGTGCATGGCCTGTGTCCACAGGCTGCAGGATTACAGTTGGCCTGAAGCATTTTTCTGCCTCATGGTGGGTGAGGCTGGACCTGAAGCTAGAGAAGGCTCACTGGTGGGTGGGCCATGGATTCTAGGTCTGCTGCCGACCCACTGGTATGTGGAGCTAAATCCTAAGTTCTCTGGCTGTAGGACCTTGGGGGTCCTCTGTCTAGTGCCTGTGCACTAATGTGTGGTACCAGGTCTTGGGTGCTCTTGTGGTCAGGACTATGTCCAGGAGAGACTGGACACAGAGGATCTCAAGGCAGCCTATCTGCAGGTGGGTGGGGCTGTGTCCCTGCCAAGTTAGTTGCTTGGCCTGAGGCGTTTCAGTATTTGTGCCTACAGGCTGTTTGGCAAGGGCAGGGCTGAGTCTGGAGGCTAATAAGCTACAAGGAGGATTCCAAAATGGCACCTGTCAGCACCAGTGTCAATGTGGTAAAATGGTCTTCCAAAAATAGCTGTCACTACTGTCTATGTTCCCAGGGTGAGCTACAGTTGCCTCCTGTCTCTCTGGGAGATTTTTCAAGATCAGAAGGTTTGTCTGACTCAGGTGCCTTTCAAATTACTGCTTCTTCCCTGGGTCCTGGAACTTATGAGATATTGTGTGTACCTTTTAAGAGTGGAGTCTCTATTTACCACAGCTCTCTGGGGCTCCTCAAAGTAAGCCCTGCTGGCTTTCAAAGTCAAATGTACTGGGGCTTGTCTTCTTGGTGCAGGATCCCCAGGCTGGAAGCCTGGGTGTGGAGCTCAAACCTCCTTGCTCCTTGGGGAAGACCTCTGCAATTTTAATTAATTTCCCATTTGTGGATTGACCACTCATGGGTATGGGACTTGACTATATTGTAACTCTGCCCCTCTTACCAGTCTTTTTATGGTTCCTTCTTTATATCTTTAGTTGTAGAAGATATTTCCTAGTAGGTTCCTGTCTTTTTCATTGATGGTTGTTCTATAATTAGTTGTAATTTGGCATGCCCATGAAAGAAGGTGATCTCTGGGTCTTTCTATTCTGCCATCTTGGCTGATCAACAATTCATAAGTTTTAAACCGCATGCTTTTGTGAGTATAATGAAAAAATCTTATGTTGTCCTGATCCTTCATGCCTGAATCCTCAACCACAGACATTGTCTGCTCCTGACTTCCAACTATGGACATCATAATGGATTGATGATCCAGGATCACCTGAAGCAGATGATTTTCCTTCTGACTTACTATCATAAAGTTAATAGTAGCCTAATGCTATGTCACAATGCTTAAGTCATTCACATAATTTCATGTCAACATATAGGCATTGGATCATCACACATCATCACAAGAGAAGAAGAGTGAGTACGGTAAAATAAGATGTTTTGAGAGACAGAGAAAGAGACCACATTCACATTCACATAACTTTTACTACAGTATATTGTTATAATTGTTCTATTTTATTAGTAGCATTTCTTACTATACCTAATTTATAAATTAAGTTTTATCATAGGTATGTATATATAGGAAAAAAACAAAATAGTATATATAGGGTTTGGTACTACCCATGGTATCAGGCATCAACTGGGAATATTAGAACATATCCCCCATGCATAAAGGGAGACTACTATGCCACAAAAATATGCCTACCCTGTAATAGAGACATAATAAGTGTTTATTGTAACAATGTATTAATACAGCTTGACACTAGAAAGCACACAGATGAACTCCAGCAGACAATCTCAGAGATTATTAGCTATGAAATATTAGAACTGAAAGGGCTTTTAGAGACCTACACATGAACCTGAAAGTTTAGGCTCATACCCAAGGTCACACATGCAGAGTCAGAAAATCCACATATCTTTCATGTAAATCCTCTTCCCTGCTCATCCTTCCAAGACCAGGAAACTACTGAATTCATTTTTTTTTTTTTTGCAGTACACGGGCCTCTCACTGTTTTGGCCTCTCCCTTTGTGGATCACAGGCTCCAGACTCGCAGGCTCAGCGGCCATGGCTCACAGGCCTAGCCGCTCAGCGGCATGTGGGATCTTCTCGGACCGGGGCACAAACCCGTCTCCCCTGCATCAGCAGGTGGACTCTCAACCACTGCACCACCAGGGAAGCCCTTTTTTTTTTTTTTTTTTTTTTGTGCTGAATTCTTTCTTGGTACAAATACTATACTTAATTTCATTGGCTGGAAGAGTAGACAAGGACTTAGAAGCTAACTGAACTGCTTCTTTTGTTTTGCAAATATTTTCTTTTATTATGAGGAGAGTAAGTATTTAAAAATTAATACAGGGGAAATATTAATGTTTGTTGTGGTGGTGCACTGAAAAATAAGAGGTAAGATATGATTGGGTCCCTGAATATGAGGTAGAATAAATTATTTGGAACTTGTGGAAGACAACAATCAAAGTATAGGAAGCTGTGTTAACAAAAGTTGACATAGGGATTTTGGATAAAAGATGAATTTGGACAGGTTTTTTGGATCAGATAATGGGAAATTTGAGAGGGGCTAAGATACTTGGCATATATTCAGATGATAGCTTAATGGAAAAAAATAATTTAAAAAGAAAAAAGGGAGCACACTTCTTTTACCTTCTCCTTCTCAAGGTTGTTGTGGGGCAGTGCAGCATAGCTGTGGATATTGTGCAAATAAATGCTCACTTCTGCCACTGGTGGGTGTGGGAATAATTTTTTTTAAGTTCTCCAGGTGACTTCTGATAACCTCTTGCCTTTTTCCTCCATAATGAAAAAATCTTCTCTTTCAAATGTGTTTTCCTTAGAGCAAATGACATAACATTTTATGAATTGGGTTTACATTTAGAGAAAATGACCATCATGCTAAAGCTAGGTGATTATTAAATAGGGTAGTATATTAAAAATAAAATATTTAAATAACAAATTTACCCAAAGACATACATTAGTTAAATCTTCCTGATTAAAAACAAACAAAAAAAAAACAATTATTAATCTTAATGTCTAAAAAATTTATATGTAACTTTAAAGATGCTAAAAATAATTTACCAGTTGTCCACCTATGTGGGAAAAGGTTGGCTTTGTAATTGCATTTCTGAGTTGTAATGAAAAATAATTAAAAGTATTGGAGCATGGCAAATGGCATTCATCAGACAAAAATTTCTACTTTTTGTTTTTATTCTTTCCATTGGTCTTGTAGTTTTTAATTTTTTTTCTAGGCATATATATTGCTAATTATCTTTTCCTTGAATACATAAAGATATTGTTCACAGATATTGTGATTTATTCACATATCTCATGAAAATCTGCAGGTTACAAGGGGTTTTTTCATGAACATCAAAGACTTGCTGCTTGTGAGTTTCTTATATGGATGCTGTATTATGGTATCTTTATGGTCTGCTTCAGAGATTATAGGAGGAAATTTGCAGCACAAAAATTTGTTCAAAGGAAAGCATAACGATCTTTTGATCTTCTGGAAATCATCCTAGCCCAGTTACTACCATGTTTTCCTCTGTTTATACCTCTATTATCTTGCTTCAGAAGGAAACAAGAAAGGAAGAAAAGAAGGGATGAAGGTAGGAAAGAAAAAGAAGGAAAGAAACAAACAAACAAACAAACAAAGAAACAAAGAAGAAAGAAAGAAACAAAGAAGAAAGAAAAGAAACAAAGAAAGAAAGAAAGGAAGGAAAGAAAGAAAGAAAGAAAGAAAGAAAGAAAGAAACAAAGAAACAAAGAAAGAAAGAAAAAAAAGAGGGAGGGAGGGAAGGCCTTTTGGTTATCGGTTGCTGCATACAAAAAGTCTATTCCAAAAATGAGTAGCTTAAAACACAATAATATATTTGCTTATGAATCAGCAATGTGGGCAAGACTCAGACTGGATGGAATGTCTGTATTCCATGTGATGTTGACTGGGGACATCTGACTTGGGATATCCAGGAAGGTTTCATTCACCTGTTTTTTGTCTCTGTTGGAGTGGCTGGAATGGCTAGGAGCAGGCTTCTCTCTCTGTCTCTGTCTCTGCCTCTCTCCTCACATCATTAAGATTCTCTAAGCCTTCTCTTCTAGCACTATAGTTGGACAAGTTTACATGATAGCTCCAAGGCTCAATAGAGCAAAAGTGGAAGCAGTGGAGCTCATAAATGTATTATCATTTCTGCCATATTTTATAGCTCAAAGCAAGTCATGAGGCAAGCTCAGGTCAAGGGAGGAATGAACATATTCTGTTTCTCACTAGAGAAGCAATATGTATATTCACAGATGCAGGTCACCATTAGCACCTCTTTGCACACCATCAACTACAGAAGGAAAAGAGAAATAAAATAAAGACAAACAAAACAAAGTAAAAACCTTGCAAAAATATTGCTTCTTCTGCAATGTTATCCTGCTTCATTCTTCCTCTATTCATTAAGTCATTCAGTACAGGAGTCAAACTACCCCTGCCTCTCCATCTTTCCTTTATACCAAACCTTATTTGTACCTCCCTAATTCTGTATGCATGTTTCCCGTATCTGTCTTCTTCTCTACTCCAAGCATGGTGCAGCCATCATGATTCTTCTGGATTAAAGAACTAGTTTTTATCTGTTCTTCCTCCTCCCTTCATTACACATTTTACACTATTACAGAATAATCATTTAAAATACAAAACTTCATGGCACTTCTGTTTTTTAAAGTCTTGAATAGCTTCATATTGCATAAACCATGAATTCTAAATTTCCTATCATTTTATATAGGCAATCTTTAACCTGTCTCTTGGATGCTAACAATTTTTGGTTCTAGCTATTTCCTTACAAATATACAAGTCACACTCTTATCATTCTTATCAATTCACATACTCATGTGATCTCAATGCACCATACTCATGTCTGATCTATTTTAACACATAATTCCCTCTCCTTGAAAAGCTATCCCCCTTCATTTATTTGAAAATACCTCACTCTGTAAGACTCAGTCCAAGGATATCCTGTTCTCTAGAGCTTTACTTGCCATACTCAAGCAGAGTTGATAAGCTCTGGGTCTTAACTATTTCTGTACCAGATATTTCTAGAACTTTGTCTATTGATTTACACATAGTAAGACTCAGCTAATATTCAACAAATTAATAAATGTGAACAGAGAAATCCAACACTGTATAAAATGAGAGGTGATACATAATATTCTTTCCAGGAAGAACTCATGCACATTCTAAAGAAACTAAGATCTGAGACAATATTGTTCAACATATGGAGGTTAACAAAACTGGGCAGGAACCATGAGTACAGAGTGCACAATATACTCATGTAGTTCTTTTATGACAAAGAGTCATAAAATGGTGCTATAGTAGAATGCCTTTTACCACACATTCAGAATTCACAAAGACGGCTGCAGAAACTGATTACTGCAGAAGCTAATAACAAATCAAGAGTACAGGGTTTAATCATTGTCATGATTCCAACCACTTTTGGCAGATTTGTAGAACCCTTTACATCTATAAAGTGTAATTGAGGCTAATGATGGGATACTTATTACAGTGTTATACCAATTCAAAATGCATACATTTAAAAAAGATGATTATGCTAAGTAGCAATGAAGTATTATATTATAAAAATGTGTTTAATAAAAACAGGAAGTTTTAGATTGGTTCAAGATGGTAGAGTGAAGGACGTGTTCTCACTCTCTCTTGTGACAGCACTGGAATCACAGCTAACTTCTGAGCAATCATCAACAGGAAGACACTGGAACTCACCAAAAATTATACCCCACTTCCAAAAACAAAGGAGAAGTCAAAGTAAGATGGTAGGAGGGGCCCAATCACAATAAAATCAAATCCCATAACTGCTGGGTGGGTGACTCACAAACTGGAGAACACTTATGCCACAGATGTTCATGCAGTGGAGTGAAGGTTCTGAGCCACACATCAGGCTTCCCAACCTGGAGGCTGGTAATGTGAGGAGGAATTCCTAGAGAATCAGACTTTGAAGTCTAGCGGGATTTGATGGCAGAACTTTGACAGGACGGGGAGAAAGAGAGACTCCACTCTTGAAGGGGAGAAAGAGAGACTCCACTCTTGGAGGGCACACACAAAGTAGTGTGCACATCGGACCCAGGGGAAGGAGCAGTGACCCCATAGGAGACTGAACCAGACCAACCTGCTAGTGTTGGAGGGTCTCCTTCAGAGGTGGGGGATGACTGTGTCTCACCATGTGGACAAGGACACCAACAGCAGAAATTCTGGGAAGTACTCCTTAGTGTGAACCCTCCCAGAGTCTGCCTTTAGCCCCAACAAAGAGCCCAGGTAGGCTCCAGGGTTGGGTCACCTCAGGCCAAACAACCAACAGGGAGGGAACCCAGCCCTCCCCCTCAGCAGACAAGTGGATCAAAGTTTTACAGAGTTCTGCCCACCAGAGCAACAGCCAGCTCTACCCACCACCAGTCCCTCCCATTAGGAAACTTGCACAAGCCTCTTAGATAACCTCATCCACCAGAGGGCAGACAGCAGAAGCAAGAAGAACTACAATCCTGAAGCCTGTGGAACAAAAACCACATTCACAGGAAGATAGACAAGATGAAAGGTAGAGGGCTATGTACCAGTTGAAGGAACAAGACAAAACCCCAGGAAAACAAATAAATGAAGTGGAGATAGGCAACCTTCCAGAAAAAGAATTCACAATAATGATAGTGAAGATGATCCAGGACCTCAGAAAAAGAATGGAGGCAAAGATTGAGGAGATGCAAATAATGTTTAAAAAAGGCCAGAAGAATTAAAGAACAAACAAACAGAGATGCGCAATAAAATAACTGAAATGAAAACTACACTAGAAGGAATCAATAGCAGAATAACTGAGGCAGAAGAACGGATAAGTGACCTGGAAGACAGAATGGTGGAATTCACTGCTGTGGAACAGAATAAAGAAAAAAAGAATGAAAAGAAATGAAGACAGCCTAAGAGACCTGTGGGACAACATTAAACGTAACTACATTCTTATTATAAGGTTTCCAGAAGGAGAAGAGAGAGAGAAAGCTCCCAAGAAAACATTTGAAGAGATTATAGTTGAAAACTTCCCTAACAGGAGAAAGGAAAGAGCCATCCAAGTCCAGGAAGCACAGTGAGTCCCATACAGGATAAGCCCAAGGAGAAACATGCTGAGACACATAGTAATCAAATTGGCAAAAATTAAAGACAAAGAAAAATTATTGAAAGCAGCAAGGGAAAAATGACAAATAACGTACAAGGGAACTCCCATAAGGTTAACAACTGATTTCTCAGCAGAAACTCTACAAGCCAGAAGGAGTAATAACATATTTAAAGTAATGAAAGGGAAGAACCTACAACCAAGATTACTCTACCAAGCAAGGATCTCATTCAGATTTGATGGAGAAATCAAAAGCTTTACAGACAAGCAAAAGCTAAGAGAATTCAGCACCATCAAACCAGCTCTACAACAAATGCTAAAGGAACTCCTTTAAGTGGGAAACACAAGAGAAGAAAAGGACCTACAAAAACAAACTCAAAACAATTAAGAAAATGGTAATAGGAACATACATATGGAAAATTACCTTAAACATGAATTGATTAAATGCTCCAACCAAAAGACACAGGCTTGCTGAATGGATACAAAAACATAACCCACATATATGCTGTCTACAAGAGACCCACTTCAGACCTAGGGACACATACAGATTGAAAGTGAGCAGGTGGAAAAATATATTCCATGCAAATGGAAATCTAAAGAAATCTGGAGTAGCAATTCTCATATCAGATAAAACAGACTTTAAAATAAAGAATGTTACTAGAGACAAGGAAGAACACTACATAATGATCAAGGGATCAATCCAAGAAGATATAACAATTATAAATATATATGCACCCAACATAGAAGCACCACAATACATAAGGCAACTGCTAACAGCTATAAAAGAGGAAATCGACAGTAACACAATAATAGCAGGGGACATTAACACCTCACTTACACCAATGGACAGATCATCTAAACAGAAAATTACTAAGGAAACAAAAACTTTAAATGACACAATAGACCAGAGAGATTTAATTAATATTTAAAGAACATTCCATCCAAAACCAGCGGATTACACTGTCTTCTCAAGTGTGCACAGAAAATTCTCCAGGATAGATCACATCTTGCATCACAAATCAAGCCTCAGTAAATTTAAGAATATTGAAGTTATATCAAGCAGCTTTTCTGACCAAAACGCTATGAGATTAGAAATGAATTACAAGGGAAAAAATGTACAAAACACAAACATGTGGAGGCTAAACAATATGTTACTTAATAACAAAGAGATCACTGAAGAAAGCAAAGAGGGAATCAAGAAATACCTAGAGACAAATGACAGTGAAAACACAATGATTCAAAACCTATGGGATGCAGCAAAATCAGTTCTACAAGGGAAGTTTATAGCAATACAAGCCTACGTCAAGTAACAAGAAAAATCACAAATAAACAATCTGACCTTACAACTAAAAGAACTAGAGAAAGAAGAACAAAGGAAACACAAAGTTAGTAGAAGGAAATAAATCATAAAGATCAGAGCAGAAATAAATGAAATAGAAAAAAAAAACAATAGCAAAGATCAGTAAAACTAAAACCTGGTTCCTTGAGAAGATAAACAAAATTGATAAACCTTTAGCCAGACTCATCAAGAAAAAGACAGAGAGGACTCAAATCAATAAAATTAGAAATGAAAAAGGAGAAGTTACAACAGACACCACAGAAATACAAAGAATCGTAAGAGACTACTACAAGCAAATCTATGACAATAAAATCAACTACCTGGAAGAAATGGACAAATTCTTAGAAAGGTATAACCTTCCAAGAATGAACCAGGAAGAAATAGAAAATATGAACAGACAATTCACAAGTAATGAAACTGAAACTGTGATTAAAAATTTACCAACAAACAAAAGTCCAGGACCAGATGACTTCACAGGTGAATTCTATCAAACACTTAGAGAAGAGCTAACACCCATCCTTCTCAAACTCTTCCACAAAATTGCAGAGGAAGGAACACTCCTAAACTCATTCTATGAGGCCACCATCACCCCAATACCAAAACCAGACAAACATTCTACAAATAAAGAAAATTACAGACCAATATCACTGATGAATATAGATGAAAAACCCTCAACAAAATACTAGCAAAAACAATCCAACAAAACATTAAAAGGATTATACAACATGATCAAGTGGGATTTATCCCAGGGATGCAAGGATTCTTCAATATATGCAAATCAATAAATGTGATACACCATGTTAACAAATTGAAGAATAAAAAACATATGATCATCTCAATAGATGCAGAAAAAGCTTTCGACAAAATTCAACAATGATTTATAATAAAAACTCTCCAGAAAGTGGGCATAGAGCAAAATTACCTCAACATAATAAAGACCATATGCAACAAACACACAACAAACACCATTCTCAATGATGAAATCCTGAAAGGATTTCCTCTAAGACCAGGAACAACACAAGGATGTCCACTTTCACCACTATTATTCAACATAGTTTTGGAACTCCTAGCCATGGCAATCAGAGAAGAAAAAGAAATAAAAGGAATACAAATTGGAAAACAAGAAATGAAACTGTCACTGTTTGCAGGTGACATGATACTACATAGAGAATCCTATAGATGCCAGCAGAAGAGTACTAGAGCTAATCAATGAATTTGGTAAAGTTGCAGGATACAAAAGTAATACACAGAAATCTCTTGCATTCCAATACATTAATGATGAAAAATCAGAAAAAAAGTTAAGGAAACACTCCATTTACCACTGCAACACAAAGAATAAAATACCTTGGAATAAACCTACCTAGGGAGATAAAAGTCCTGCATGCACAAAAGTATAAGACACTGCTGAAATAAATTAAAGATGATACAAGCAAATGGAGAGATATACCATGTTCTTGGATTGGAAGAATCAATATTGTGAAAATGACTATACTACCCAAAGCATTCTACAGATTCCCTATCAAATTACCAATGGCATTTTTTACACAACTAGATCAAAAAATCTTAAAATTTGTATGGAGACACAAAAGACCCCAAATAGCCAAAGCAGTTTGAGGAAAAAAAAAAAACAACGGAGATGGAGGTATCACACTCCCTGTCTTCAGACTATACTACAGATCTACAGTAATGAAGACAATATGGTACTGGTACAAAAACAGAGATATAGATCATTGGAACAGGATAGAAAGCCCAGAGATAAACCCACACACCTACAGTCAACTAATCTATGACAAAGGAAGCAAGGATATACAATAGATCTCTTCAATACATTGTGCTGGGAAAACAGGACAGCTACATATAAAAGAATGAAATTAGAACACTCCTTAACACCATACAAAAAACTAAGCTCAAAAATAGATTAGAGACTTAAATGTAAGATGGGACACTATAAAACTCTTAAAGGAAAACATAGGAAGAACACTCTTTTACATAAATCACAACAAGATCTTTTTTGATCCACCTCCTAGAGTAATGGAAATAAAAACAAAAATAAACAAATGGGACCTAATGAAACATCAAAACTTTTGCACAGCAAAGGAAACCATAAACAAGATGAAAAGACAACCCTCAGAATGGGAGAAAATATTTGCAAACAATCAACAAAGAATTAATCTCCAAAATATATAAACAGCTCATGCAGCTCAATATTAAAAAAACAAACAACCTAATCCAAAAATGGGCAGAAGACCTAAGCAGACATTTCTCCAGAGAAGACATACAGATGTCCAAGAAGCACATACAAAACTTCTCAGCATCACTAATTATTAGAGAAATGCAAATCAAAAACTACAATGAGATATCACCTCACACCAGTTATAATGGGCATCATCAGAAAATCTACAAACAACAAATGCTCAGAGGGTGTGGAGAAAAGGGAACCCTCTTGCACTGTTGGTGAGAATGTAAATTGATACAGCCACTATGGAGAACACTATGGAAGTTCCTTAAAAAACTAAAAATAAAATTACCATATGATCCAGCAATCCCACTACTTGACAGATAGCCAGAGAAAACCATAATTCAAAAAAGACACTGCACCCCAATGTTCATTACAGCACTATTTACAATAGCCAGGTCATGGAAACAACCTAAATGCCCATCGACAGACAGATGGATAAAGAAGATGTGGTACATATATACAATGGAATATTACTTAGCCCTAAAAAGGAACGAAACTGGGTCCTTTGTAGAGACGTGGATTGATCTAGAATCTGTCATACAGAGTGAAGTATGTCAGAAAGAGAAAAACAAACATCGTATATTAACGCATATATGTGGAACCTAAAAAATGGTACAGATGAACCAGTTTGCAGTGTAGAAATTGAGACACATATGTAGAGAACAAACGTATGGACACCAATGGGGGAAAGCGGTGAGGGGGTGGTGGTGCTGTGATTAATTGAGATTTTGGGATTGAGATATATACACTAATATGTATAAAATGGATAACTAATAAGAACCTACTGTATAAAAAGTAAATAAAATAAAAGAAAAGTTTTCCCACATCAAACTCATAAACCTCAACAAATCTTGAAATGTTAGTGGAGAATATGAACATACATATTCAAAAGTAAGTTCAAACTACCAAGAAATATGTTGGCATAAATTAGTGGAATCTGCCTTTTCTGGAGGTCACAGTGGCTTCATTTCTATCTTAGGATGAACTTCTTATGCTACCTGGGGTCAGGTGAGTCTAAGCATGTTCTGGATATGAAGAAATCTGGACCCTTGTGGGTCCTGAAAATTTGATGTTTTTGCTGAAATACACAGTCTGTGTAAAACATTCTCTCACAGTGCTCCAGGAACTGCATTAAAGTACACACCTAAAGAGGATGGATTAATATTGTGGAATCGGAGTGAAGAACTACTTCTTAAGTGAATATAGTCTGCCAAGAACTATGGTTGGCATTTCTTCACACACCATTTTTTAAGAACTTGCAATAACTGCAAGAGGTTAGTAATACTAAATCCAGTTTATAGACATGGAAATGAAAGTCCAGAAAAGTTAAAAAACAAAAATCATGTGTCAGATCGCATGTTATTTATATGCAGACAGGTGGGAATTAAAGCCATCTCTTTATGCTCCTTTTTGTTGTGTCATAAGAAATCCATTTAAGATACAGACATACCACTGCAGCTTTTGTAAACTAGTGGCCTGGACTTGGGAAGTTCAGAAAGTGAAAATTGGAGGTAGTTTCTTAATAGTCATGTGAAGAAAATATTTCAAAGAGATAATGACCAATTATTAAGACACAATTATCAGTTTCACTTGCTTGGTACCAAAAACCTTAATGGACAAAATATTATTCTTTCTTATGTATAAGTAAAATAAGGCTATGGAGATTAAATTTTGGATCAACCTGACAGGCAAACAAATAATTTCTCACTTATTCTTTTCTTCTGCTTTGCATCATCTTCATTCCAGGAACTCGGCTGAAACAGGAACCACTATCTGAGGGAAAGAACACTGGGAGGTATAAGTGGTCAAGTAGGGCATTTGCCCCAAAATGATGCATGTGATTCATGTTTTATTGCTAAAATCTAATTGGCCAAACCCAGTCTCAGTGGGGAAGGGAAATATAACCCTCTTTGTCTATCCAAGGAGAGAAGTGGAAATGAGTGGACAGTAACATAATCTTCGATAAGTATCTTATCTAATTTCACATCATGTCAATGAGTGAACTGATTTAAATGGAGGCAGTTTAACTCTATAAAGTCAATGCATTTTAACATCTATATTTTCTTTCATATAATAATAGCTGGCAGCTTATTTGTCAAGCACTCTGTTAAACATTTTGCATGGATTTTCTCACTGAACTTCATATCAATCCAATAAAGACAGCACTTTTAGCATCATCGTTTTTTCAAATGAAAATTTGTTTTCAAGGTTTGAAGGGATAAATTATCTTACCCAAGTCACATTGTTTATGCATCTTGTCTCACAGCAGAACCACTTTCTTAATGAATACCAAAGGGAAAAGCAGTGGGGTATTAAACATACATCAGATATAGATTAATTCCTGGATCTTACAGTTAAATTTGAACATCTGTTTTAAAAGCAACATGGCATAATCTTGTGTCAATGCATATGTATGGCTAACATACTCAGAAGGTTAACATAAAGAAATCTTAAGGGAACTCACTGTCTTTAAAATCTGTCTGCTTGTGGTTGTGTGTAGTCCCATTGCCTTACCTAAGGTCCCACTCT
Organism: Leucopleurus acutus; assembly: GCF_964270905.1. Classification (NCBI taxonomy): domain Eukaryota; kingdom Metazoa; phylum Chordata; class Mammalia; order Artiodactyla; family Delphinidae; genus Leucopleurus; species Leucopleurus acutus. Next base: position 34,735,593 of record NC_139161.1, read on the forward strand.
AAGCCCCTGTCCCCAATACATTTTTGTATACTAACTCATTCCCTAGCTCTAATGTATTACCCCCAAACTTGACTACCATGCCCTGGTATTTCTTTCATGTAGTTAAGAATTGACTTTTTATCCTAGGTTTTTTCTGGTTTTGAGTTTGTTCATTTACATTTTGCTAAATTACTTTAATACAGGATACTCAGCTCCAAGAGCCCCTCTTACAGCTTTATCCTTTTTTGCGAGTACCTAGTGCCTGCTATAATCATTTTATTTAAAAAAATATAATAATTTATAAAGAATTATGAATAAATTTATAAGTAATTATAATAATTTATAAAATTATGATTTTGTTTTAAAAGCCACCATTATTATTACGTTATATATAATAATACAGCACCACAACAAAAATAGTGAATGATTTTATATTGTTTTATGTGTATCAAGTGTATTATGTGTATTTAAACACAACATACAACTCATTTAATTCTCCCAATGACCTTGTAAGGTATGTATTATTATAGCCCTCATTTCATAGATGAGGAAGTAGAGGCACAGGGTCACAAGGCTGGTAAGTGATGGGGCCTAGAATTAGAAGCAGTCTTTTTGAAGTCTGTAAGCTTAACCTCGATGCCAAACTGCTTGGAAAATTTGGTAAATCCTCTTTGGATCAATTTTCCCACATTATGGAGACAATGAAGAAGAAAATGAAAAAAATCCATATGCATTCTGGTGTTGATTAACATATTAATTAATTATGTAATATTTGAAAGCACTGTCAAATAAATGGAAAGGTTAGAATAATTAATAAAATATCCAGTCTATGTAATATTGCACTATCTTCAAGAATCTTAAGTATAAAAACTGTATTCACTAAAATTATTTATGCTTTATTATCCATTGTATATTTTAGTAATAGCCAAATTGTTCTAAGCATTAGTAATAAATAGAATGAGATGGACAAGAAAGTGCCATGAACTCTTGTACTTACATTCGAGTTAGAAACACAGAAAATAGAAGCAACAGGGAAATAATTAATCAAACTAAGTAATTACAGATTATTATTATTAGAGAAAAGAACAGGGTCTAAAATTGTATTACCATATTAAATAAATACTTAAAAAATACACATATATACATTGAATGGAAAACAATTCATAATAAAAAATTTAGCCCTAACTTTTGGATTATGACATTGTGCTGGATTTATTTTTCTTTTAAGTTTTCTTTAATGTGGCCAATTAGAAAAAGACAAACACCCCAACTGAAAAAATAGGCAAAGGAAACAAAAAACTAGTTCCCAAATAATAAGTTTAAATAACCAATTAACAAGAATAAATATTATTTCAGGGAAAATTGCCTATACAATTTCCTAACACTGTGCAGCATGTATTGTTTTTTGTATTTACAAAACCATTTTTTGTGTCATCTTAATTTTTTTTTGCTATCCTAGATTTAGGTTTCTGGTGAGTAGGAACTATCATCTGTTTTATCCCGCATTGAACCTTGAGTTCCTGCAGAGTAACAGGAACATAATAGATATTTGTAAATATTTATGGAATAAATCAATAAAACTGTTAACATTTAAATTAAGTAAATGAACTAAAGTTAGTACAAGATATCACTTTTTCTCATCAGTTAGCCAAGCGGAGTTAAAATTGTAATAATCAATATTGGTTTATCAATGTTCGGATGGAAATAAAGTGATAAAAATATTTTCTGCAGATCAATTTGCAAAATGTTGCAATAGCCCTCAAAAAAGTTATCTTCCAATTTTGTACTCTCCTCAATATGACATCTGGCTGAAGAAAATAATGCAATTTGTGCACAAAGTTCAAATATAAGACTGCTTAATACAGAATGCTTATAATGAATAGACTTCTCTCTTTGTGATGAGATTGCATATGACATTTGTTTTTTCTTCATACCTGTTATGGACTAAGGTGTGTCTCTTTGAAATTCATATATTGAATTCCTAACCCCCAGTATACCTCAGAAAGTGACTGTTTGGAGACAGGTCCTTTAAAGAGGTAATTGATTCTAAATGAAGTCATAAGAGTGGGGTTTCAATCCAATAGGATTGGTGCCTTTATAAGACCAGGAAGAGACACCAGGGATGGGTGCACAGAGAAAAGGCCATGTGAGGGCACAGAAAGAAGATGGTCATCTGCAAAACAAGGACTGAGGTCTCAGAGAAACTAAATCTGCCAGAACCTTGATTTGTACTTCCAAATTCCAGAGCAGTGAGAAAATAAATTTCTATTATTTAAGCCACCCAGTCTGTGGCATTTTGTTATGACAGCTCCAGTAAATGAATACAATGGCTTTTCTGAAACTTCCATAATTTCTTTATGTTCGTTTTTAAGTCAGTGAAATGTTTTAAAATATATTTATTTATAATATTTTTATGATTTTATTATTTTATCATTGTATGTTTAAGGTCTAGTATAGAAAATAAGATACAAAGTTAATATCAGGTAGCCAGTATAAGTCCTCTCAGAGAAGTATGGATACATTACTATAGTAAATTTAAACTGTAGGGATTCAGAGGGGTTAATTCAAGAAGACTACATAGAGAAGAATTCAAGTGGGATATTGAAGACTGGGTAGAATAAGGATCTGTGACTGATGGGAAGATAGATAAGGAGGTACTGGGAATACTTTTTCAAGTAGCAAGGTCAAACGATTTTCTGTACTGTGGTCAGAAAGCGTGGAACTCCGAGTAGAAACACTGAAATTTCAAATGGCTGGAACATAAGATGAGGGAATAGGAACACTGAGATAAACATTTCAGAAAGGAAATTTTGAGGATGTAATTTGGACTTGAGCCAAAGTAGCCAAGACCAGCAGAGAGAAATGATCTTTTCATGATCAAATTTGATATTCAGATATATAATTTGGTAGAACATTACAATTTTGGAGGTGGGAAGAGAGATTAAGGTTAAAAGACAAGTTGATAGCTAGTAAAATACTTCAGCCCAAGTACTAATGAAAAACTAAATTAGTATTGTGTCAGACTCAGAGCTATTAAGAACTAGAGGGATAGCTCTTGCCTATAATTTAATACAGGCAAATAGAGAAGACAGAAACAAAAGATGAAGCCTGGATATCCAACCTATGCTTTGGAGAGGTGAGTTAAGATCAGAAAAAGTGTTGTTGTTGCTGTTACTTTTATTATTGTTAAAGTTTGGGGAATCTACAAGTTTGGAAATAAAGGTGATATGTAATTTATGTAATATGACTAATACAGAGTTTAAGGAAATGTAAGGATGTTTGGGTAAAATTAACCAGCACACAGAATGTAAGCCTGGAGCTCAGGAACAAGTCAGATTTAAAGAAAACACACAAAAATAGTGAAAACAATTTGTAAAATATTTAGATCTCTAAATCAAGGAAGGGAAGAATGTATCCTTTACATCCATCTGAAACCTGGTATTGTATGTCCCAGAACATTTATATGGCTTTCATAATGTTAAGAATGGAACAGAATCCCCAAAGTAGAGGTTTCTTCCAGTCCAGATAGAAGGAAATAGGAGTTTATAAGTCAAAGTAGTTGTATTAAGTTGATTCATATTAACACACAGAAATGTTTCTGCTTAGCTAAGGATTGAAAGTAAAGACCAACACAAGATAAAAAGACAATAAGTTTAAAAAAGTAAAATGAACAACTATAAGTTTTAAACAATAAGTTTAAAAAAGTAAAAAAAAGTAAAAAGTTTAAAAAAGTAAAATGAATAACTACTTAATTAACTCTCACTGAAATAAATACTAAATGTTTTCATGAATTTAAAATCAAATGCTACAAATAGATACTCAAGAAAAGATAGATCCCTTAAAAAAATCCCCAGAAAATTTTGGCACTTCTGATTAGTGTGTACTAGTGATAAGCTGATGATCCCACTGAAACATAGAAAGAGTCTTGTTCATTAAAAGAAAAATCATATTGTCATTCATCAAGGAACTGTGGAAGCAATGAGTAATAGATGAATGAAATCTCCAGGAGGAAAGATGTGCTTACCATCTTCCAGGGGCTTTTGCCAATATTGGACATGGACTAAGGGGTGGTCTTGATTAGACAAAGATCCTCTGCTTGGAAGAAAGAGAAATCAATAGCACTTTTAGAGGTTGCTGGTGGTTAATGCAACTAATTTAAAATGAGGAAACGTGAACATACAATCTGTTTTCCCTAGAAGATATTTACTGAAATCTAGATTCCTGCGGGATACTGAAAGCTTCTAAAAATCAGAGTGAATCTCCCTCTGTCTTCCAGTGCTTAGGAAAAAAAAAATCTACTTCAAGCACACTGCTGGCCTTCTTCTCTGGACAACTGCAAGATCTTGAAGCTGTTTGGAGCAGGACACTTCATAAATACAGTAAACACATTCAGAAGGCAGAGTGAAGTGCCCTACAAACTTGTACTTAATTAATTTAGAACTTTCTCATTAAAATGCTGTACCTTTTGTCAAAATACTTGCTGAATTCTGAAGTTACGTGGCAAGAAAATCGAGAATGCTGGATGGGGATCTCTGAAAGTAAAAGCTAGATGTCCCACAATCTTTTAGACTCAGAAGATAGAGATTGCTGGGGTCTCAATGAGATATTGATACGGATACCTCTGAGAAAAAGAACTAGAACTCCCATAATTATTTTAGTGTCAACAAGATAGAGAGTGCTGGGCTCTCATTCTAGAAGCAAACCAGGCATAAACTGAGCCCTTTACTGAAACCTTGTCCCATTCCTGACTCAGATGAGCTATTTGAGTAGTAGAGGAAAAGGGGAAGCCAGTACAGTTTTGGTTTACATACAACATCTATCACACACATAAAAAAATCACTAGACATGGGAAAGACAAGAATACATAACCAATAACTGAGAGGAAAGAAAAATAGATACAGATCAACAAATGGTTCAAACATTTGAGTGAGTAGGCAAAAATTTAAAATAACTATAATTGTTTTTTTACATCTTTATTGGAGTATAATTGCTTCACAGTCGTGTTAGTTTCTGCTTTATAACAAAGTAAATCAGCCACACACATACATGTTCCCATATCTCTTCCTCTTGCATCTCCCTCCCTCCCACCCTCCCTATCCCACTCCTCCAGGTGGTCACAAAGCACTGAGCTGATCTCCCTGTGCTATGTGGCTGCTTCCAACTAGCTATCGAGTTTACACTTGATAGTATATATATGTCCATGCCACTCTCTCACTTTGTCAAAACTTACCCTTCCCCCTCCGCATATCTTAAAGTCCATTCTCTAGTAGGTCTATGTCTTTATTCCTGTCTTACCCCTAGGTTCTTCATGACATATTTTTTTCTTAAATTCCATATATATGTGTTAGCATACGGTATTTGTCTCTCTCTTTCTGACTTACTTCACTCTGTATGACAGGCTCTAGGTCCATCCACCTCATTACAAATAGCTCAATTTCGTTTCTTTTTATGGTTGAGTAATATTCCACTGTATATATGTACCATATATTCTTTATCCGTTCATCCAATGATGGACACTTAGGTTGTTTCCATCTCCTGACTATTGTAAATAGAGCTGCGATGAATATTTTGGTACATTACTCTTTTTGAATTATGGTTTTCTCGGGGTATATGCCCAGTAGTTGGATTGCTAGGGTCATATGGTCGTTCTATTTGTAGGTTTTTAAGGAACCTCCATACTGTTCGCCATAGTGGCTGTACCAACTAACATTCCCACCAGCAGTGAAAGAATGTTCCCTTTTCTCCACACCCTCTCCAGCATTTATTGTTTCTAGATTTTTTGATGATGACCATTCTGACTGATGTGACATGATATCTCACTGTAGTTTTGATTTGCATTTCTCTAATGATTAATGATGTTGAGCATTATTTCATGTGTTTGTTGGCAGTCTGTATATCTTCTTTGGAGAAATGTCTATTTAGGTCTTCTGCCCATTTTTGGATTGGGTTGTTTGTTTTCTTGTTATTGAGCTGCATGAGCTACTTGTAAATTTTAGAGATTAGTCCTTTGTCAGTTGCTTCATTTGCACATATATTCTCCCATTCTGAGGGTTGTCTTTTGGTCTTATTTATGGTTTCCTTTGCTGTGCAAAAGCTTTGAAGTTTCATTCGGTCCCATTTGTTTATTTCTGTTTTTATTTCCATTTCTCTAGGAGGTGGGTCAAAAAGGATCTTGCTGTGATTTATGGCATAGAGTGTTCTGCCTATGTTTTCCTCAAAGAGTTTGATAGTTTCTGGCCTTACATTTAGGTCTTTAATCCATTTTGAGCTTAGTTTTGTGTATGTGTATGTTAGAGTGATCTAATCTCATACTTTTACATGTACCTGTCCAGTTTCCCCAGCACCACTTATTGAAGAGATTGTCCTTTCTGCACTGTACATTCCTGCCACCTTTATCAAAGATAAGGTGACCATATGTGCGTGGGTTTATCTCTGGGCTTTCTATCCTGTTCCATTGATCTATATTTCTGTTTTTGTGCCAGTACCATACTCTCTTGAATACTGTAGCTTTGTAGTATAGTCTGAAGTCAGGGAGCCTTATTCCTCCAGCTCCGTTTTTCATTCTCAAGATTGCTTTGGCTATTCGGGGTCTTTAGTGTTTCCATAAAAATTGTGAAATGTTTTGTTCTAGTCTGTGAAAAATGCCATTGGTAGTTTGATAGGGATTGCATTGAATCTGTAGATTGCTTTCAGTAGCAGAGTCATTTTCACAATGTTGATTCTTCCAATCTAAGAACATTGTATATCTCTCCATCTATTTGCATCATCTTTAATTTCTTTCATCACTGTCTTATAATTTTCTGCATACAGGTCTTTTATCTCCTTAGGTAGATTTATTCCTAGATATTTTATTCTTTTTGTTGCAATGGTAAATGGGACAGTTTTCTTGATTTCACTTTCAGTTTTTCATCATTAGTGTATAGGAATGCCAGAGATTTCTGGGTATTAATTTTGTAACCTGCTACTTTACCAAATTCATTGATTAGCTCTAGCAGTTTTCTGGTAGCATCTTTAGGATTCTATATGTATAGTATCATGTCATCTGCAAACAGTAACAGCGTTACTTCTTCTTTTCCGACTTGGATTCCTTTTATTTCCATTTATTCTCTGATTGCTGTGGCTAAAACTTCCAAAACTATTTTTGAATAATAGTGGTGAGAGAGAGCAACTTGGTCTTTTTCCTGATCTTAGTGGAAATGCTTTCAGTTTTTCACCATTGAGGACAATGTTAGCTGTGTGTTTGTCATATAAGGCCTTTATTATGTTGAGGAAAGTTCCCTCTATGCCTACTTTCTGCAGGCTTTTTATCATAAATTGGTGTTGAATTTTGAAGAAAGCTTTCTCTGCATCTATTGAGATGACCATATGGTTTTTCTCCTTCAATTAGTTAATATGGTGTATCACATTGATTGATTACATATACTGAAGAATCCTTGCATTCCCGGAATATACCCCACTTGATCATGGTGTATGATCCTTTTAATGTGCTGTTGGATTCTGTTTGCTAGTATTTTGTTGAGGATTTTTGCATCTATGTTCATCAGTGATATTGGCCTGTAGTTTTCTTTCTTTGTGACATCCTTGACTGGTTTTGGTATCAGGGTGATTGTGGCCTCATAGAATGAGTTTGGGAGTGTTCCTCTCTCTGCTATATTTTAGAAGAGTTTGAGAAGGATAGGTGTTAGCTCTTCTCTAAATGTTTGATAGAATTCACCTGTGAAGCCCTCCAGTCCTGGGCTTTTGTTTGTTGGAAGAATTTTAATCACAGTTTCAATTTCAGTGCTAGTAATTGGTCTGCTCATATTTTCTGTTTCTTCCTGATTCAGTCTTGGCAGGTTGTGCATTTCTAAGAATTTGTCCATTTCTTCCAGGTTGTCCATTTTATTGGAATAGAGTTGCTCGTAGTAATCTCTCATGATCTTTTGTATTTCTGCAGTGTCAGTTGTTACTTCTCCTTTTTCATTTCTAATTCTATTGATTTGAGTCATCTCCCTTTTTTTCTTGATGAGTCTGGCTAATGGTTTATCAATTTTGTTTATCTTCTTAAAGAACCAGCTTTTAGTTTTATTGATATTTGCTATTGTTTCCTTCATTTCCTTTTCATTTATTTCTGATCTGATTTTTATGATTTCTTTCCTTCTGCTTCTTTTTTTTTTTTTTTTTTTTTTTTTTTTTTTTTTTTTTTTGTTCTTCTTTCTCTAATTGCTATAGGTGCAAGGTTAGGTTCTTTATTCGAGATATTTCCTGTTTCTTAAGGTAGGATTGTATTGCTATAAACTTCCCTCTTAGAACTGCTTTTGCTGCATCCCATATGTTTTGGGTTGTCATTCCATTGTCATTTCTTTCTAGGTATTTTTTGCTTTCTTCAGTGGTCACTTCGTTATTAAGTAGTGTATTGTTTATCCTCCATGTATTTGTATTTTTACAGATCTTTTCCTGTAATTGATATCTAGTCTCATAGCCTTGTGGTCAGAGAAGATACTTGATATGATTTCAATTTTCTTAAATTTACCAAGGCTTGATTTGTGACCCAAGATATGATCTATCCAGGAGAATGTTCCATGAGCACTTGGGAAAAATGTGTATTCTTTTGTTTTTCGATGGAAAGTCCTATAAATATCAATTATGTCCATCTTGTTTAAAGTATCATTTAAAGCTTGGGTTTCCTTATTTATTTTCATTTTGGATGATCTGTCCATTGGTGAAAGTGGGGTGTTAAAGTCCCCTACTATGAGTGTGTTACTTTTGATTTCCCCTTTTATGGCTGTTAGCATTTGCCTTATGTATTGACGTGCTCCTATGTTGGGTGCATAAATATTTACAATTGTTATACCTTCTTCTTGGATTGATCCCCTGATAATTATGTAGTGTCCTTCTTTGTCTCTGCTGATAGTCTTTATTTTAAAGTCTATTTTGTCTGATATGAGAATTGCTACTCCAGCTTTTTTTGGTGTCCATTATCATGGAATATCATTTTCCATCCCCTCACTTTCAGTCTTTATGTGTCTCTATGTCTGAAGTGGGACTCTTGTAGACACTATATAGATGGGTCTTGTTTTTGTATCCATTCAGCCAGTCTGTGTCTTTTGGTGGGAACATTTAATCCATTTACATTTAAGGTAATTATCGATATGTATGTTCCTATTCCCATTTTCTTAATTGTTTTGGGTTTGTTATTGTATGTCTGTTCCTTCTATTGTGTTTCTTGCCTAGAGAAGATCCTTTAGCATTTTTTGTAAAGCTGGTTTTGTGGTGCTGAACTCTCTCAGCTTTTGCCTCTCTGGAAAGGTTTTAATTTCTCCATCAAATCTGAATGAGATACTTGCTGGGTAGAGTAATCTTGGTTGTAGGTTTTTCTCCTTCCTCTCTTTAAATATGCCCTGCCAGTCCCTTCTGGCTTGCAGAGTTTCTGCTGAAAGATCAGCTGTTAACCTTATTGGGATTCCCTTGTGTGTTATTTGTTGTTTTTCCCTTGCTACTTTTAATATGTTTCCTTTGTATTTAATTTTTGACAGTTTGATTAATGTTTCTTGGCATTTTTCTCCTTGGATTTATCCTGTATGGGTTCTCTGTGCTTCCTGGACTTGATTAACTATTTCCTTTCCCATATTAGGGAAGTTTTCAACTATAATGTCTTCAAATATTTTCTCAGTCTCTTTCTTTTCCTCTTCTTCTTCTTGAACCCCTATAATTCGAATGTTGGTGCTTTTAATATTGTCCCAGATGTCTCTGAGACTGTCCTCAGTTCTTTTCATTCTTTTTTCTTTATTCTGCTCTACAGTAGTTATTTCCAACTTTTTATCCTCCAGGTCACTTATCCATTCTTCTGCCTCAGTTATTCTGCTATTGATCCATTCTAGAGTATTATTAATTTCATTCATTTTGTTGTTCATCATTGCTTGTTTCATCTTTGGTTCTTCTAGGACCTTGTTAAATGTTTCTTGCATTTTCTCTATTCTATTTCCAAGATTTTGGATCATCTTTACTATCATTATTCTGAATTCTTTTTCAGGTAGACAGGCTATTTCCTCTTCATTTGTTAGGTCTGGTGGGTTTTTACCTTGCTCCTTCATCTTCTCTGTGATTTTCTGTCTTCTCATTTTGCTTATCTTATTGTGTTTGGGGCCTGCTTTTTGCAGGCTGCAGGTTCATAGTTCCCGTTGTTTTTGGTGTCTGTCCCCAGTGGCTAAAGTTGGTTCAGTGGGCTATATAGGCTTACTGGTGGAGGGGACTAGTGTCTGTGTTCTGGTGGATGAGGCTGGATCTTGTCTTTCTGGTGGGAAAGTCCACGTCTGGTGGTGTGTTTTGGGGTGTCTGTGGCCTTATTATGATTTTAGGCAGCCTCTCTGCTAATGGGTGGTTTTGTGTTCCTGTCTTGCTAGTTGTTTGGCATAGGGTGTCCAGCACCTTAGCTTGCTGGTCGTTGAGTGAAGCTGGGTGTTGCTGTTGAGATGGAGCTCTCTGGGACATTTTTGCCATTTGATATTATGTGGAGCTGGGAGGTCTCTTGTGGACCAGTGTCTTGAATTTGGCTCTCCCAACTCAGAGGCACAGCAGTGACTCCTTGCTGCAACACCAAAAGCCTTTCATCCACATAGCTCATAATAAAAGGGAGAAAAAGTAGAAAGGAAGAAAGAAAGAAAGAGGATAAAATAAAATAAGGTAAAATAAAATAAAGTTATTAAAATGAAAAAATAATTTTTAAGAAAAAAATTTTTTAAAGTAAAAGAAAACAACAAAAAAATGGATGGATGGAACCCTAGGACAAATGGTGAAAGCAAAGCTATACCAACAAAATCTCACACAGAAGCATTCACATACACACAAAAAGAGGAAAAGGGGAAAAATAATAAATCTTGCTCTCAAAGTCCACCTCTTCAATTTAGGATGATTCGTTATCTATTCAGGTATTCCACAGATGCAGGGTACATCATGTTGATTGTGGAGATTTAATCCACTGCTTCAGAGGCTGCTAGGAGAGATTTCCCTTTCTCTTCTTTGTTCGCACACCTCCTGGGGTTTAGCTTTGCATTTGGCCCTGCCTCTGCATGTAGGTTGCAGGAGGGCATCTGTTCTTTGCTCAGACAGGACGGGGTTAAAGGAGCCATTGATTCGGGGGCTCTGGCTCACTCTGGCAGGGCTGAGGGAGTGGTACGGAATGCAGGGCGAGCCTGCAGTGCTAGAGGTCAGTGTGATGTAGCACCAGCCTGAGGCATGCCATGTGTTCTCCTGGGGAAGTTGTCCCTGGATCCCAGGACCCTGGCAGTGGTGGGCTGCACAGCCTCCCCGGAAGAGCGGTGTGGATAGTGACCTGTGATCACACACAGGCTTCTTGGTGGTGGCAGTAGCAGCTTTAGTGTCTCATGCCCATCTCTGGGGTCTGCGCTGTTAGCTGCGGCTCTCACCCGTCTTTGGAGCTCCTTTAAGTAGTGCTCTTAATCCACTCTCCTCACGCACCAGGAAGCAAAGAGGGAAGAAAATGTCTCTTGCCTCTTTGGCAGGTCCAGACTTTTTCCTGGACTCCTTCTTGGCTAGCTGGGGTGCACTAACCCCTTCAGGCTGTGTTCACGCCACCAGTCCTCTCCCCGTGCTCCGACCGAAGCCCAACCCTCAGCTCCCAGCTCCGCCTGGGTCAGCAAACAAACCTCTTGGGCTGGTGAGTGTTGGTTGGCACCGATCCTCTGTGTGGAAATCTCTCTGTTTTGCCCTCTGAACCCCTGTTGCTGCACTCTCCTCCGTGGCTCCAAAGCATCCCCCCTCTGCCACCCACAGTCTCTGTCTACGTAGGGGCTTCTAGTGTGTGGAAACCTTTCCTCCTTCTCGGCTCCCTCCCACTTGTGCAGGTCCCGTCCCTATTCTTTTGTCTCTGTTCTTTTTTCTTTTGCCCCACCCAGGTACAAAGGGAGTTTCTTGCCTTTTGGGAGGTCTGAGGTCTTCGGCCAGCATTTGGTAAGTGTTCTGTAGGAGTTGTTCCACGTGTAGATGTATCTCTGGTGTATCTGTGGGGAGGAAGGTGATCTCCACATCTTACCCTCCACCATCTTCCTCAACTCCCCATCTGCCACCTCTTCTCCCTCCTCCAGTTAGTAACTCTTCTTGCCTGTTCACTGTATGCCAGCTGTTGTACTGTACTACTGTACTTTTCAAGGTACTGTAACGTTAAAAATGTTTTCTGTATATTTTTTGTTTGTTTCTTATGTATTATCTGTGTGAAAAGTATAAACCTATTACAATACAGTACTATATAGCCAGTTGTATTCGTTGGGTACCTGGACTAACTTTGTTGGACTTAAAAACAAATTGGACCTATGAATGTACTCCCGGATAGAACTCATTCCTGTGTAAGGGACTCACTGTAGTTCTTAAATTTAGAACCTTGCAAACATCTCAGGCAGTCTAGGATATGTAACAATTGTGAAAAGACTGAAAAAAGTGAGAAGATCATTAGTACATTCATATGTCAAAGATAAATGAACTAGGGATCATATTGTTCTTCTAAATGACTTTTACATGAGCTTACATCACCACTCCATTTCTGTGATAACATTTATCTACATGCTTTAGAGGGCTGGATTTTTATTTTCTTAGCTTATGTTTATGTTATATGCACCAGATAGCAAACTTATTATTGAAGAATAAGAAAATAGTGTGGCTACAATTTGAGGAAACTCTCAGGACATTTTCCTAAAAACCAATGTAGCATTGACTTCACAAAATAGCCTTTTGAGACATTAGGATTTAAAAATTTTTAATAGGTGATGAACATAAAAGCTTGGGAAAAGCAACAAAATTTTGTCAAAATTAAGAGTCTTCACGCAAATAAGACAAACAAGACATTGTAGACATTTTGATGGTGAATAATTCTTAATAAGACCCATAATTACCTGGTTCAGATCCAAAATTCTTTAGAGAGCAGATATATGTGTTTTTCCCCCAAATATGATCACCTGTATATTCTTTTCCAACTTTTGTAAAAATATAAAATAATGGTCCAAGTTCTTAAAAGCATTAAGGCTGAAATAACAAGACTATAAAATTGAAAGTTCAACCATTTTTTCCTAAAATAACCCCCTTTAGTACCCTGACTTAAAGCAGTCACACTTTCTTCCATTACAGCCCTCTCTTTCCCTCCCTCTCTTTCTCTATATGTGCCTGTTTTTTCCCCCCTGTATATAGCCAATTATAAATTGAAAAATCCTTTTTGGAATAATCTATGAGATTTATCATGTATCAAATTACAGAATTGCAGTAATTGAATTTATATTTATCTGAGAAAGCCTCTACTTTATGAAGACTTACAAATCATTGTATAAATAAGCAGAAATTTAAATATTTGATCAAAACACTCTTTTCTATGAGATGTCAATATATTGATTGGTATCTAATTTGAAAATTATTTGTGGGGTCACAGAAGAGTAATGTAAAATAAGGATACAACAATTATAAATTCAGTGTTTACAATTCTGTAATTAGATATAAATTTTATGGATTAAAGATAAAATTAATCAAATAAGTGATTTTCTTAATTTTTTAAAGCAAAATAACCTTCTTTACAAATGAAATTTTATGCACAACCTGATATATAATACAAGACAAATAAAGTGAGACTGTTCTGGTTAAAACACAATGAGGTTCACAGAACCTTACACCAGCTGTCAACCCCAACAAACCTGGAGAACCATAGCATTCTACACTACATAGTGTGAAAGCACCAATCTAATCTACTCTAATCCCATTCTCCAGGTGGAAAATATTATATACAACATTAAACAAAGTCAGTATTTCTCTGGCTGATTCTTTTTATTATCAGTGGCCAAAACTTTGTAGGCTTTTTCCTAGAGACCACTCTCACTTCTGTGACAGAAGTTATATACCCCTGGACTCCCTTAGCCTAGAGCAGAGGCAAGCTAACATTTTCTATAAAGGGCCAGGTAGTAAATATTCTATTCTTTGCAGTTCAGAAAGTATCTATTGAACATACTCAACTCTGCTGCTGTAGTTCAAAAGCAGCTACAGAGTATGTAAAAAAAGAATAGAGTGTAGTTTTGTTCCAATAATATTCTATCTACAAAAATACTCAGTGAGGAATGACATCAGCAAAAAATGGCAAAATAGTTAGTTCCAAGGACTTGTCCATCCATAGAAACACCAAAATTTAAGCAAAAGCTGTATGGATCTAGTTGTCAGAATGTTGGAAAATATTCAATGGTTACAGCAACAAATGGAATGCTGAATCAAAAAATTGCAATTTAAAAATGATAAGAAAATCTTTATGATAGTTTTACTTTCCCATGCCACACCCACCTCTCTGGTTCAGAGACAGCCTACATTCTGAGTATGGGATTCTGACTCTAGGTTATTGAGGGAGCAAAGCAGGCATTATTCTACAAGGATTGTTGTGGTCTATTTTGTCCTATCAGGGGCTACCTGAAGGAATGACAGAGGTGCTGCCTTTATTTCACCTAGCTCTGAATTCTTTCAGCACAGAAAAACAACTACAGTCCTTGGAATCATTGTAAAACAAACAAACAACCCACTGCTACATGAAGAAGATTATAGTTGAGGCAAACAATAGACATGTAGAAGCCTGGGAGGAAAAGCTGATGAAAGAGTTTCTTTGGGAAATTAGAGAATTGAAAAACACCTGCTTATACCAGGGAATTTAGAAAGCCACATTCAAGGCCAGAGCCAGACACATGCTCAGAAAAGACATGAAAATATCCTAAGCCTTTATCCCAGGCTAATTAATCCCTAGGTTTAGAGAAGCAGGAACTGAAGACATAGGCAGAGTTGTAAATGCCTGCCTAAGTATTAAAGTAATGCCTCAACACAGGCCAAATTTCCTAAGATTAGGAGCGGTTTTTTTCTCTTTTATTTTCTTTATTTCTATGTTTTGGTTTTAGTTGCTCAAGGAAATCTCTGTAAAAACATTAGTTGACCATAAAGTAAAGCAACAGTGAATTCAGAGACCACACACAACAAAGAATACAAAGTTTATGAAAATAGTTTAGAAAACTCACTAAACAAAAAACCACAACACATATAAGGCAATAAAAATAAACCCTGAGGAAGGAAAAGCAAAAGATTTCCAGAGTAACTGAATTATAATATTCAAAATTCTTATGTTGCAACAAAAATTATGAAATGAAAATAAACAAGAAACTATGGCCTATTCACAGGAGAAATGAACAGAAACTGTCCCTGAGGAAACATAGATATTGGACTTATAAGAAAAAGACTTAAAATTAATGGTCTTAACTGCACTCAAAAAGCTAAAGAAAACCATGTACAAATAGCTAAAGAAAATATAGAACAATATATAAACAGTTAGAAAATATCAACAGAAAGGCAGAAATTACAAAGAGGAACCAAACAGAAATTCTGGAGCCAAAGAGTACAATAAAATAAAAATTCATTAGAGAATTTCAACAGCAGATTTGAGCAGGCAGAAGAAAATATCAACAAACTTGAAGATAGGTCAATTGAAGTTAGTCTGAGGAACAGATAATAAAAGAATGAAGAAAAACAAACAGAGCTAAGATACCTGTGGGACACCATGAATCATACCAATAGTGGGATCTCCAGAAGGAAAAGGCACTGCACACATCAACAACAGAATACATAGTTTTCTCAACTGTACATGGAACATTCCCCAGGATAGTCCATATGTTAAGTAAAACATGTCTCAACAAATGTTAAAAAACTGAAATATGTTAAAGAGAATGCAAAGTTATAGAAATATATATATGTATTTCTTAAAACAAAAAAGAGATGAAAGCAGAAAGAAAAGCAAATTATTCATACCACAGATGTCATTGACAACAAATGAACAAATATTTAGTATTTTATACTCCTGCTATTGAGAAATTTTATATTCTTTAAAAGTTTTTATTTGTATTCACAGGTTTTTATTTTTAGTATATTTAATGAAAAAGTAATTATGCAATGTTTTTTTGTTATTTCATATATCCAAGTAGCTATTTATACTTTTGTGAGATTATTTTATCAATTTAAAAAACAATTTTAAAAATTTGGTTTAACAACATATTTGCATATTTGTTTCAGTTATCAACTTCTTATCTTTATGAATCAGAAATTTATATATTGATCAGAAATTGATTTGTCATAAGACACATGCTTGGTCATAAAGTCAAAGAGATGATATTCTAGCAAATCAAAATACTTTTTATTTTCTATATTTATTGCTATTTATATTTTTGTAATCCTTGAAGCATTAGAAGTACACCCTGTGGTTCTCAGGCTATGTTTATACAGAACTCATGTCTTTAACAGTTGAATATGTCTTCACAGGATTTATAGCACTCTGGTACAGTCTTGCATGGAACAGTACAGGGACAGAACAGACTTCATACTAAGATGGCAAAATGCACTCAGGCTTCCCAGCCCTGCTCCCAGATTCTCATCATTGTGACCAATGAAACATAAATGCAAGAGCAATTTCTTTTTGGTACAAATAGAAACCAAGGAGGGTGTCATCAGCTTGTTAGAATGTTCAGAAATGTTTATGAGATATAATAGCAATAGGTCAGAATTAAAGAGTTGAACTGTTCAGACCCCCAGCTGGATAGTAAGAATGGGGCCTCACCAGCTCCCCACAACTATTCACTGTACGTTTTTTTCTTATGTCATGATTTTAGTATGAATATGAAGATCACATCTGTGGAACTACTCTTCAAAGTAGCAGTCAAAATAACAAACAACAACAACAAAAAACATCAGTGGTGTTATCTCCTGATTGGAGGCTTTAATAATCAGAAGCTGGAAAATTGTATCTTCTTTAAGAGTCAGCAGTTGCAACAAACAGAAGACTCTGGGGCAGTAGCATCAACAAGCAAAGGTAAGTAAATGGGGCTATCTACCCAGGAGTCCCAGGATTTCAATAGTTATTCTGCCTGTGGAATCAGTTATACCATAAGCTGTTGAAGAATAAGTGCAATCCAATGAATGTTTACATAAATAAAATAATTAATGAATGTATACAAATGATTGAATAAATTTAATAAATAATATATATAAAATATATAGTGTTTGCTCTTTTGTTTTAATCTCACATTTATGAAAAATTTTTAATCTATTGAAAACGAACCGACACTAGTCCCCGTACTAGGATAATTACAAAGAAGAAAATAAGAGAGCAGGGAGAAAATACAAATTTACTAAATGCAGAATGGCAAAAGATTCAATGAAAAGTCATATTTTTGCAATTCTCCTAGAACTCAAGAAAAATAATTAACAATAAAACAACAGAAAAAAGGCAAACAACCTGAAAGACAGTACCTGACAATCCAATGAAATTGCAGAATATTGAAAAAGAATAGAAAAAATATTCAAAAAGTATTAAGGAAAAATTGGAAAGCTTTGATTCTATAGATAAAACTCTATTTGACTAACAGGTAGAAGTAGTTTAGGGTTTTGAGATAAAGAAACCTAATATTTTCTTCATAAGAAAAATATTAATCAGGAAGAACAATAAGAAGATTGGGGAACATAACATTTTAAGCTTTTTCTTCTGTAATATTAAAAAGAAGAGGACAATAGAAAAATCATGTAAAGAACTTTGAGGTGAAAACATATTGGGCCTAACTTTGAGCCAAGTGAGGTCCTCAAAGTGAGGTCCGTGGAGCAGCAGTATGGGTATTGCTTGTTAAGAATGAAGAATCCAGGTCCTGAACCAGACCTACTAAATCAGAATCTGCATTTAACAAGATCCTGAGGTGATTCAGGTGCACATTCAATTTGAGAAGCATAGCACTAGGACTATGCTTTCTCTGTGTATGTATATCTGTGTATTGGTTCTATGTTTAGTCAACTGGTTCAAAATCCATTCTCAAAGTAAGCAAATTAATTGGAAATCTTTAAAGCAGGAATATTGTTGAAATATCCTATTAGAATAGTATTAAATATGTCATTATTAAAAAGAAAACAAAACAAATTGAAACAAACAAAACCTCAAATGGTTGCCAATTCATTCCTTTTATTAAGTTCTTTATTTTTTCTTTGAAAATATTTTTCCTGAAAGGAAGCATTTACCTACCTATATTTTAGATTGTATTTAAAAATCCAAGTGGATTTAGGAGTTAGAAGAGCTAGTTTGTAAAACATCAATTCTGTTTTTAGAACCACAAGAAACTATTCCAAGAGAATAAAAATATGTGTTTAAAGTACTGTGTGGCATATAAGGTGGCTAGCTGAAATTACAGTCCCCTATTTTTCAAGGTGTTCAATATTTTGGTATACCAAGACATGCTATTTTGTTCCCGGTCTCTTATCATAGAAAGATTATAACTTATCTAGAAAAAAAATCTTGTTAGAATATGATTAAGATTTTTATTTTAAAAAATTAAGTTTAAAGATAACCAAAAAAGAATCTTGATACCTCTGAAAATATATCAATACATCAAAATCCATTACTCTCAGAAATGTCATTAATGTTGGCTTTATTTTTAATAGATTTTACAATTTGTTTTTATAAATGTAAGTAAGATTAAACCATGAGAGTATACAAATGTATATATTCATGTATTGATCTATTCAATCATTCATTGACTCATTCAAAAGTGTTAAATATCCTCATACTGTAAGTTTGAAATTCAATTAGCCCCTATTCTTCAACAGCTTGTCATATAATTTCATTGAGACTGTAATCAAGGTTGTGCTTCACAAGTTCCTCCAGCAATATCATGAGGCTCTGAATATCACTAACATAGTATATGAATTTAAGTCATGTTACCCAAGTGAAAAGCTCAGTAGATAATTTTACAGTGGTAATATACATAATATATTATATATATATATTATATATAAAAGAGCCTCTAATGTAAAAGTGACACAGGAATGGCACACTCATGTAGTCATTCAAATGGCTCATAATTTCCTCTGTGTGTGTGTACACGTATTATCAATATGTCGGCCCCCTTCTTACACCACACTTACCCACTAAGTTCTCTACAATAGAATATAAAAGTTTCTCTTATGTAGAGCATACTATAGTCTCATATTTACTCTTAATCACCTACCTCTTTACCTAGCACATTTTGTTTCCTCAGTATCTTCTACACAGGGTTTTCTATATATATGACTCCAAATTGCAAAATCCTTCTGAGTAAAGGCATACCCTATTTACTTTTTTCCAAATTGTACACTCTGTTTCCTTTTAAACATATTTAAGCATTTTATTTCTCTAATTAAAAATTAGACATATTTTGACTTCAAGTAGTTTTCATTCTATTGGGTGAAACCAACCATTAACAAGATAAATTTTTTTAAACCCGTGATTTATTATATGACAATAAATGTTATGATGAAAAATAAGGCAGGGAAAGTGATGATGTGTGTAACAGCCTCAGTAACAGCCACTTATTTATTTATATATGAGTAATGACCTGGAAGATGTGAGAGGATAGCCGTATGGATATCTAATGGAATAGCATCATAGACAGAGAACTGGGAAGTATAGGGGCCCTAAAGAAGGACCATATCTTGCATGTTAGAAGAATAAAAATAAAGGCAGTGTAGATGGACCAGAGTGAGAGAAGAAAGCTACATATATCATTATTTCTCTATCTCTTTGCTCTGTTTTCATCTGTGTTGCATCCATCTTCAGGTAGATTTTTGCAAGCATAGCCACCAACAACAAAAGACCTATCTCCTATTTGACTAATAATTTAAGTGGAAACAAAATTTCCACTTCCAAATATCTCTAGCATAAGTTGATAGAAGGCTTTCATTGGCTCATCTTGAATCATGCATCCACGTTTGAATCAGAAACAGATCAGGGATGCCAGTTCTCTAACTGGCCAGGCCCCGGCCCTGTGCAAATCCCTGTGGCCAGAGGGTGGTACTCACCCCTACCCAATTATGAAAACCCAAAGTAGAGGTTGGTGGGCCCACAACAGAAAGTCAAGTGGCTGTTCCTTAAAGTAAGAGTGAATGGAAATTATTCAGGACCAAATAGCAGATGTAGAACTCGTGCTATTACAGTTTAAATACATTCATTTGACAATGTGTTCAAATAAAACAGTTGGCCAAAGACATTGAACACACATTGTAATCTTCATTTTGCCAATAAGAGAAAAAGATAATAAACCAGGAAATGGTTAAGAAAATGCATAACTAAATTATTACTTGGTTATACGTGTATGCATTCAGCTATAGGTCAAAATGACAAAATCAAACAAAATTTATTCATTGAGTTAATAGCTTTAATTGTGTTGAGGAAAGATAGCTTCTATTTAAAATATGTATGCCATAGTTTTTAAGCTTTAATGTATGCAGGTGTGGGCTCCTGGTTGTGAATAGTTCCTAAACTATATTACATTTGGATTTTTAATCTTCATAAATTATTCTAACATAGGAATTGAATATACAAAGAGTATAAATGAGATACTAAGCACTTCAGGACTGTGAACAAAGTGCATTAAATGCTAAAGCAGAGCTAGAATTCTGGAGAGGTTTTATCAGTCATATTTATTGTCTGAGTTTCAGTTTTATTAGAGCTGCCTAAGATATATTAGATTTTCCAGATTTTTAAATGCCAGAGTCATATCTGCAAATTGCAATGTAATACTTGTTAAAATCAAGAGGAATTAAAATTACAATGGCTACAGCAATATGAAATGTATTTCTCATATCTCTTTTTGTAACATCAAGATATTCTGTCTCTTTAGAAATGTCTTATTAGGTAAGAGTTCAGTACTGTATTTGTACAGATAATTATCACAGAATAAGAGGGGAATATACAAACTAAATGCAGATTGCACACATAACCTTCCATCATTCCTTTATGAATATCTATTTAAATGCCATAATGCAGAAATTTAGTTGTGCTCCAAAGATTGAATATACATAAATTTGCATAATAAGTAACAACACCTAGAAATTATTTATTACTGGTAACCAGGTTTATATATTAGCCAATAATCATATTAATGTGAATTTGTTAAATATCTAATTTCTGCCAGGCATTCTTCTGGGCCCTAGAGATGTAGCAATAAATTAACCAGACAGAAACTTCTGACCTCTTAGAGCTTCCATTGTACTGGAGTGAGATAGATAGTAAACAAATAAATAAAGCAACTAATATCTCAAATGGGAAAAAAAATGAAATAGGAAAGAATTTGGGAAAACATTATATTTTATGTGAAAAAAATACACACAAAAATAAAATATACACTTTTAAATATGAGATTTCGAATACATATCATAGTACAAGGAGTAATCAAGTTCACCCTGATGTGAAGTAATTTGTGTCTACTGCTAGGGTTACTTCAAAACAGCAAGATACTCTTTTAAGTCATTAAAATCTGCTCACACTTTGGCGGGTCTATTTCTAAACATTTTCTATGTCTGTGTTTTTTAAAATACTCTTGTAAAGTGTGTGGTGTTGGATATATTTTTAATCAATATGATCACTCCCGGTTCTTAGCCAGAAAGCTGAACTTGTTTAAATAAATCATTTACTAATATATTTAGATTGTTTTCACATTCTATTCTTCATTAATCCTGATTTTTCTACATATTTTTTACTTTACTTTTTTCTACTTTTAAAAATTTAATGTTGTTAAAATTATTTTTTCCCACAAGGTATATAAAGAATATATACATTTCTCTTCTTTCAGAGTAACTCTTCAAAATCTAACATGCATAATTAAAATTTGTTCATTATCAACATAATTGAAGGAACTTGAAATATTTTATATCTTAAAATTTTTTTATTCTATATTAGAGCACAGTTGATTAACAATGTGTTAATTTCATGTGTACAGCAAAGTGATTCAGTTATACATATACATGTATCTATTCTTTTTCAAATTCTTTTCTCATTTAGGTTATTACAGAATACTGACCAGAGTTCCCTCCGCTATACAGTAGGTTCTTGTTGGTTATCACTTTTAAATATAGGAATGTGCACATACCAACACCAAACTCCCAGTCTATCCCTCCCCCCAGCCTTTCCCCTGATAACCATAAGTTCATTCTCTAAGTCTGTGAGTCTCTTTCTTTTTGTAAATAACTTCATTTGTATCATTTCTTTTTTTTAGATTCCACATATAAGTGATATGATATTGTCTTTGTCTGACTTACTTCACTTAGTATGATAACATCCAGGTCAATCCATGTTGCTGCAAATGGCATTATCTCACTCTTTTTAATGGCTGAGTAATATTCCATTGTATATATGTACCATATCTTCTTTATCCAGTCATCTATTGATGGACATTTAGGTTGCTTCCATGTCTTGGCTATTGTAAATAGTGCTGCAGTGAACATTGGGGTGCATGTATCCTTTCAAGCCAGATTTTTCTCTGGATATATGCCTAGGAGTGGGATTGCTGGATCATATGGTAGCTCTATTTTTAGTTTTTTAGGGAACCTCCATACTGTTTTGCATAGTGGCTGCACCAATTTACATTCCCACTAACAGTGTAGAAGGGCTTCCTTTTCTCTACATCGTCTCCAGCATTTATTATCTGTAGATTTTTGATGATGGCCATTCTGACTGGTGTGAGGTGATACCTCATTGTATTTTTGATTTGCATTTCTCTAATAATTAGTGATGTTGAGCATCTTTTCATGTGCTTCTTGGCCATCTGTATGTTTTCTTTGGAGAAATGTCTATTTAGGTCTTCTGCCCATTTTTTGATTTGGTTGTTTGATTTTTTGATATTGAGCCACATGAGTTGTTTGTAAATTTTGAAACTTGAAATACTTTATCTTTTATCCCCACTTTCGGTATTGCATTATTGTTGTCTAGTGTTTTCACTCTACCTTGAGTTCTCCCCCACCAACAGAATATACATTATTATAATATTTATATCATTAGTTTTTGTTTAGATTTGTCTATATATTTATCAGTGTATTTCCCCATCATTCATTCTACTATCTCAGTTCTTTCTATGGTTTCTTTTTGGTTTTTATTATTTTGTTTTGTTTTCTTCTTTCTTTTCCTCAAAGAATCTCTTTTAAAATTCATTTATGAAAGATTGAGTAGTAAAATTCTAAGTTCATTTTCATATGAAAATATTTTTATTTCAACACCTTTTTTGTATGATGGATCTACTATTTACACAATTATGGTCTAGGAATAATTTTCTCTTAGTATATTTGGAGAACTGCATTACACTATCTTCTGGCTTCCAGAAAAATCACTTGATAGGCACATTATCTTCTTTGTATGTTATCTATCATTTTTTTCCTCTAAGGGATTTTTTTTTTTTGTGGTACTCGGGCCTCTCACTGTTGTGGCCTCTCCAGTTGCAGAGCACAGGCTCCAGATGCACAGGCTCAGCAGCCATGGCTCATGGGCCTAGCCGCTCCACAGCATGTGGGATCTTCCCGGACTGGGGCACGAACCCATGTCCCCTGCATCGGCAGGCGGACTCTCAACCACTGCGCCACCAGGGAAGCCCTCCTCTAAGGCTTTTGAGATCTAGTAATTGTCATTGTCATTATTCTTAACTATGATATGTCTACATATGGATTTATTTATCCCACTTAAATTTTCTATATTTCCTGAATTAGAGGATCCATTCCATTCTTTAATTATGGAAAATTCTCAGCCATTATCTGCTAAATTATTGCTTCTTTACAAATTTTTTATATTCTCCTCTGAAATTTTTAATAAGCTTACAAGTTGTCATATACCTATTTTAATTGTTATTTCCTATTTTCTATCTCTGATATCCTAGGTGCTACATCCTCGGTAATATACAATTCTTCTATATCCATCTTTCAGTTTAGTTATTCTCTTTCAGCTGTACTCAGTCTTTTGTTTGAACCTCCTGATTCTAATAAGTTTCATTTGTAGAATTTCTATTTCTTCTGTTTGCTTATTCTAATCTGACTCTTCCACTTTTATTTTATTTATTTATTTTTATTTTGGAGATATACATTTTAAAGTAATAACTAGAATTATGACTTATAACATTATACCAGAGCATATAAGATTTTTAGGAATTTCATGTAATGTCTGAAACATTTCTATTAACATATTTCCATATAAATAACCCAAAGAAAGTTTAGTCTTAGTTTCTTTTTTGTTTGTTTTATACAGCAGGTTTTTATTAGTCATCAATTTTATTCGCATCAGTATATACATGTTAATCCCAATCGCCCAATTCAGCACACCACCATCCCCAACACCCCATGGTTTTCCCCCTTGGTGTCCATACGTTTGTTCTCTCCATCTGTGTCTCAACTTCTGCCCTGCAAACTGGCTCATATATACCATTTCTCTAGGTTTCACATACGTGTGTTAATATACAATATTTGTTTTTCTCTTTCTGACTTACTTCACTCTGACTGACAGTCTCTAGATCCATCCATGTATCAACAAATGACTCAATTTCGTTCCTTTTGATGGCTGAGTCATATTACATTGTATAAGTGTACCAAATCTTCTTTATCCATTGACTGTTGATGGGCATTTAGGTTGCTTCCATGACCTGGCTATTGCAAATAGTACTGCAATGAATATTGGGGTGCATGTGTCTTTTTGAATTATGGATTTCTCTTGGTATATTCCCAGTAGTGAGATTGCTGGATCATATGATAATTCTATTTTTACTTTTTTAAGGAACTTCCATACTGTTCATCATAGTGGCTGTATCAATTTATATTCCCACCAACAGTGCAAGAGGGTTCCCTTTTCTCCACACCCTCTCCAGCATTTGTTGTTTGTAGATTTTCTGATGATGCCCATTATAACTGGTGTGAGATGATACCTCATTGTAGTTTTGATTTGCATTTCTGTAATAATTAGTGATGTTGAGCAGATTTTCATGTGCTTCTTGGCCATCTCTATGTCTTCTTTGGAGAAATGTCTATTTTCGTCTTCTGCCCATTTTTGGATTGGGTTGTTTGTTTTTTTTAATATTGAACTGCATGAGCTGTTTATATATTTTGGAGATTAATTCCTTGTCCATTGAATAATTTGCAAATATTTTCTCCCATTCTGAGGTTGTCTTTTCATCTTGTTTATTGTTTCCTTTGCTGTACCAAAGCTTTTAAGTTTCACAAGGTCCCATTTGTTTATTTTTGTTATTTCTATTACTCTAGGAGGTGGATCAAAAAAGATCTTTCAATGATCTATGTCAAAGAGTGTTCTTCCTATCTTTTTCTCTAAGAGTTTTGTAGTGTCTGGTCTTACATTTTGGTCTCTAATCCATTTTGAGTTTATTTTTGTGTATGGTGTTAGGGAGTGTTCTAATTTCATTCTTTTACATGTGGCTGTCCAGTTTTCCTAGAACCACTTATTGAAGAGACTATCTTTTCTCCATTGTATATCCTTGCCTCCTTTGTCATAGATTAGTTGACCATAGGTGTGTGGGTTTATTTCTGGGCTTTCTATCTTTTTCCACTGATCTATGTTTCTGTTTTTGTGTCAGTACCATATTGTCTTGATTACTGTAGCTTTGTAGTATAGTCTGAAATAAGGGAGTCTGATTCCTCCAGCTCCATTTTTTTCCCTCAAGACTGCTTTGGCTATTTGGGGTCTGTTGTGTCTCCATAGAAATTTTAACATTTTTTGTTCTAGTTCCATAAAAAAATTCCATTGGTAATTTGATAGGGATTGCATTGAATTGGTAGATTACTTTGGGTAGTATAGTCATTTTCACAATATTGATTTTTCCAATCCAAGAACATGGTATATCTCTCCATCTGTTGGTATCATCTTTAATTTCTTTCATCAGTGTCTTATAGTTTTCTGCATACAGGTCTTTTGTCTCCCTAGGTAGGTTTATTCCTAGGTATTTTATTCTTTTTGATGCAATGGTAATTTGGAGTGTTTCTTTAATTTGTCTTTCAGATTTTTCATCATTAGTTTATAGGAATGCAAGAGATTTCTGTAAATTAATTTTGTATCCTGCAACCTTACCAAATTCATTGAATAGCTCTAGTAGTTTTCTGGTGGCATTTTTAGGATTCTCTATGCATAGTATCATGTCATCTGTAAACAGTGACAGATTTACTCCTTCTTTTGCAATTTATATTTGTTTTATTTCTTTTTCTTCTCTGATTGTTGTGGCTAGGACTTCCAAAACTATGTTGAATAATAGTGGAGATAGTGGACATCCTTGTCTTGTTCCTGATCTTAGAGGAAATTCTTTCAGTTTTTCACCATTGAGAATGATGTTTGCTGTGGGATTGTCATATATGGCCTTTATTATGTTGAGGTAGGTTCCCTCTATGCCCACTTTCTGGACAGTGTTTGTTTTTTCATAAATCATTGTTGAATTTTGTCAAAAACTTTTTCTGCATCTATTGAGATGATCATATGTTTTTTTTTTTCAATTTGTTAATCTGGTGTATCACATTGACTTATTTGTGTATATTGAAGAATCCTTGCATCCTTGGGATAAATTCCACTTGATCATGGTGTATGATCCTTTTAATGTGTTGTTGGATTCTGTTGGCTAGTATTTAGTTGAGGATTTTTGCATCTATATTCATCAGTGATATTGGTCTGTGATTTTCTTTTTTTCTAGTATCTTTGTCGGATTTTGGTATCAGGGTGATGGTGGCCTCATAGAATGAGTTTTGGAGTAGTCCTTCCTCTGCAAATTTTTGGAAGAGTTTGAGAAAGATGGGTGTTAGCTCTTCTCTACATGTTGATAGAATTCACCTTTGAAGCCATCTGGTCTTGGACTTTTGTTTGTTGGAAGACTTTAATCACAGTATCAATTTCATTACTTGTGATTGGTGTGTTCATATTTTCTATTTCTTCCTGGTTCAGTCTTGGAAGGTTATACCTTTCTAAGAATTTGTCAGTTTCTTCCAGGCTGTCCATTTTATTGGCATAGGGTTGCTTTAAGTAGTCTCTTAGGGTGCTTTGTATTTCTGTGGTGTCCGTTGTAACTTCTCCTTTTTCATTTCTAATTTTATTGATTTGAGTCCTTTCCCTATATTTCGTGATGAGTCAAGCTAGTGGTTTATCAATTTTATTTATCTTCACAAAGAACCAACTTTTAGTTTTATTGATCTTTGCTATTGTTTTTTATGTTTCTATTTCATTTATTTCTGCTCTGACCTTTATGATTTCTTTCCTTCTGCTAACTTTGGGGGTTTTTTTGTTCTTATTTCTCTAATTTGTTCAGGTGTAAGGTTAGATTGTGTATTTGAGATTTTTCTTGTTTTTTGAGGTAAGCTTGTATAGCTATAAACTTATTTCTTATAACTGTTTTTGCTGCATCCTATAGGTTTTGGATCATTGTGTTTTCATTGTCATTTCTCTCTAGGTATATTTTGATTTCCTCTTTGAGTTTTTAAGTGATCTCTTGGTTATTTAGTAACATATTATTTAGCCTCCATGTGTTTGTGTTTTTTTGTTGTTTTTCCCCTGTAGTTTATTTCTAATCTCATAACGTTGTGGTCAGAAAAGATATTTGATATGATTCCTATTTTCTTAAATTTACCAAGGCTTGATTTGTGACCCAAGATGTGATCTATCCTGGTTAATGTTCCATGCACACTTGAGAAGAAAGTGTAATGTGCTGTTTTTGGATGGAATGTCCTATAAATATCAATTAAATCTATCTGGTCTATTGTGTCATTTAAAGCTTCTATTTCCTTATTTATTTTCATTTTGGATGATCTGTCCATTGGTGTAAGTGAGGTGTCGAATTTCCCCACTCTTACTGTATTACTGTTGATTTCCTCTTTTATACCTGTTAGCAGTTGCCTTATGTATTGAGGTACTCCTATGTTGGGTGCACATATATTTATAATTGTCATATGTTCTTTGTGGATTGATCCCTTGATCATTATGTATTGTCCTTCCTTGTCTCTTGTAACATTCGTTACTTTAAAGTCTATTTTTTCTGATATGAGTATAGCTACTCCAGCTTTCTTTTGATTTCCATTTGCTTGGAATATCTTTTTCCATCCCCTCACTTTCAGTCTATATGTGTCCCTAGGTCTGAAGTGGGTGTGTTGTAGACAGCGTATATATGGGTCTTGTTTTTGTGTCCATTCAACAAGCCTGTATCTTTTGGTTGGAGCATTTAATCCATTCACGTTTAAGGTAATTACCAATATGTTTGCTTGTATGACCACTTTTTTTAACTATTTTGGGTTTGTAAGTCCTTTTTTTCTCTTGTGTTTCCCACTTTGAGAAGATCCTTTAGCATTTGTTGTAGAGCTGGTTTGATGGTGCTGAATTCTCTTAGCTTTTGCTTGTCTGTAAAGCTTTTGATTTCTCCATCAAATCTGAATGAGATCTTTGCTGGCTAGAGTAATCTTGGTTGTAGGTTCTTACCTTTCATCACTTTAAGTATGTCATGCCACTCCCTTCTGGCTTGTAGAGTTTCTGCTGAGAAATCAGCTGCTAACCTTATGGGAGTTCCCTTGTATGTTATTTGTCATTTTTCCCTTGCTTCTTTCAATAATTTTTCTTTGTTTTATTTTTTGGCAATTTGATTACTATGTGTCTTGGCGTGTTTCTCCTTGGGTTCATCCTGTATGGGACTTGCTGCCTTTCCTGGACTTGGGTGGCTATTTCCTTTCCCATGTTAGGGAAGTTTTCAACTATAATCTCTTCAAAATTTTCTCAGGTCCTTTCTCTTTCTCTTCTCCATCTGTAACCCCTATAATGCAAATGTTGCTGTGTTTAATGTTGCCCCAGATGTCTCTTAGGCTGTCTTCATTTCTTTTCATTCTTTTTTCTTATTGTGTTCCGCAGCAGTGAATTCCACCATTCTGTCTCCCAGGTCACTTATCCGTTCTTCTGCCTCAGTTATTCTGCTATTTATTCCTTCTAGCGTAGTCTTCATTTCAGTTACTATATTGTACCTGTCTGTTTCTTTGTTATTTAAATCTTCTAGGTCTTTGTTAAACATTTATTGCATCTTCTCGATCTTTGCCTCCATTTTTTTTCCGAGGTCCTGGATCATCTTCACTATCATTATTCTGAATTCTTTTTCTGGAAGGTTTCCTATCTCCACTTCATTTAGTTGTTTTTCTGGTGTTTTATCTTGTTCCTTCATCTGCTACATAATCCTCTGCCTTTTCATTTTGCCTATTTTTCTGTGAATGTTGTTTTTGTTCCACAGGCTGCAGGATTATAGTTCTTCTTGCTTCTGCTGTCTACCCTCTGGGGAATGAAGCTATCTAAGAGGCTTGTGGAAGTTTCTAGATGGGAGGGATCTGGTGGTGGGTAGAGCTGACTGTTGCTCTGGTGGGCAGAGCTCAGTAAAAGTTTAATACCCTTGACTGTTGCTGGGTGGGGCTGCGTTCCTTCCTTGTTGGTTGTTTGGTCTAAGGCAATGCAACACTGGAGCCTACCTGGGCTCTTTTGTGGAGCTAATGACAGACTTTGGGTGGGCTCATGCCAAGGAGCACTTCCCAGAACTTCTGCTGCCAGTGTCCTTGGCCCCAGGGTGAGACAGAGCCACCCCCCCACACCTCTGCAAGAAGTCCTCCAACACTAGCAAGTAGGTCTGGTTCAGTCTCCCATGGGGTCACTGTTCCTTCCCCTGTGTCCTGATGCACACACTACTTTATGTGTGCCTTCCAAGTGTGGAGTCTCTGTTTACCCCAGTCCTGTTGAAGCCCTGCAATCAATTCCCACTAGGCTTCAAGTTTGATTCTCTAGGAATTCCTCCTCCCGTTGCCGGTCCCCAGGTTTTGAAGCCTGATGTGGGCTCAGAACCTTCACTCCAGTGGGTGGACTTCTGTGATATAAGTGTCCTCCAGTCTGTGAGTCACCCACTCAGCAGTTATGGAATTTGATTTTACTGTGATTGTGACCCTCCTACCAGCTCATTTTGGCTTATCCTTTGTCTTTGCACATGGGGTATTTTTTGTGTGTATGAGTTCCAGTGTCTTCCTGTCAATGATTGTCCAGCAGCTAGTTGCGATTCTGGTGTTCTCACAAGAGGGAGTGAGAGCACGTCCTTCTACTCTGCCATCTTGTTTCCTCCCTAGTAGAATACTTTCTAACAGACAAAGAATTTTCCATATCCTTTGTTGCACTAGCTCTACCACTTTTATATAGTGCTTCACTTTTATTGAGTTTTTGTGCCTTTTTTATGTTTTCAATTATTGCAAAAATTTATTGTATCATTCTATCTAATCCTGTTGTTTAATGGTTCTGATGAATCAGTATGTATTTTTTAAATGTTTTTCTATAAACTCACATTTGGAGGGACTTCATTTGTGGGAATATTATTTTGTCTTCATTGGAAATATGTCCTTCTAGAGGGTATTTGTGTTTGCTACTGTAATACTACCACTATTATATGGCTCTTTATTAGAATGGAATTTCCCATATCTTTCAGAGATTGTAAATCAAAACACAAAATCCAGGTAAGAGGAGGCATATGAATTCAGATTTCCAAGGGAGATATTTTATTCTAAATGACAGTCTAACTGATAGCCAGGCTTGAGACGGATAAATTTCCATGTGTCTTTCTACTGTCAGATAGATATTTCTAATACATAACTTCACAAAAGTTCATGAGTTCTCTCTTCATAGATGTTGGACCATTCCATGCCTTGTGCAGGTCTATGGATTTATTTCTTGACGCTCTTGTAACATCTATAACCAAGCATTTTGTTCGTCAAGATAATAAAATGCTGAATAATATTCCACTGTGTGTGTATACTAACTTTCATTATCAATTTATCTGTTGATAGAGTGGAATATGTCTATTATCTTGATTATGATGATGTATCTATCATGGGTATTTGCGTATGTCCAAACTTGTCAAATTGTACTCATGAAATATGTAGAATTCTGTGTATATCAATCATATCCCAATAAAGCATTTTTTTGGTTGTTGTTGGTTTTTTGTTTGTTTGTTTTTTAAGATGGTGTAATGCTCCCAGGGAAGTTAAAGTGTCTCCATCAACTTTTCTCTGGATATTTTTTTAAAATTTTCTTTTATCTTCCTTTTTTTCTATTTCTATTTTATCCTTTCTTTCTTTATTTTAGCCTGAGTGTGTAATTAAAAGGATATTTGTTATAGTTCAACTGGTAATTCTAGATATTTTGCAACAGGTGGTGTTTCAGGAAGTTTTTAATTCTCCATATTTCCATAATGATAATTTATATTTTCACATAAATTATATAATGTTTTAGGACATTTTAGGGATCATGTAGACGTTAGGAAATACAAGAAAAGCACCACTATCTGGGAAGGCTTAGCTTTTTCATTTTATCTTATCTGTAAAATGAAGCTGATGTTAATGCCTATCACTTTTTTATTTAATTGAAGTAAGACTGACTTATAATATTATATTAGTTACAGGTGTAAAGCATATTGATTCAAGTTTCCAAAAATTGAATTTTTCAATTCAAAAATTCAATTTTTATACATTACAAAGTGATCACCCCAATAAGTCTAATTACCATCTGTCAGCATACAAAGTTACTACAATACTATTGACTATATTCCCTATGCTGTACATCAGCAGTCCCCAACATTTTTGGCATCAGGGGCCAGATTAATGGAAGATAATTTTTTCACGAATGGGGGTGAAGTGGGTTGCTTCAGGCAGTAATGCGAGTGATGGGGAGTGACAGATGAAGCTTCACTTGCTCACCTGCCACTCACCTCTTACTGTGTGGCCTGGTTCCTAACAAGCAGCAGATAGGTACCAGTCCCCAGTCCAGGGGTTGGGGACACCTTCTGTACATTACATACTCTTGACTTATTTATTTTGTAACTGGGAGTTTGTACTGCTTAATCCCCTCCATCTGTTTTGCCTATCCTCCCAGAACCCTTCTCTCTGGCAACCACCAGTGTGTTTTCTGTATCTATGAGTTTGTTTTATGTTTGTTTTGTTTTTAATATTCCACATATAACTGAAATAATCCAGTATATGAGTTTGTCCATCTGACTTAATTCACTTAACATAATACCTTCTAGATCCATCCATGTTGTCACAAAGGCAAGATATTATTCTTTGCATGGCTGAGTAATATTCCACAGTATATTCATATATATATATATATGTATGTATATTCCATTCTATATTTATATATATGTGTGTGTGTGTGTGTATATATATACATATACACCACAATTTCTCTATTCATTCATTCATTTATCAATGGACACAGGTTGTTTCCATATGTTGCTGTTGTAAATAATGCTGTAATGAATATAGTGGTGCATGTATCTTTTTAAATTAGAATTAGTGTTTTTGTTCTCTTCAGGTAAATATCCAGAAGTGAAATTGGTAGATCATATATATGGAAATTCTATTTTTCATTTTTTAAGGAACCTGCATATAGTTTTCCATAGTGGCTGCACCAATTTATAATCCCAATAGTGCACAAGTGTGCATTTTTCTCCCCATTCTCTTCAACACATATTATTTGTTGTCTTCTTGATGATAGCTACTCTGACTGATGTGAGGTTGTATCTCATTGTGGTTTTGTTTTTCATTTCCGTGAGGATTAGTGATGTTGGGCATTTCTTCATGTGTCTGATGGCCTTCTGTAAGTCTTATTGGGAAAAATGTCTGTTTAGGTCCTCTGCCCTTTTTTTTTTTTTTTTTTTTTTTGCAGTATGCAGGCCTCTCACTGTTGTGGCCTCTCCCCCATGGTGGAGCACAGGCTCCAGATGCACAGGCTCAGCGGCCATGGCTCACAGGCCCAGCTGCTCCATGGCATGTGGGATCTTCCTGGACTGGGGCATGAACTTGTGTCCCCTGCATCGGCAGGCAGACTCTCAACCACGGTGCCACCAGGAAAGCCCCCTCTGCCCATTTTGAATTGGATTGTTAGGATATTTTTTGATATTGAGTTGTATGAGTTCTTCAAATATTTTGGATATTAACCCAAAATATCCAATTAACCACTTATTGGACGTCTCATTTACAACATTTTTTTTCCTATTCAGTAAGCTGCCTTTTTTGTTTTGTTGATGGTTTCCTTTGCTGTGAAAAAGCTTTTTAGTTTGATGTAGCCCGTTTGTTTGTTTTTGCTTTTTGTTGCCCATGCCTGAAGAGACATATCCAAAAAACTGGTGTCAAAGAGCATAGTGTCTATGTTTTATTATAAGAGTTTTATGGTTTCAGTTCTTACATTTAAGACTTTAATTCATTTTGACTTTATTTTTGTATTTGGTCTAAGAATGTGGTCTAATTTCATTCTTCTGCATGCAGGTGTCCAATCTTCCCAATACCATTTATTGAAGAGACTGTCTTTTCCCCCTTGTTTAATCTTGCCTCCTTTGTCTTAAATTAATTGACCACGTAGGTGTGGATTATTTTAGGGCTCTCTTTTCTAGCCCATTGTTATGTGTCTCTGTTTTTGTGCCAGTACCATACTATTTTTTACTATGGCTTTGTAGCATAGATTGAAATCAAAGCCTGTGATATATCCAGCTTTATTCTTTCTCAAGATTGCTTTGGCTATTCTAGGTCTTTTGTGGTTCCATACAAATTATAGATTATTTTTTTCTAGTCCTATAAAATGCTATGGAGCACTTTGATAGGGATTGCATTGAATTAGTAGACTGTTTTGGGTAGTGTGGACATTTTAACAGTATTAATTCTTCCAATCCATGATCATGGAATTTTTTTTTATTTATTTGTGTCATCTTCAATTTCTTTCATCAATATTTTATGAATACATCAATGTTTTCAGAATACAGATCTTTTATCACCTTGGTTAAATTTATTCCTAGGCATTTTATTTATTTATTTTTTTGATGCAATTGTAAGTGGAATTGCTTTCTTAAATTCTCTGAGTATTTATCATAAATGTTGAATATTTTGTCAAGTGTTCAATGGATGTTGAATTTTGTGAAATACTTTTTATGAATCTATTGAAATGATCATATGATTTTTATCCCTCATTTTTGATAATGTGTTGTATCTCACTGATTGATATGCAGATATTGAACCATCTTTGCATCCCATGAATAAATCACCCTTTATCATGGCACATCATCCTATAAATGTACTATTGAATTTTGTTTTCTAATATTTTATTGACAATTTCTTCATCTATGTTCATCAGGGATATTAGCTTATTTCTATCTCTTTTTTTGTAGTGTCTTTGGTGTTGGTATCAGAGTAATTCTGGCCTGGTGGTGTGAATTTGGAAGCTTTCCTTTCCTTCAATTTTTTAAAAGAGTTTGAGAAGGATAGGCATTAACTCTTCTTTAAATGTTTGGCAGAATTCACCTGTAAAGCTGTGTGGTTCCGGACTTTTTTGTTTGTTGGGAGTTTTTGGATTACAATTCAATTTTATTACTAGCAATCAGTTTGTTTGTGCTTTCTATTTTTTCCTGATTTTGTCTTGGAAGATTGTATATTTTTAATAATTTATCCATTTCTTCTAGGTTGTACAATTTGTTGGAGAATTATTATTCATAGTAGTTTATTACGATTCTTTGTTTTTCTGTGGTATCAGTTGTAACTTCTCCTCTTTCATTTCTGACTTTGAGCTCTTTCTCTTTTTTTCTTGCTGAATCCTGCTAAAGGATTTTTGATTTTGTTTATCTTTTCAAAAACCAGTTCTTAGTTTCATTGATCTTTCCTTTTAATTTTCAGTTTCTATATTAATTATTTCTGCTATCATCTTTATTATTTCCTTCTTTATACTAATTTTGTGCTTTTCTTTTCTTTTTCTAGTTCCTTTATTTTATAGTTAGATTGCTTGAGATTTTTTCTTGCTTCTTCAGGTAGGCTGGTATCACTATGACTTCCCTCTTAGAATACTTTTGCTGCATTCTATAGGTTTGGGAAAGTTGTGTTTCCATTTTCATTTGTCTCAAAGTATTTTTTGAATTACTCTTTGATTTATTTTTGACTCATTGGTTATTTAGTAACATGTCTTAGTTTCCATGTGCTAGTGTTTTTTCCAATTTTCTTGTGATTGATTTCTAGTTCCAAATTATTGTTGTCAGGAAAAAAATGCTTGGTATGATTTCAGTCTTCTTAAATTTATTGAGACTTATTTTGTGGCCTCACATATGATCTGTCCTGGAGAATGTTCCATTTGCACTTGAAAAGAATGCATATTCTGCTACTTAGGGGTAGAATGTTCTTTATATACCTATTAAGTCTACCTGGTTTAATGTTTCCTTTAAGGCCAATGTTTCCTTATTGACTTTTTGTCTGGATGATCTGTCCAATTGACGTAAGTGGTATGTTAAAGATCCCTAATAATATTATTGTTAATATTTTCTTTATTTTTGTTAATAATAACTTTAAATATTTAGATGTTTCTATGTTGGGTCCATAAACCTTTATAAATGTTGTATCTCCTTCTTAGATTGACTCCTTTATCATTAGGTAATGTTCTTTGTCTTTTGCTACAATTTTTGTTTAAAGTCTATTTTGTCTGATATGAGTATTGCTACCCTAGATTTCTTTTTGTTTTCATTTCCATTTTTCCATCCTTTTACTTTCAGTCTCTGTGTGTCTCTATATCTGAAGTGCTTCTCTTATAGGCAGCATATAGATGGATCTTGTTTTTTCAATCCATTCAACAACCCTATGTCTTTTGATTGGAGCACTTAGTTCATTTACATTTAAAGTGGTTATTGATAAGTATGTATTGCCATTTTGTTAATTGTTTTCTGGGTGGTTCTGTAGTTCTCTCTGCTCTTTTCTTCATCTCTTGGTATCTTCCTTTGTGGTTTGATGATTTTCTGTTTATTTTTGTGTATCTATTACAGGTTTTTGGTTTGTGGTTACCATGTGGTATGTATGCGTGTGTGTGTGTGTGTGTGCATGTGTGTGTGTATGTGTATGTATTTTAAGCTGGTAGTTGCTTAAGTTTGAACACATTCTAAAAGCACTGCATTTTTACTCCCCACATCCCATGTTTTGTTTTTCACATATTTTACATATTTTTTATTTTATATATCCCTTAACTTTATTGTAGTTACAGCTGATTTTTAAAAAAAATTGTCTTTTAACCTTCATGCTAGCTTTTTAAGTGGCTGATAGATTATGTCACTATATATTTACCTCTACTAGTGAGTTTTTTTCATATATTTTCTTATTTTTATTGATGGATTTCTTCCCTTTAACATTTATTCTAAGGCTAGTTTAATCCTAATGGACTCTTTTAATTTTTCATTGTCTGGGAAACTATCTCTCTTTTTAATTCTGAATGATAACCTTGCTAGGTAGAGTATTCTGGTGTGTTAGTTTTTTTTGTTTGTTTTTTATTTCCTTCAGCACTTTAAATATATCATGCCACTCCCTTCTGGACTGCAAAGTTTCTGATGAAAAATCATCTGATAGTTTTATGGAGGTTCTCTTGTATGTGAATAGTTGTTTTCCTCTTACTGCCTTGAAATTATTTTTTTCCTTAACTTTTGCCATTTTAATTGTGATTTGTCTTGGTATGTATCTCTTTGGGTTCAGCTTGGGACTCTCTGTGATTCCTAGACCTGGATATCTGTTTTCTTCTCCAGTTTAGAAAATTTTTCAGCCATAATTTTTCAAATAAGCTTTCTGCTCCTTACTTGCTCTCCTTCTGGGCTCTCTGTATGCAAATGTTAGTAAGCTTGACATTATCTCAGAGATCCCTTAAATTATCCTCAATTATTTTTTTTTTCCTTTTTGTCATTCTATTTGGGTGATTTCCAGTATTCTGTCTTCCAAATTACTGATCCATTCCTCTGTATCATCTAATCTGCTGTTGATTCCCTCTAGTTTATTTTTCACTTCAGTAATTGTATTCTTCAGTGCTGACTGTTTCTTTCTAATATTTTCTAGCTCTTCGTTGAACTTTTCATTGTATTTCTCCATTCTTCTCCTAAGTTTGGTAAACACTTTTATGATCAATTTTGACCTCCTTATCTGGTTAAAGCCTTGTATTTGCTTACCTCTCTTTAATTAGGGCTTTTCTTAAAGTCTTATCTTATTATTTTATTTGGAATACAGTCCTCTGTCTTGTCATTTTGTTTGACTTTCTGTACTTATTTCTATGTATATGTGTTTATTTCTGTCTCTCATGTTCTTGAAGGTGTGGCCTTGTGTAGGCAACCCCTGTTTTAACTGTGTGTACCAGGGGGCTTGGCAAGCCAACTGGATCTGGATTAGGTATAGACCAGGTGCATCCTGGGGTGCACTGTATCAAGGCTACTTATCTGGACAGCTGGAGCTGGAGCAGACTTGGGCTGGGAGGGTCCCATGGTGTGCCATGTCAGGGCTGCACTAGTGGGATGGCTAGAATTAGAGTGGGTACAGGCCAAAGCCAGGGGTCCTGGTGCTACCACACCAGGGTGCCTTGGTGGGAATGCTGTAGAAGAGTCAGGTGAGGCTGGGTGGCCCTCCTTTGGGGAGTGGCTGGAGCTGATGTGGGCCAAGGGGCTGGGGTTTGCTGGGTTGGCTGTGGCAGGCTGGCCAGAGCACCTGGATTATGATCCCGCCTGCATTATCAAGGTGGAGGGAGAATGCAAAAAATAATGTTTTCTGGTGCCTCTGACCCCAGAGAGAGTTCCAGCAGTTCCTCACCCATCTGGCAGATGTTCTAAGGTTAGTATATGGATTTTCTTCATGTATTGTCTAGGTACCCTTTAAGCCACTGTTTCTTGCTGTGCCCCATTGGGAGTAGGTCTTCACATGAGCCCCTCAGTGATACCCCTCTCTAATGTAGGTCACCAGAGGTGGGGTTCCCACTGATATCATGTTTTTGTCTCTCCTATTTGTCTCCATGTGGTGCCTCTATAGTTTGTTGTGCTGAAGCTGTTTAATCAGCCCTCAGTTCTTCTTCAGGAGGAATTACTTTACATGTAGGTGTAAATAGAGTGTATTTGTGGGAAGAGTTAAGTTCCGGGTCTTCCTACATTTTCATCTTGGACCAGAGCCCTAGCCCTGTCATTATTCCTGCCACCATTTCAAGATTAAATGAGGGAATACCTAAAGAGTACTTAGAATTGTGCCATGTATATTGTAGATACTGAATTAGTGCTGAGTATTATTATTATTATTAACATTATTATTTAACTGTCTAGTAACTCAGGGAAAGCTTCACTGATTAGGTTTAGCTCGGAAAGAGAAATAAGAGTTAACTTGGTAAATATCAGTTATTATTGCTTTATAAAAACGATGTACCTTTTCCTGACACCTAATTAAAATAAAATATAGTGGGTTAAAGCAATATAATTTATTATTTTTTGTGATTCTATAGGTCAAGAATTATAGCTATGAAGATTATTTGTTGTGCATGATATTTATTGGAGACAATCAACTGACAGCATTTAGTTGGCACCTAGATTGGGATAAATGCTCTAAGAAGCCTTCACTCACAAGTTAGGTGCAGTGGTGCTCCATCACATAACATCTGTCTATTCAATAACCGAGCCCAAGCTTCTTTACAGCATGGTGGCTATCTTCCTCAGAGAGTGTTCTATGAGGACAAGCTCTAATGTGCAAGAACTTATTAGACCTTAGCTTGACAATGTCTCATTGGTCAAAGAAAACTGCATGACTCATCTAGAATCAGTGTGGGAAGGGGTTACAAAAGGATGTGAATTTTAGCTCTCTGGTTTATGTGTGACTACCAGGTAAGAATCTATCACAGTGAAGAAGGTAAAATAATGTTTCATGCACTTAGAAATGTATGTACGAGTGTTCAGAGATAGTAAAGATCAAAGAACATGAAAGAAGGACATTGTTAAAGGTGAAATTCAGAGAGAGTGTGGATTATGGAGTGGAGCTAGAATACAAGGTAGGATGCACACTTTGCAAGGCTGTTAAGCATATTAAGGAACTTTCCCTTTATGCTAAGAGCAATGGGAAATCATTAATGTGTTTTAAACAGGGAAATGATAAAATTATCAATAATAAATATCACTTTTTTGTGGTTTATAAAACATATTGGAGGAAAGTGAAAAGAGATTTTCTGGCTTATAGACTATTTCAGCATTTCAGGCAAGAGACACAGTTACCTTGGTGTAGATAGAAATAGATCAATATAAGATAAATTTTGAAAGTTGTATTGAGAAGCCATAGTAAGAAAAATTAAGATCCTACTAGTTATTTCTAGCTTCTGTCTGGAATGACTAGATGGATAATATTGCTATTCAATGAAATAAGAAATATGTGAATAGACCAAGTTTTGGTGTAAAAATATGAGTTGGATTTTGGACATGCTAATTTTAAGGTGACATTAAGTCATCTGTGTAGAGATATTAAGTTTGAAATATGAGTTTGAAATAGATCTCAAAAGAGAAGTCTGGACGATGGATAGAATTTTGTTTCCTTTCGTATATAAATATTACCTAAAATGAACATAGGTAAAATTTATTTGGAAGAGAATATAAAGAAGAAATATTTCCATGAACTGGGTCTTTCCTGAAGCATTGCAACTTTAATTGCCAGGTTGAATTGGTGCAAAACAGTCAGGGAGGGAGGGGCTTGAGTGATAAAAGAAAACCAAGAGAATTTTGTGTTATATTGATAGAAGACAAAGGAAGAGAAAGTTTCATCATTCTTGGTGAGAACATAATTCATCAAAAAAGTAAGCAAGATACAGATAGGAAAAAGATATATACATTTATTTCAATGCCATAAAAGCCATTGGTGACTTAAACTGAATTTTCTGATGATAGCCATGTTGGAAAGGATTGAAGTTGGAGAAGTAAAAGATTACTCCTTGGGCTTCCCTGGTGGCACAGTGGTTGAGAGTCCACCTGCCGATGCAGGGAACACACGTTCATGCCCCGGTCTGGGAGGATCCCACATGCGCAGAGCAGATGGGCCCGTGAGCCATGGCCACTGAGCCTGCATCTCCGGAGGCTGTGCTCCACAACGGGAGAGGCCACAACAGTGAGAGGCCCGCGTACCGCAAAAAAAAAAAAAAAAAAGATTACTCCTTAAACTCTTTTGAGATATTTAGCTGTGGATGAAAATAAATAAAGCAATATCTGAAAGGTATATGAATTTAAATGAGGATTTTAGGTCTTCCCTGGTGGCGCAGTGGTTGAGAGTCCACCTGCCAATTCAGGGGACACGGGTTCGTGCCCTGGTCCGGAGGGATCCCACATGCCGCGGAGCGGCTGGGCCCGTGAGCCATGGGTGCTGAGCCTGCGCGTCCGGAGCCTGTGCTCCGCAACAGGAGAGGCCACAGCAGTGAGAGGCCCACGTACTGCAAAAAAAAACCAAACAAACAAATAAATGAGGATTTTATTTTATTTTTAATGGGAGGTAAATGAGAACATTTAAAAACTGAGTTGAGGGAGTGTGTATAATTACATGAGAGATCATGTAAGTCTCCTTAAAAAAGTGAGAAAAGACTGGTACATTGTGAGTGCCAAAAAAAGTGTTTTTATCAATAATGCCATCACCATTGTAAGCATTACATTAAGGGAAAAAATCTGTGAATAGAAGCTTGTTTTTGTAAGATAAAATAATGAGGATGGGTGCGGGTGTAGGTACTATGCAGACGAAGAGGTCCAATCATGTGGTTTCTATTTTCTATGTAAATTTGGATGCAAGTTTATTTACTAATAATTCAGAATAGGAGATGTAAATATTTAGGAAAGCATGAGAACATTGTTATCATGCATTTAGTCAGTAAACATTTATTGGGCACCTACTATATATCAAGCATTAGTCACTGGAGATATCATGATGTGTAAAACCAGATCTCTGGTAAAGTTTGATAAACACACATTAGATCAACTTAATTTTAGTTGTGATACATATTCTTGAAGGAAGGACATGCACTGCTATAAGTGTATATGACAAAAGATATAACACAATAAGGGAGGCTGGTGAAGGTTCTGTAAGTATGTAATATTTGAATGGAGATAAAATTAGGAGTTAGCAAGATGAAAATGTTTATTCAAAATCAATCCATTTTTATTTAAACAAATACATATTAAACACCTAATATGTGCCATATATAATGCTAGGCATTGGTGGTAGAGGGGAGTGAATAAAATATCACACTATTCCAAACTCTCATGGGGCTTTTTATATAGTAAGGTGAGCAGAACTTTGAATTTGCTAGTTCCTCTCCTTGGAATGTTTTTCTCCCAAGTATCAACATGGCTTGTTCTCTCCCTTTCATCAAGTTTTAACCTAAATGACATCATTTTTAAATAAGCTTTTTCTAAATACTCTAATACTTCTTATCCTCCATTTTTCCTGTGTTTATTCACATTTACCATTTAATGTATTTTGCGAGTTTGCCTTGTTTATTGTCTGTCTCCCCTTTTAGAATGAAAGACTCATGAGAATAGGATTTTGTTGTTGTTTTACTCCCATTTGTATCTCTAATTTCAACAAAAATGGTGGACATAGAGTGATAATCAATGAATATTTATTGGGTGAATAAAGTAATTATGAATACACTGAATGTATTCTAGCAATACATGGTAGAAGCAGTAAAAAAATATCTTCACGTGTAATCTTCGTTTTATTTTTTGTTGCCATGATACTGTATTAGAATAGCTCTAATACTCTTAAAAATATCTACTATAGTAAAACTTTGGCTTACCCTTCCCTGCCCTTCCTCCGGCCATTTTATGAGCACTTTAAGTTTAAAGGTGGCAATTTAATTAATTGAAAAAACATGTAAAGAACTTTGCATCTGCAGATTATACATCAAGGCTAAATCATAGAGTACCATTATTATTCTATCTGCACATCTTCATAAGACACATGGACATTGGAGAGGAAAAGGACAGATAGACTTCTTATCCTAGGAGCTGCCATG
This sequence comes from Leucopleurus acutus, assembly GCF_964270905.1. Lineage (NCBI taxonomy): Eukaryota > Metazoa > Chordata > Mammalia > Artiodactyla > Delphinidae > Leucopleurus > Leucopleurus acutus. Next base: position 34,777,231 of record NC_139161.1, read on the forward strand.
TTGATCCCTAGTGAGTTACACACTGTAATCCCTTGTAAGTGACAGCATATTGCCCAAGTACTCTGGTTTCTTAGCAGAAACCTTTCCAAATATTTCATGGCAGAACCTCCCTGCTTTGTTCTATGGCTGCCATATTCTGTATGCTCTGCAAACTTTAGCATTCTCTTAGGAATACTTATCTTAAGGTGCTCTAGGACACAAATTTCCAATATATGTGAGGAGGTCCCCCCCCAACCCACAACACCCCAAGCTGGATATCCTACAATTGAATCTAATTCTGACACTATTTACCCAGGGATAGCCTCAGATCCTACATGTTAATGACTCAATCCTACAAGATTGCCTCCATCCCACATCAGATGCTAACCACAATCCCAGGTTGTCACCTGTGCTTCTGTGCTATCCATCAGAGGTTCCCACAACAGTCCTTGGGTTCAGTTAACTCACAGAACTCAAGAAACCCATTTACTCTTTAGATTGCCACTTTCCTATAAAAGGTTATAACTTAGGAATAGCCAGATGGAAGAGATGCATAGAGCAAGGTATGTGGAAAAGGTGCCAAGCTTTCATGTTGTCTCCAAGCACTCCACTCTTTCCAGATCTTGACTTGTTTACCAGCCTGGAAGCTCTCCAAACCCTGTTTTCTTCGGGTTTTTATGGAGACTTCATTACATAAGTGTGGTTGATTAAATCACTGACCACTGATGTTTGAACTCAATCTCTAGTCCCTTTCCCCTCCCTGGAGGTCAAAGGGTGGAACTGAAAATTCCAACCCTCTAATAACACAGTTGGCTCCACTGGCAAACAGCTCCCATCCTTAGGTGAGGTCCAAGGCCCACCTCATTAACATAACAAAAGACATTTTTTATCACTCTCCAAATTTAGGTAACTCCAAGAATTTGGGGAGCTGTGAGTAAGGAACCATGGAGGAAGACCAAATATATACGGGAAATGTATTTTGGTCATTTGAATGACCAAATATGTATTTTTATTATAAATCACAATATTGCAGATTCTTTTGTCTACTTCTATAGAATTTATTCTAAAGTTAAAATGTAAGTAAAAATACAAAGACTACCTTCAATATGCAAAGAACATCAAGAACTCTATTTCCATTATTCCCCAAAACACTTCAGTTACCATAAGATTTAGGTGCAGTATCACATTATTTCCATCTCCTCAGCCTACCCTAGCTCTGTGCAAAATGATCCAATAACCATTTTGCTATTTTTTTCTCTTTAACTTTTATGTCCAACTATATGTGTTTCAAGTGTATTTTTATAAGTGTATTATGGATGATATTATCTTGTTTAAACCCCTTTGTATAGTAAAAATAATACATTTTCATACAGCTTATAATAGAAAATGTTTGCTAAGCTCCTCTTGATTAGCACATGGAAGCAAGTTTATTCCTCATAATTTTCCTCTGGCCTTGGTCCTCAGGAATCCCAGAAGTAAGTTTATCTCAAATACAGTAAGAGTACTACATTTGATATAACTCAAAAATGTCCTCCGGTATATTGTTCAAATACCCTCTTTAACTTTCTGCTTACAAATGTCTTGCCAATTCACATGTATTCTCTCAGCCCATTACATGTATGATATCATTTAATTCTCTGAAGAAGCATTTAAGAAAGCTTTTTTTTTTTACCAATAAGAACATATATGCATAAATATTGATAAACACATATAAGTCAAACTACATGTGCGTGTATATGTGCATGTGAGTAAATAGGCATGTTAGAGTGCATGCATGTGTATGTAAGTAACTGTCAATGATGCCTTTTTGTAAGTTTATGGAGATGTAAATAAAAATAAATATATAGGAGATAATTACTTTTCAATTTTTTATGAACTGGCCTATTAGTTTGATAATACATTATTGCCCACCTTCATTTAAGCTATTGTTCATGATGTTAATGTATAAACATATCTCCTTAAAAAAGTGTCTTAAAATGTGCCATGGTGTTCATTTTTAGAGTGTTTCTGTGCTAGCCCAGAAAATTCAAATGGACTTTCTATTCTCCTTTATAGGTGATCCCAGCTTTTTCATTCATAACATCTTTTGTATAATTGCACTGTAATTTTTCATTTCAAAATATTTATGGCATGAGTAACTTTTATCCTCTCCATCTTTCTATATATTCTTTTATATTGCTGTTGTTTTCTTCATGTATTCATATTATTAAGGTGCAGTCACCCACTATCACACTCATTCCACCATCCTGAATATATAAGCTTCAATCATTCTGGCATTTTCATTTATTCAAATTCATACCCAAGTGTAATTGATTTGCAGTTCCCCTCTTTTACTCTGATTTAGAGATTTCTTTAAAATACAGATTTTATGATACATCTTCACCTCCTTGTTACATTTTTTAATACACCAAGGCCCTGAGATACAATTAAATAATTTAGGCAGAAGTTGAATCGTCCCCATGTGTTAAGTCTTACTTGGAGTTCTGTGAAGCATTTTAAGTCAAGGGATTTCCTAAAAGCATTTCTCTTTGCTTTACTCTCCATGGTAATATGAAGAAAGGAAAAGGAAGAATTAATTACTTGTGTTTGCTGTTTCCTTTATATTTAATAAAATTCTGTAGAGAGGAAATGACAATGATTAGTAGCATTCCTTTTAGATGACTTTAATAGTAATATGTAAAAAGAAGTCAAGATTGTGACTTTTATGAATAATACAAAATTTAATGTTTCATAGGAAGAGGCAAAGTTATGAGATAATTCTAGAAATAAGCAAAGCTGTGTTTCAATATTGATAGTATTATGTGACCTTTTTTAATTAACTCCTCGTATATCTGTGATTTAATGATTTGTGTGTGTGTGTGTGTGTGTGTGTGTGTGTGTATGTGTGTGTGTGTTTTAAGGGAGGTATAATAGTAAAGTAAGGCCTGGTTTCAAAGTTTAATTCATCACACTTCAGTTTCAAAATCTGTGCAATAAGCCTGTTTTCTAATGTATTTCTCACTGATCTTTTTTTATTAGCAAAACTACTGGTTTGGGACTTCTTTTTGAATATTCTTCAAATCCATACCTTTAGTTATCCATTCAGTCTGTTACCTAAACAATCATCTATTCACTCATCTATTAGATTATCCACAAGGCACAAATACATCAGACAAAGTACTTAGATTAGATTATATCTATATCTGAAATAGGTCTACTCAGAAAACATATTGTCTCTTTATAGAGGAAGTACAGAAAAAGAAAAAAAAACAAAACAAAACTGTCCTTTAAATATTATCTATGTGCCAGGTTCTGAACCAGGTATTGCATGTATGTTATCTTATTCAATTTTTGGACAAATCTGTAACTGTTATTATTTCCTTCATTAAAAATGCTAAGGTTGCCAAATGAAAAGAGCACTGGAGATTTATTTAGTTGAATAATAATATGAATATACTTAACACTACTGACTGTACAGTTCAAATATTTTAAAATGGTAAATTTTATGTTATGTACATTTACCACAATTAGAAATACAAAAAATACTAATTTAACTATTTAAACATGTGGCTCAATAAGTAAAAATTTGGGGATTAAAATTCAGTTTAATTAAATTTCTCTTTCCACCTTATTTTGCTAATGAATAAGAGTAATGCCATAAGAAATATACCAGCAACCTGCTTTGGGACTTCAAATAAGTAATGGATAACATCTTTGCACACTTCTACCACAGGACTTACTCTCTCATGTTGAAATCATCTCTGTGTGTCTCCTCCACCATACTATAGGTTTCCCTAAGGAAAGAACCTTGTCTTATTCACCTTGCTATTTCACATCTTGATACTGTACCTGGAACAGTACAGTACACTGCATGCACTCAACAGTCTAATGAGAACAGGATCATGGAGGACCTGATGTTATAAATTGACCTTGAAATATGCATAGAACTTAATGAGGTGAGGAAGACTGGCTTAGGAAAGGAAGAAATCCAGTTGAAAGGAAGTACTTTGAGAAACAAAGATATGAATTTGAGGAAGCATGGAACATGTTAACAGTAAAAATCTGTCTCATTTCTTCAAGTGGGGAGTCTAGATGAGTTCTAAGGAGTAGAGATGTAAGTCAGAATATAACTGATCTTAAATGTTATGACTCTGAACTAGATCTGCTGAACCTGGCTATTCACTTCCTGGTATAAGAAAATACCCAGAGTAGATTAAATAGAATAACACAGAATAATTTAGTATTAAAAGATGAACAATCAAATCATTACTCTAATATAAGCATGGAATTCACTCTATCAAACAGTATTCCAGATAATTTTACAAAATTGTAATTAATTGTAATGACAAGAAAAGTTCCTCAGAGAGAAAACATTGCTTAAGGATATAGGGTGAGTAAAAGACAGGATTAGCATGAGCACTGTGGCCTGCATTACTTCCAAAATAATACCTTTTATTAACTAGAGTTGGTCTGTCAACCAGCATTTATCTAAATCCTCAGAATAATGACCAATATATATTGTGTGGATTCTGTGGGATCCTCAAGTGTTTTCTGAACCATCAAAGAAATATTAAATTATTTTACATTACTTAAATAAAAATTAGGTTCTATCTTAACCTAATTCTTTAAAAACTGACATTCTACACATAATACCATGGTGAACATATGAACCCAAAGAGTTGATTATTCTGAGCTTCTTATTCTTCATAGCTGCTGAATATTAAGGCTATTATTATGCTCCTTCTATGTCAGTCTTTGAGATATTAGACTTGGGCAGTAAATTCAGTCATCTTCCAGCTCTGGGCAATATTATCATGAACATCTTTCTCTTTCTGGTAAGATTTCTTTCATACATTCAGATTGAAAAATGAATCCCATCTGTATTCATCTATAGCATGTGCATGACTGTAATATACGTCATAATTATTAATTATGTATAGATTGTAGAGGTGGCTATATCCTTAGCATTTTACTTCAATGTTTTTAGTTGACAGGGAAAAGTTTAAAACTTTAAAAAATATATTGTAATCTATTATTAACATGAAACATCAATGACCTTGTCTTTATGCATTTCTTTTTGCTCTTTTTTTTTTTTTTTTTTTGCGGTATGCAGACTTCTCACTGTTGTGGCCTCTCCCATTGCAGAGCACAGGCTCCGGACGCACAGGCTCCGCAGCCATGGCCCACGGGCCCAGCCACTCCGCGGCACGTGGGATCTTCCCAGACCGGGGCACAAACCCGTGTCCCGTGCATCGGCAGGCTGACTCTCAACCACTGCCCCACAAGGGAAACGCTTTTTGCTCATATTTTTAAAAGTATGACATATTCCAGCTGTTGTCATCTCAGAGCTTCAGGGCTTAGAAACTATTGCTTCATTTATATATATATATATATATATATATATATATATATATATATATATATATATATATATATTTACTTACATGTATCTAACATTTTGTCTTTTATCAGATATTTTCTTATATAACTACAGATATTAAACCATTTTTAAAATGATCAGAGTGATGAAGTTTAGACTTTAATCAATGAAAGTAGTAAAATATGTATGGATATAAGAGGCTTATAAGGAAGTTTGAAAATTCAGATAGAATTTTAATGAAATATCAAAAGAATTACAATCACCTAATGAAAACTAGGAGGTCAAAGAAAACATGAAATAGTTACAAAGTAATTGGTCAGTAGGTTTTACTGCTCAATGAATAGTCCTACATAGTTCAGCCTTCTTTTATTTACACAGGATCAAGAGACTAATGGGCCATGAGCAGAAGTGAATGTGTCATTTATGGGCTGAGTCACAGAAAATCAGTGTCAGTTTCCTATGTTCTGGGCTCTTCTGGTGAGAATCCCAAAGAAGCTGTTTCAGATGGTGCACAACTGTGACATGGCAAAGCTTGTTTACCCTGGATGACCAAGTAACTTTGTGTAGCAGAGCCCTGCCCCAACCTGTTGGGACATAGGGTAGCATGGAACAATTTTAATGCATTTAATTACTGAATTTTCAGTTATCTCAGCATAGCCTAACCTAACCTGACAAGAAGAGAAATTTGTTCTGGAAGTAGAATGCTACAGTAATAAAATCTAAAATATACAAAGTTGGCCTAGTGAAAAATAACTAACATTGGAGACTGAAAAGATGAAGTTTCATATCATATAGTAGCAAAACATTTGATAAAACTTTTGTTTGCAGTAGTTTGGAAGGCAGATTGTGCTCTTCCTCATGCAATAGCACCAGGGAAGAGGTTAAAAACCAAACCTTAGTAACATGGACTAGTTGCTACTGGAAGGATTCAGCAAAGTGTTATCTAAAAGAGATGATCTAGGAGACGGTTGGCAGGGATGCATGCAGAAATGAAAGTCCATAGTCATTCTATAAATTCAAGAGCCTAAAATATTTTAAAAAATGTTTTGAGGTCTCAAATTATTAAAAATGGGCTAAAAGGCTTTGTTTTAGGAAAAATATCAAACTCAGAGTATAGCCTTCTCACCTAGTAATTTTTATGTGATGGCCATTACATTGAGACAGCAGCTTAAGGGTGAGAAAGCAAAATTTTGAACTGTATCCTAAAAATAACATTGGATATGATTATTGTTATACAGAACTAACAGAATAAAGTAAGTTTGAAGGCCACTAAGCTTTTAAAAGAGTGAATTGATACCTAAAAAGGCCATTCTCAGGAAGGAGAGAGGTGATGATGAATAGATTTGAAAGGTTTATGTCACTGAAACATTCTTATCATTAGGCCCTTTCCTCTTAATTGTTATATTCAATGGCAGTGAAGTGGACACTTTGAATGCATAATAGCAGGTTATTGATATGATGCTGATATTATTACAGCTATCAAAGGTCAAAAGCATAGAGAATGAGGGCTTCACCTAATTAGTCAGGAGTACATGTCATCAATTTGTTACTTGTCATTTAAATCTCAAACCTTTTTTTTTCTTTTTTTGATGACGAATAGTATGGCAGAACAGTAAATGAATGAAAGTATGCTTATTACTCATGTCTTTTCAGGAATCCTCACAATTGAAGCCGTTAAATATTAAGTTTAATCATTTTAGTTCATCTTTGAAAACCACTAAGGAAGTAGGATGCGATCAAAAGAACAACGAGAATAAAATTCCTAAATCCTAATCAAGAAGCAAATGCTCAGGCTTATGCTGAGCTTGATTTATCAACTTATCTTTATTTTCTCTTTGTATAATTATACAAAGTGGTTGGAAGACTGCAAAGGTATTGATAGATTAATGCTTAGTAGGCTTTTCTAAATCTTTGTTTGTTAAAATGGATATTATCTTAATGATAAAATGAAAAAAAATACGCTGATAATTTAAAACATTCAGGAAAAGTGGCAGCTTTTTTATTAATCTTTGCATTATTCCAAAGGGACATGATTTTTCCCTCTCTCTATTTCAAATAAAGAACACCTTAGCACACTGTCTTTTGGTAGTACACCCTATATCTTGAAGCTACCAGTGACACAGAAATCATGATTTCATATAATCATAATTATATGATTTATATTACTCAAAATACCACTGCCTCAACAAATGTTCTCAACCTAAACTGTTCTTTGCACACTTAGAAACTACTTCTTAATTCTCAAAGCTGGAATGGGCCTCAAGAATCCAATTAGATTGTAAGACCATCAACCGCTCCATAAGACTGCAATAGAAACAAAGCCCAAGAACATGGAATGCCTTTCCTCATTGAATGAACTGTACAGCTTCCTCTCCTTGAAACAAGTGAAGCCAGGACTGACACCAATAGATTAAGGATGCTGTCTAGTTTCCCTGAAAGTATTTGAGAAGAAAGATACCTGGGTGGGGAAACAAAAAGACATTCTATGACAGAGTATTCATATCTGAATATCAAAAGAAATCTTGGTTTTTTACCAAGTTGTTGAAATAGGACATGTCAGCTAGTCTGATGTGATCTGGGAAACTTCTTTACATTCAGCTGTGGAATTCCTAATTTTATTTTGACAGCCATCATATTATAGTAACAATAATAACATTTAATAATTGTTTAATTTTTCCTATTTGCCTGTAGTAACAGACTCAGCAACTCCATTTTGAAGATGAGGAGACTGAGGCTCACAGAGATTAAGTAATTTTTCCAAGGTCACTTAACCATCAGTGACAAAGGTGAGAATTAATCCAAGTTCTCTTTGGCTTAAAGTGTCTACTTTTACCTATTAAAATATGGAGGCTTGTCTCCTGATATCCATGGACTTCAGTGTTAACTTCTAAATTACATGCACAATTTTGTGTATGTGTTTAAGTGCACTTTCCACTGTGGGAAGAGCATTTATCTTTTACGTCAGAGTCTTTAAAGGATATATCATTTCAAAAATTTAAATGCCTAAATGTTTGAAAAAAGGGGAATAGATTCTATCAGTCTGTCCTCTTTATTCGTTGTATTATCTGCTATGCCTGTGTGTGACTGTCCATTCACAGTGAACCACTGCAAACTCTCATATAGTCAACAGAAATTTGTATTATCAGTCCCCCCAACTCAGTAATGTTTATTCCACAAACACTGTACCAGTTTCTCCTCTTTTCTTTCCCTCTTTTAACATATTGCTCTCTTAGCTATGAAGAAAAGAAATTCTGAACACTTATGTACCATTATATATTGCAATTTTGAACTGTCTCATTAACTAAAAACTCTCTGTTTCCATTTAAAAATGAAATAGTGGATTTTTTTTTGAAAAAATTAAGTTTAATTTGAAACATTCATGTAATTTAAATATCAAAATACTATAAAATCTGTACTTTGAGAAGCTTTGTTCTAACCCTTGTCCCTTTCCTCTGTCCTACCCCTGGCTCCCTATAGGTAACAATTTTACTACTTATATGTGTATGTTGTCAGTTTTTCTTTGTGCAAATATGAGGGAAATCAAATATATACTCATATTCCTCCCTTCCTTACACAAAAGTAGAAAATTTTGCAATATCATTTAAAACTACTCGCAATAGTTATTGCTATGTTCACTTTATTTGAATTACTATTACCCAGTAATCTTGAATTTTCAAATCATATTTTATCTTAATCTTGTTCTGTCTTTAATAGAGCTTAAAAATTATTTAAGAGACACAAACTCTTAAAACAAACAGTTACATTACACTTAGGTTTTGATTTGCTGGTTATTCCTGTTGACTGATTTCTAAATCTTAAGATGAATGAAAAACTACAGTCAGTTAAATAGGTTAGTAGTCTTCTTTGCAAATTGGTTTAAGGGATGGAGGATACACTTTAAAATATTAATGATACTAATACAAAACTTTATCGGGGGAATATAGAATGAGGATTTTAATATGTACCTTCCTCTGTATATATGAAAGAAGTAATGATATAATAAACTTTAGAAATTCTTAGCTCCTTAAATAAGTTAATTTATATATGAAATTTGTAAAAGAAAAATATCATGTGCAATATTTACCCCAAATTATTTAAAATTCTGATTAACATTGTTAAGAACCAGTGCTCCTCAAAACACAATTTGGGCAAGAATATGTAGTTTCAGGAAAACCAGCTGTAAAAGGGATTAATTTGAGACACTCAATTCTACTCAATATTTCAAGCTTTGTAAAACAATTCTGAGTTACTCCCTGTTGACAGTTGCTGATGTGGTATCTAAGTAGAAAAAAATCCCAGGAGAATTTCAGTTTATCCATACATTTTCTTGGAAAAATCCATGCTCTCAATATATCTAATGTATCACATTGATAAGAGATGATTACAAACAGATTAAATCTATTTTTAATGGATTGCAATTTATTTTAGGATATGCATAATTTCCCTACCTACTTAGGACACTGTTATAGAAAAATGACATCAAGGTAAAAGATAAATCCATCAATTGGCAGTTCATTGTCAAAGATCTTTGGCATAAACTCTGCAGCTGAATGTTAGAAGAGTTTTCTTAACTCACCTGTAATTAAAAATTACTTGGTGATTAACTGAAGACATTTACTGTACTCTGATTAAGGAAGCCACCTTAAAAGGTAAAAATGTCAAATGTACAAATAAGCATCATGGATACTAAAGGAATTTTATATTTGTGTAGTATGTCAAGGGATTAAATTTTTTCCGGATGTGCAGGCTCAGCGGCCATGGCTCATGGGCCTAGCCGCTCCATGGCATGTGGGATCTTCCCGGACCAGGGCACGAACCTGTGTTCCCTGCATCGGCAGGCGGACTCTCAACCACGGCGCCACCAGGGAAGACCCAAGGGATTAAATTTTATATATAAAAACACTTTCTCCTAAAAATTCATTTTTTTAAAATGTAGTAATCCCTGTTGAGTCTTAGGAAATATGACATTTCCAAGTATAGATTTCAAATGAGTCACTCATTTAAAAAAAAAATTCTCTGTAGTCAAATGAGATACCAAATAAGTAAAACAATGCCAGTGTAAAGTCTCAGTTAAGAAAAATTCTGTTCTAATAAGTGAAGTGCCATTTTTTGGCCCTCTCTAGAAATATAACTACATTTAAGCCCTCTTGACCCTATGTAGTATTTAAAGATGAATTTTCCCTCTTTGAGAATGACTCCAAATTATTTGTTTATGCCATTTGCTGCCAGGAATACAACTTCCTCATCTTATCCCAAACGGTGAGAATTTATGTTTCAAGTTTCCCTTCACCGCTACCTACCCAATAAAGCCTTTCTTTAAGGTCCTCCAATTGAATGTGATTTATAGTTCTTCTGAACTACCACTGAATTGTGTTTGATCACATTAGAACTCTTGATATACTCAAATATGTACTTACCTTATTTTCTGTCTTAGACTCTAAGCTCCTTAAGTACAAGTGCAAGTACAGCTTTGCAAGTAGCACAATAACTTACAAGTATTAGGAGCTCACAAAATGACTAGTAAATGACTTGATTTGAATATAATTCAACACTGACCAACACTGGGGCAGTAAAGAGAGGGAGGATGGTTTATGTTTTTTCCATTAACGCATACTTGTATAATCTTTAATAAACTTTAATCTTTTTCCATGACTCTCTTTTGGTATTTAATAAATATACATCAATTTAATGTCCATGAAATAAGAGGATTAATACATATTTTAATACATTTAAAAACATGAGAATTTCTAAAATGAAACAAAAATAGTTGGTCAGCATACCATATAAAATTTCCTAATGTGTCACTAGTGCTTTGTGAATTGCACCTAGAGAAACAATGACCTACTCAATCACCTTTTGTTGTTGAAATGTATTTTGGGTGAAAAAATATAAGGTGATTGACAAGCTGTTGTTGAGTACACGTCATATGCTCGGCATGTACTGCCTGAAGTAAAGGACAGAATAAGAGCCCACAGCACAGAAGGTCATTTATTACAGTGATCATTCATATACTCAGATCTGTAAGAAAAGTGTTTTAGTCCCAAATCTGTGATTGAAAAAAGTTAAAAGAATAGATTTAGCAAAGTTCTGTCCCATAGCTTTGTGTTAGGTGACATTTTCTGATGTACAAAATGATTTAAATATACATTCTTACCTGCTAGACTATTCTTCCTTTCCCTAACCTGGAGCTATGTAAACCTTATATTTCCAAAATCTGTTTTTCTTATTTTCTACTCAGGAACCTCTGATACAGGTTGTGTATATTTTTATTTCTTCCTTTAAAGAGCAGGTTTATTTCTATTACAATAACTCTGACTAGATGGAGTCATGAAGTGAGAAAACTGACATCAAAATGGGGGAAGAAAATGCTTCTGTTAAACTTTCATTATTGTCCCTCATATATTATAACTGGAACGTTTTGTGGCTATGTATGAATTGCTTTAACCTCATCTTTATGCAGAAATGTTTTGAAAATGTTAGTGATCTAATAACGAGACACCTGACAGTGGAAAATAATATTCTCTTTATTTGGATTGGAGGCAAAGCTTAAAAAGTAATAGCTTCATTATTTTTGCACTAAGCATTCCCAGATTAATTGAACCTTTCATCCAGCATCTGAATCAATGGTTAGTGCAATTGCAGAGTAAGATGCATTGCTTGTGTTCCTACAGTTTCAAAAGTGGACATATTTTTCATGTCTGCTATTTTGATATGACTCAATTCTAACAGTATTTCAACAAAAAATATGTTTTTTGGGGAATTAGTTTTCTAGTTGATAAGATTCTGACAATGATTGAAGCTTGATACTCCAAATCCATTTATAAATGCTCCAGTACTTTGATTGCCTTTGAAAGTAAAACTAATACTCAAGGAGAAATATTCTTTGAAACATGGCTCAGGTCTATAACAGCAAAATTCAAATCAATGGAAACATACCTTAAAATTCACAACAATTGAAGTGTGATAATCGTATTTTACCTCATATAAAATATTTGATTCCACAGAATTTATAGCATAATCTTTTTTTATAATTATTTTGTAATATGATTACATTGATAATTGTAATGCATGCCCCTCAGTTCTTCATGTGGTGTTGTGAAGTATGACAATTAGATATGAAATTGATATGAAATTTCTCAGAATAAGACATTATTGTACTTCAATGTCATAATCCTTGTTATTTACTTGGATTTACTTTACTTTTCTTGGATAGTTAGAACTGAGCACCATTATTACTTTAGGTCAAGAACATAACAACAACAAAATACCCTTGATTTTAATTTTTATAAGTTGAGAAGATGGCTCTATATTAGTAGAGTGGTTTGGGAAGTTCTCTCTTAAGAGGAATACTGGAGCAGTGTTCTGAATATGGGGAGAAAATACATCAAGTGAATATCTAAGAAACAATAGTCCCAAGAAAGGGAATGCTAAGTTAAAGTCTGTGAGGCAGGGAAGAAATTGGGATGTACAATAGCAGCAAAAATTCCAAAAAGCACAGTGAGCTAGGGGAGACAGGTTATAGGTAAGATTGACTGTTAGGTAAGGCATTTATATTTTACCATAAATATGATTGGAAACACTTGGAGAGTTTGAATGCAAAAGTGACAAGATCTGAGGATGTTTTAAGAAGAATATTCCAGCTACTGGGTAGAGAGTAGAATATAGGGAATGAGGAATAAATGTAAGAAAACCGGTAAACTATCAACTTCAATAACCCAGGTGAGGGATGCTGGTAAATTTTACTACTTGAAGGCCATATAAGTGTCAATAAATGGTCACATCTGGAAAATTTTTAAGCCACATCTAAAAGCTTGCTAATAGTTTAGATGTGGGTCCTGGGAGAAGAGAAGGATTTAGCCTAGGCAACTAGATGCATGGTGGTGATGTTTTCAAAGATTGGGTAGATTGGTGGAGAGCAGTTTAGAGGATGAGAAAGGAAGGCATCAACACTTTTGTTTTGGATAACCAGGCTACAGATTCTGGTTGGTGATGTACACACCTAAGAATCATCAGTGAATATATGGTGTTTAAAGCCACAGGAATGGATGAAATAATCTAAAGAATAAATTTGGATCAATAAAAAGGGGGTCTGAGGATGAGTTCTAGTGTAAATGCAACATTAAAAGGTCAAGGAAGAAGGTCCTGAGAAGTAACTCCTGCAGTCAGAGGAAATCCAGGAGATTCTGTTGTCCCAGAAGGTAAGTGATCAGATGCCAGTGAGAGGATGTGTATGATAGAAATTATGAAAGGATCATTGAATTTAGCATTGTAGAGAGTGATGCTGATGTTGACAAGGAAAGTTTAAGTGGAGAGATATGGGAGACTGCTTAGCTAGCATGGATTCAAGAGGAAAAGTGAGGTAAGGGAATGAAGACAGTCAATCTAGGCAACTCCTTCTGAGTTATTCTATTATAAAAAGGATCAGGGAAGAGAAGCAGTAGTTAGAAGAGGTCAGAAACCACAGAAGGTATTTATTTCCTTTAAATTCCATAAAAAAGGAAACATTTAAAATGAAGAAGGGAGATGATTACGGAAAAAATGTTTTTGAGTAGGCACAAGGAGATGGAATTCAAAGCACAGAAGAAGGAGTTGGATTTAGGTAGTTGCAGGGACACTTCAGCAATTATAAGACTGAAGGCAGAATATATGAGTGCAGATGAAGTTTGGATATTGATTTAGAGGGGAAATCATAGGAGATTCTTTTCCTATTGTTTTAATATTTTATTTAAAAAGATCCAAAGCCATCAGCTGATGTTCAGAAAGAAAGAGAGGGTGTTGGAGATTGAAGGAAGAGTAAAAGGTATGAAGTAATAGTCTTACAGAGTGGGAAAGTAATTTCACTAAGATAGTATGATAGGATTGCTAAGCAGTGCTGAGAGTCTACTTGAGATTTGAGGTCATAAATCTAAAGTGATATTTATCAGCATGCTGTATATTCTATTCTAGTCATATTTAGATGTTTGGATAGAGATATAGTGTGAATATAGAGAATTACATGCAATAAGGGTAAAGATTATTTTGCACAAGTACAATGTGAGGATAGATGGTCAAGGTAGTGAGAGTGTGTGCAAGGAAGTATTATGGTGATAAGGTACAATGTGCAAAATACAAGGGAGCTCACATAGTAGATAAGTGGGTTGAAAGTCCTAGTGAGGTTGAAGAATTGCAGGAACTGAAGTATTAGAGAAGATGAGCTGAACATATAGAAAGGCTCAGTTGGAGAGCAAGACACTTGAAATTGGCATGATTTACATATTGGAAATTATGTAGTGATCAGTGATGAAAGACTAGTTATAACAGCAGAAAAAAGATGATTGGGACTAAGGAGGTTAAGAAAGCGAGAGGACAAAGTGTTAAATATTTAAGTCAAAAATAATAACAGCAGTAGTATTGACACAAGTATAGCAAGGTTCGTACTAAAAGCTTCAATAAGGGTGACACAAAGGTTAGTATAAATCTTCATTAATGAGGGATGACTGATACTATTAGTGAGGAATACTTGGTGGTAGTTGCTTCTAAGAAGCATTTTTGAGGAGGAGGGAGATAAATAAATAAGGGTCTGGAAGCATAAACTAAGATAAAGAAATATAGACATAAACTCTTACTTCTGGGCTCTGAGATATAAGGTCTAAGTTTGGGGGAAATCTGACATGGGGACAGAAAATGTTTCCCTACAGAGTCTGTGTCCTTGACTTCCACTGATACCAATGGAAATGCTTTGCCTTGTTGGAAGGTGTGCACTATGTATCTTCCTTTTGCCTCTGTAGATCTATTTTCCATCTTTCTTTACCCTGTTCTTTGTCCTGGGTCACTGAGTTATGTAAACAGCATCCTATGTACTCCAGGTTCAGGTTGGGTTTGGTCAACAGGAGATTGGAGGGGAAGAGGAGGATGAGGACACAATATTTACTTTCCCTCTTATTCTCCCCTTGGGTTCTGTGTGCACTACTGTATTCCTTAACTAAAAATCCCCTAAAGATCTGTTACGTGGCCTTCTACACAATTCTTTTACTTTCTATGTTTTGTTAACTGCTCTTTGCTTGTGTTATTTCAAGCCTAGGCATGGTCATGATGCTCTAGTCCTAGGGTATTGTATTCTACCTTGTGGTTTCCCTACACCCTGTCCATAGTTTTGCAAATAACTTTTTCAAATTGCTAACTTTGAGTTAGCTACTTCCCACTACAGTAATGACAAAATACAGTAAATGGTGTTATTGTTGCCCCCAACAAATGGATCCTTAAATGGGATTCTGAAATTGGGTTGTTCATATAGTTGAGAAATGCACGGTTAACTCTTTTGCTGTGGAGAAATAGGAATAACCCAGAGTATGTTGTAGCATGTAATATGTGCATGCAATATGCAGTGAGGTTAGGTGAGAGACAAAGTGTTTTGAGATCAAGGGCTGTGTTGATCCTTTACTACAACCACAACAGTAATTATAAAGATTGTAGTATCAGCTAGCCTACTATGAAGGCTATACGGTACAACCAACTTTTGACATATTGTTAGTTTCTGATTAGACGGTCAATAAAGACACTAAAATAATTACTAATATACAGTTGTTATAATACAATGATCATTATCTTATCATTGGTTCTGTTATATGTTCATTGATTTGGGTGGGGTAAATGTTTTTTTTTTTGTTTAAGTCTCCAAATTTTTATATGTGCTCTGGGACCTCAGTTAACCTTATTCAATTCTATATTAGAGGTTAAATTAAGGCAATTTATTACTATGCAAATAAAAGTTACCAAATGTTCCAAAGATAAATCAAGAAAATGTGGCAGTTACCATGCCCTGGGCAATATTAAGAAAACTATGAAGTTACTCACTTTGGTGGTTATAACACTGTAGACTTTGCTGAGAAAAACTACCTATCATGTCATGTATAATTTCTTCAACTACTGTCAACAATTTTTCCCTGGTCCCAGAGAATTTAGAACGTTGTGTGTTATAGTCTGAATACTGGCTTATTCATATACCTTTCTAGGACAAGTTAATTTATTATCTCTGGGTCATGTTTTCCTTGTTTACAGAATTTGATTATTATGCTACTTTCTAGTATTTTTGTGAGAAAAAACATAGGATAATGAATGTGGCCAGCACAGTGCTCAGAACGTAGAAATGTGTGATGGAAGCTCTATCCTAATCCCCAGCCCAAAATTCTACCTTGGGAAAATCATTCAAACTTTATCAAGAACGTTTATGATTTCTTTTTTTTAACTTTTTAAAAAAAAGTTTAAACTTTATTTTATATTGGAGTATAGTCGATTAACAATGTTGTGACATTTATGATTTTTGAATAGAAAAATTAAGAACAAGTAGGGTGGTAATGCTCTAATGAGAGAGTGTGTGTGTGTCCGTGTGTGTGTGGTGTGTGTGTGTGTGTGTGTGTGTGTGTGTGTGTGTGTGTGTGGTGAGGGAGGTGGTGTTACAGTATCTGGCATTCAGGAAATTCTGTAGGCTTTATCAAATACTTGCTTGACAGGAGAAAACATTGCTTTAGTCAGAATATTTATTTGAAATTACAAAATTATCATTCAGGCCTTGTTATGGATTGAATTATGTCCCCTCAAAAAAGATGTGTTTAAGTTCTAACCCTCATTACTTCAGAAGGTGACCTTAATTAAAAATAGGGTCATTACAGATGTAATTAGTTAAGATGAGGTCATACTGGAGTAGGGTGAACCCCTAATCCAGTATGAGTTATGTCTTTAGTGGAAGATGGTCATAGAATACGATGTGGCAATAAACGCAGAAATTGGCAGTGATCCAGCTACAAACCAAAGAATACCAGAGATTTCTGGGAAGCAACCAGAAGCTAGAAAGACACAAAGAAGAATTCTCCTTACAGGTTACAGAGGGTGCATGGACCTGTTGATACCTTGATTTTGACTTCTAGCTTCCGAAACTGTGAAAGAATAAATGTCTGTTATTTTTTAAAATGTCTGTTGGCACTTTGTTATGGCAGCTCTAGGAAACAAATACAGACTTAAAAGTTAGATACAAATAGTAGAAATCAGTGGGGGACTAGCTTTCAGAACTCTCCTTTGTTATGTCGAATCACTCAAAGAGATGTGGTTCCCAACCACCTAAAGGCCACCAACTCTAGGGTGACAACTGCAAACATGACATATATCCCACAAAGGCAGAGATCACAGCACTTCTCTTATGAAGAGTGTGAGGAATTGGGTTAGTCTTGAATATTTTCCCTTTATTTATGTTTTAGTTTTTATCCTTTTTACCAAATAGATGATGTTTTCAGACATTTTTCTTGATTACATTTTTAGTCTCTTATTAGTCCAAATGATGATTTAAGCAAATTCAAAGTATTTTATTACTATTTTCTCAAAAAAAAAAAAAAAAGGCTAACTGCATCCTGACCTCCAAATTGAGAACTTTCACAATGGATTAAAAATTAATGGCTCTGGTGATCACCAAAAAAGAGCAATTATTACACTATTTACAAAAGTTAGACATTATCTCAATAAAGAGATGCTGTTATAATAAACTCTCTTTCTTGTTCTTTACAACCAACAGAAAAAACACACAAAAGAAGGGAAATGTGAGTTGTTTTCTTTAAAAAATAGATTAATTTTTAAAGCAAGAACACATTTATATACGTGTATGTTGTTTAGGTCAAAACACATTGAAGAGAAACAATTTGGAGACAAATATTAAAACACCCTCCTAATTAGTTAAAGGCATTTTTTTAAATACCCAGTTATCATTCCTATACCACTTATGCTGATACTAGAGTGATTTTCTTTATGCTCTTCATGGAAGAATGTCTTCCAGATAAGTGTACTTTGGAGAAGGAGTGATAGTAACAAAATTGCTGAGTTATTAAAAGTTTAATATAGTTTCCATAGGAAAGACTTTGTGGAGTACTCCTGGAAAGATCATTTAGGAAAATAATCAAGCCATGTAGACAGGCAGATCAGCCAGGAAGGAAATCAGATATAAAATGAGAACAACAGGAATCAGAATTATTTGAATATGGTTTCTTTATTTACAAAAGACTGAGAAAAATATCTCATTAAACAAAAAGTAATTTTCCAAGGGAAAGATTAAATATCCACAACATAGAATATGAATAAAGATAACAAATGCCAAACATTCAGCTAAAACAAACTGTGAAATTAATTTCCCTTTGCCTAATGGGGAACAAACAATGGCTTTCCATGTTTGTAACTTATCAAGTACATTCCTCAGGGAATAATTTATTCTTATTAAAGCTTTGAATTACAATTTTGTATTAGATTTACTTCACCATAAAAACAGAATTTTAACTTCCATACTTTTATTTCAATAATAATGTGTGATCTTTAAAAAGCAGATGATAAATTAGGCATTAGCAGTATTTTCTAGAGCTGTGCAACACAGAGTAGGGTCTGCAGACGTGGCTGCTTTGCAAGATATTTGTTACCAGAATGTAGTAAGCACAAAGATTACAAGTTTTAAAAACTTTTCTAGCAATTGACATTATCATGACATCTAAGTCTGTGGTCAGCAGACCCTTCTCATTAAAAAGAGTCTAGAGCAATTTGGATGTTGTTGAACTTGGATATGAGTTCCATAGAACAGGAGCTTCATACTAGTCATTCATAGTTGGACCATGTATAGATCTATGACAGAAAACAAAACAAAACAAAATGAAACAAAACACTCTGTATCACAGATAGTTTGAGAAACACTGGTATAGCAGCAGCAACATGGAGTCTGGAATCAGAAAGGCCTAATTTCAAATCCCACACCATATTCCTAATGTCATGTGACCTTGAGGATGTTGCTTGACTTCAAAAAATGGAGATGGAAATTTTTATCACAGAGGGTAGTAAGAATATTAAATGGAATGCCTTGACAACAAATAACAGAATGACTCACCAGTGCTTCACAGGTATCCAACTAACTTCACTTCCTGTTCTTCCTTTCCCACTAGGAAGCCACCACCACCAGCATGGGCAAATCTAGTCTTCTAGAAGAAGCAGCACACTTTCTAATGTAACCATGGAGTAGCACAATTAGTAACTCTAAGTTGAAATTCTCTGGATAAAATAGAGAAACCATAATATACTATATGTGTATGTGTATATTTAGCATTTAATTATCTTTTAATCATAGTCTAATAAATCAACTGCCAAACAGGATTTCCTAAATCCTCCCTAACATGCTTCCAAGAATTTGACTTTTCTTTCCAATCAAGCTCTAAACATCAGTAAAGGCATAATCTTATTCCTTGTGCTCCAGTCCATAAGTTACTTCAAATGAAAATCTGGATACAATTCAAACCTACTCAGATTGATTAAAGCATATATATATATTTTTTTTTTGTTTGTTTGTTTGTTTGCAAACGTTCCTATGTATTTCTGAATAGAGACCTCACTGTTCACATGCATAGATGTGTATTCTATGCCACTTCTTACTTGTACTATATAGATACACCACTAAAATGAACAGATAGGGACAATAAAAGATGGTGACAAACTTTATCCATTAAATTTCACTTCAAAAATGAAAAATAGAAGAAATGTAAGACAAATGTCTGAAGCTCAATGTGAGGAAGGGAGCACAAATAAAACTATTCCTAGTATTTAAAGTTTAGGTCATCACACAATCTGTGAATCAACAAGGCAGCCCTCACCATTCAGAGGGCCTATAAAATGTGACTCCCCATCTTGGAACTCCAATCACATTAAATTTACAAAAACATAACTTAGAAACCTAAAGAAAAAATACAATGGAATAATATGGACGTTAAAACATCTTTTAGGATGAAACTAGGAAGGCTCTAAGGTTACATATTTTTTTTCCACTGTAGACCATACTCTTTGTCTTGAAACTAAGTATTATAATTGATATGGGCAAAGGGTGTGAATAGGAAGTTCCCAGGAAAAGAAATGCAAATGGTTAAATAAATACATGAAAAGATCAATATTGCTCATCATTAAAGAAATAAAAATTAAAATGCTAGTGACATTTCTTGTATTTCACATTGGTAAATATTAAAATGTTTGTTAAAATAGAGTACTAATGAGTGTGTAGAGGAGACAGAAATGTTCATTCTGATCCAAATTGGTGCAACAACCTAGAAGAAAGAAAAATGGTTTCTATCAAATTTGAAAAGACACATACCCTTTGACAAAGAAACTCTATTGTTAGGAGTTTACTATAAAATCACGTTGCAAAAATTTAGCAAAATATGTAAATGGGGTTGTTAACGGCTTCAGTGCTAATAGTAAGAAACAATGGAATACTCTAAATATCCATCAAGATGAGACTAGAAAAACAAATTATGGTACATAATAAAAAAAATGTTTGAGTAGAAATCACCATCCATCCTATTTCAGTAATATAAGGTGTGTTGTGCTGTATAAGGGAAGTTGTCAGGAAACACGTGGCACATTCAAATTAGGATAATTTGAGGACTGTTTGATAATAGATCTTTTTAAAGCAGTGAGCACGGTACAGGGGCACAAGGAATAGTAAGTGTTCTGGGGCTAGTTTCAGTGGAACACTTACAACCTGTAAACTTCCTGAGAGGCAGCAGGAAGGAGCTACCAGAATCTAGAAATGAAGAGACTTATAGAGGTGTCTGTCTTGAGAGAGGACTCATAGAAGAACAAAGCCTGCTTCAAGCAAGTCAAAAGGGAGGGGACTAGATAAATGTCTTCATCCCTCATTCTCATCCCTACTTCTGACTTCTTTCTGGAGCTTCTGATTGGCCCAACCAAATTAGAAGCCAGAGCTAAGAAAACCTATTGAGAGTAGCCTTTTGGGGTAAAGTAGGGAAATGGAGAAACACAAAGAGGATATCCAACATAGTGTATGTATACACACGTGTGCACACACATACACAAACAAGAGAAAGAGAGATATTTGCCTGTCCTCATTATATTTATCAAAGTATTAACTATGGTTATTAACTATGGTAAAGTGAGATTTGAAATGAATTTTACTTTCGTTATACTTTTCAGAGTAGTTTTTTTTTTCTTACTAGATGGATATAATTTTTATATTTAGAAACAAGAATAAAGGTATTATTCTGGTGAAAACAACAACACAAGTTTGGTGGTAGTCCAAAAGAAAAAGATAGAGGAAAGAAAACATGATCCAAAATTGTAAACAAGTTCTCCTTAACCCTGCTTAAGCCTACTTGACCGTCCAGTAGCTCATGTAGTTTCTAGCACTATGTAGCAAAAGAAACCAAACAAAGCAAAAGCTTAGCATTAAAGAAGTACATTGTGAAAAACTTTCTCAAATGCTGCAGAAGCAGAAGGGATGAGAATTAAAGACTCAAAAGCCTATTTCCACATAACCTCAAGTTGTGAGTCAGAATACAGAGTGCACCAGAACTCTATTTTCTCAAAATAGATAGAGATGATTTCACTACCATGATTTTTAGAAAGGTCATGGATCCCAGGACAAAAGAGAGTTAGAAATCAGGACAAAGATAGAAAAATTGCATTTGTGTTAGCAATGCTTAATATTAATTGCATCTAAATAAAGGTTAACATGAAATTCTGACTTGTTTTCCAAGAAAATATTTTCATTTATATATATAGCAATGACAAAGCAGAGATGTGAAGTATTTAAATCTCAGCTCAAATACCTACATGTACCCTTGACCTTGAAAATCCATCACACTATGTCTACACATTGGAATATTCCCCAGCATGAGAGATAGTATGACTCAAGCTCACACAGGCTTCTGATTTTTTTTCATATAACAGAAGTAAATTGTTAACCTAGTTTTATTTACTATAATTCTAAAAATATCCAAGTGTACCAGCAATTTGGCCATTATACTGATCAGGAATAGAGGTGACCTGTAGGCCTCCAGCTGTCTTTTCTCATTAATGAATTACTTGTACACACAATATCTCCTCCAAGTGACATCAGACAAATAGTGCCTGCCCTCTGACCAAGCCTCCTCTTGTGTCTTTGTCTGCCACAACTGCTGCTTTGTATTATGTGATATTCTGGGTTGTGGACCATTTAGCTTCAATCTTCTAAAGCATCTTTCAAGAAATACTGGGGCTTTTATACTCCTGGCACTATACTAGACACAGTGTGTAGAGGACAGAGATAGACCAATGTACAATGCAGTTATAATCTCTACCGTCATGGAGCTTTAGGATAGGTGGGTGTGATGTTTAATTTTGTGTGTCAACTTGGCTAACCCATAGTTCCCAGATATTTGGTCAAACAACACTTTGGATATTGGTATGAAGATATTTTTAGATGAGATTAACATTTAAATCAGTCAACTTTGAGTAAAGCAGATTATTCTCCATAGTGTGGGTTGGCCTCATCTAATCAGTTGAAGGCCTCTAGAGAAAACAGACTGAGTTGCCCCACGGAAAAGAGTTATTTCTGAAGACTGCCTTTGGACCCCATCTACAGCATGAAATTTGGACTTGCCAGCCTTCATAACTGCATAAGCCAGTTCTTTAAAATAAATCTCTCTCTCTCTCTCTCTCTCTCTCTCTCTCTCTCTCTCTGTCCCTCTCATATATATAGATGAGAAAAAGAAGAGAGCTCTCACCAGGAACTGAATCAGCTGGCACTTTCATCTTGAACTGTCCAGCCTCCAGAACTGTGAGAAGCAAGTGTATATTATTTAAGGCACCCAGTCTATGGTATTCCATTAAGTAGATCAAACTGATTAAGACACAAAAATATCAAGATCCTCCTTCATTTTCTCAGTCTTCTCCAGGACCAGAAACAGTTTTCTGAACATTTAGATAAGTAGAGACCACCTTCCTCCAAACAGTTTTGAAAATGAATATGTGCCTACTTTTCTCTCTACATATACATACTAACACACTTTATGCCACATATTTCATAAGCCATCAAAGACCTCTAATTTTCATCATTTGAAGGACTCCATGACACAAACTACCTGCTTTCTCTGACATTTGATCTGTTTCCACCCTGATACAGGTACTGATTAAAAACAGATCTCTAGAACTACAGTACGCAGCTCGAACTTGCAGCCCCACTTTACTAAACTCTGTGTGCCACTGGGTTTTGTGGTACATAAACTTGCCAAGTCAATATATTTAAAAGATATAGACCTGGCCCTTCTTCATGGAAGAACTAAAATAATAATGTTAGTTTTAGTATACTCTATGGTTATTTTTGTACCCACAAGCTTTCTTCCTAAACAATATATGTGGGTTTACCTAGAAATTGCTGGAATCAATACAGTGTGTACAGCAATTATTTAGAAGACATCCGCTTAACATGCAACTTTTCTGACAACCCTACAAAGGCTGCCTTCATATTTTTGTAATGATTTTGGTCTTAGCTGACTAAGTATTTATTACAATCACTTATCATAGACAATTTTAAGAACAATATATAAAACTTATCATTTTATATTTATCATACTCTTATGGCTGTCAACCATGACTATAATGGACTCAGACCTTGTACTAGTTGTTTCATGAATATTGTTTAGACAAAACTCATTTAATTATAACTACTAATATATGTTTATCATATAGCAGTTTTGAAGGTTCATTATTACTATTTTTCACTATGTTTTTTTAAAAATTTTTTTAGGATCCTTTTCATTTTTTTAACATCTTTATTGGAGTATAATTGCTTACAATGGTGTGTTAGTTTCTGCTTTATAACAAAGTGATTCAGTTATACATATACATATGTCCCCAAATCTCTTCCCTTTTGCATCTCCATCCCTCCCACCTGCCTTATCCCAACCCTCTACGTGGTCACAAAGCACCGAGCTGATTTACCTGTGCTATACGGCTGCTTCCCACTAGCTATCTATTTTACATTTCGTAGTGTATATATGTCCATGCCACTCCCTCACTTCTTCCCAGCTTACCCTTCCCCCTCCCCAAGTCCTCAAATCCATTCTCTGTAGGTCTGTGTATTTATTCCTCTCTTGCCCCTGGGTTCTTAATGACATTTTCATTTTTTTTTAATTCCATATATATGTGTTAGAATACAGTATTTGTTATTCTCTTCCTGACTTACTTCACTCTGTATGACAGACGCTAGGTCCATCCACCTCACGATAAATACCTCAATTTCGTTTCCTTTTATGGCTGAGTAATATTCCATTGTACATATGTGCCACATCTCCTTTATCCATTCATCTGTTGATGGACACTTAGGTTGCTTCCATGTCCTGGCTATTGTAAATAGAGCTGCAATGAACATTTTGGTATGTGACTTTTTTTGAATTATGGTTTTCTCAGGGTATATGTCCAGTAGTGGGATTACTGGGTCATATGGTAGTTCTATTTTTAGTTTTTTAACTAAAAAACTAAATTACTAACTAATTACAAAATTTACTATGTTCTCCACAGTAGCTGTATCAATTTATGATCCCACCAACAGTGCAAGACTGTTCCCTTTTCTCCACGTCCTCTCCAGCATTTATTGTTTGTAGATTTTTTTATGATGGCCATTCTGACTGGTGTGAGATGATATCTCATTGTAGTTTTGATTTTCATTTCTCTAATGATTAATGATGTTGAGCATTCTTTCATGTGTTTGTTGGCAGTCTGTATATCTTCTTTGGAGAAATATCTATTTAGGTCTTCTGCCCATTGTTGGATGGGCTTGTTTGTTTTTTTGATATTGAGCTGTATGTGCTGCTTGTAAATTTTGGAGATTAATCCTCTGTCAGTTGCTTCATTTACAAATATTTTCTCCCATTATGAGGGTTGTCTTTGCATCTTGTTTATGGTTTCCTTTGCTGTGCAAAAGCTCTAAATTTCATTAGGTCCCATTTTTTATTTTTGTTTTTATTTCCATTTCTCTAGGAGGTGGGTCAAAAAGGATCTTGCTGTGATTTATGAAATAGAGGGTTCTGCCTATGTTTTACTCTAAGCGTATGATAGTGTCTGGCCTTAGATTTAGGTCTTTAATCCATTTTGAGCTTATTTTGTGCATGGTGTTAGGGAGTGTTCTAATTTCATTCTTTTACATGTAGCTGTCCAGTTTTCCCAGCACCACTTATTGAAAAGGCTGTCTTTTCTCCATTGTATATTCTTGCCTCCTTTATCAAAGATAAGGTGACCATATGTACGTGGGTTTATCTTTGGGTTTTATATCCTGTTCCACTGATCTATATTTCTGTTTCTGTGCCAGTACCATACTCTCTTGAATACTGTAGCTTTGTAGTATAGTCTGAAGTCAGGGAGCCTGATTCTGTCAGCTCCATTTTTCTTTCTCAAGATTGCTTTTGCTATTCGGGGTCTTTTGTGTTTCCATACAAAGAGTGAAAAATTTTTTTCTAGTTCTGTGAAAAAGGCTAGTGGTAATTTCATAGGGATTGCATTGAATCCATAGATTGCTTTGGCTAGTATAGTCATTTTCACAATGTTGATTCTTCCAATCCAAGAACATGGTATATCTCTCCATCTATTTGTACCATCTAATTTCATTCATCAGTGTCTTATAATTTTCTGCGTACAGGTCTTTTGTCTCCTTAGATAGTTTTATTCCCAGCTATTTTATTCTTTTTGTTGCAATGGTAAATGGGATTGTTTTCTTAATTTCACTTTCAGATTGTTCATCATTAGTGTATAGGAAGGCAAGAGATTTCTGTGCATTAATTTTGTATCTTGCTACTTAACAAATTCATTGATTAGCTCTAATAAATTCCTGGTAGCATATTTAGGATTCTCTCTGTATAGCATCATGTCATCTGCAAACAGTGACAGCTTTACTTCTTCTTTCCGGATTTAGATTCCTTTTATTTCTTTTTCTTCTCTGATTGCTGTGGCTAAACTTCCAAAACTATGTTGAAAAATAGTGGTGAGAGTCGGCAACCTTGTCTTGTTCCTGATCTTTGTGGAAATGCTTTCAGTTTTCCACCATTGAGGACAATGTTGGCTGTGGGTTTGTCATATATGGCCTTTATTATGTTGAGGAAAGTTCCATCTATTCCTACTTTCTGGAGGGTTTTGATCATAAATGGGTGTTGAATTTTGTTGAAAACTTTCTGTGCATCTACTGAGATGATCATATTGTTTTTCTCCTTCAGTTGTTAATATGGTGTATCACATTGATTGATTTGCATATATTGAAGACTCCTTGCATTCCTGGGATAAAGCTCACTTGATCATGGTGTATGATCCTTTTAATGTGTTGGATTCTGTTTGCTAGTATTTTGTTGAGGATTTTTGCATCTATGTTCATCAGTGATATTGGCCTGTAGTATTCTTTCTTTCTGACATCTTTGTCTGGTTTTGGTAACAGGGTGATGGTGGCCTCATAGAATGAGTTTGGAGTGTTCCCCCTTCTGTAATATTTTGGAAGAGTTTGAGAAGGATATGAGTTAGATCTTCTCTAAATATTTGATAGAATTTGGCTGTGAAGCGATCTGGTCCTGGACTTTTGTTTGTTGGAAGATTTTTAATCACAGTTTCAATTTCAGGGCTTCTGATTGGTCTGTTCATATTTTCTGTCTTCCTGGTTCAGTCTCAGAAGGTTGTGCATTTCTAAGAATTTGTCAATTTCTTCCCAATTTTCCATATTATTGGCATATAGTTGTTTGTAGTAATCTCTCATGATCCTTTGCATTTCTGCGGTTTCAGTTGTTACTTCTTTTTCATTTCTAATTCTATTGATTTGAGTCTTCACCTTTTTTTTTTGATAAGTCTGGCTAATGGTTTATCAATTTTGCTTATCTTCTTATAGAACGAGCTTTTAGTTTTATTGATCTTTGCTATCATTTCCTTCATTTCTTTTTCATTTATATCTGATCTGATCATTATGATTTCTTTCCTTCTGCTAACTTTGAGGTTTTTTTGTTCTTCTTTCTCTAATTGCTTTAGGTGTAAGGATAGGTTGTTTATTTGAGATGTTTCTTGTTTCTTAAGGTAGGATTGTATTGCTATATACTTCCCTCTTAGAACTGCTTTTGGTACATCCCATAGGTTTGGGATTGTTGTGTTTTCATTGCCATTTGTTTCTGGATATTTTTAGATTTCCTCTTTGATTTCTTCAGTGATTACTTCATTATTAAGTAGTGTATTGTTTAGCCTCCATGTGTTTGTATTTTTTACAGTTTTTTTCCTGTAATTGATATCTAATGTCACAGTGTTGTGGTCGGAAAAGACACTTGATGCAATTTCAATTTTCTTAAATTTACCAAGGCTTGATTTGTGACCCAAGATATGATCTCTCCTCGAGAATGTTCCATGAGCACTTAAGAAGAATGTGTATTGTGTTGTTCTTGGATGGAATGTCCAATAAATATCAATAAATTCCATGTTGTTTAATGTATCATTTAAAGCTTGGGTTACATTTATTATTTTCATTTTGGATGATCTGTGCATTGGTGAAAGTGGGGTGTTAAAGTCCCCGACTATGATTGTGTTACTGTTGATTTCCTGTTCTATGGCTGTAAGTATGTGCCTTATGTATTGAGGTGCTCCTATGTTGGGTGCATAAATATTTACAGTTGTTATATCTTCTTTTGGATTGATCCCTTGATCATCATGTAGTGTCCTTCTTTGTCTCTTGTGACAGTCTTTGTTTTAAAGTCTATTTTGTCTGATATGAGAATTGTTTCCCCAGCTTTCTTTTGATTTCCATTTGCATGGAATATCATTTCCATGCCCTCACTTTCAGGCAGTATGTTTCCCTAGGTCTGAAGTGGGTCTTTTGTAGACAGCATATATACAGCATATACATATTTGTATCCATTCAGCCAGTCTATGTGTTTTGGTTGGAGCATTTAATCCATTTACATTTAAGGTCATTATCAATATGTATCTTCCTATTACCATTTTCTTAATTGTTTTGTGTTTGTTATTGTAGGTCTTTTCCTTCTCTTGCCTTTCCTCCCTAGAGAAGTTCCTTTAGCCTTTGTTGTAAACCTGGCTTGGTGGTGCTGAACTCTCTCAGCTTTTGCTTGTCTGTAAAGGTTTTAATTTCTCCATCAAACCTGAATGAGATCCTTGCTGGGTAGAGTAATCTTGGTTGTAGGTTTCTCCTTCATCACTTTAAATATTTCCTGCCATTCCCTTCTGGCTTGCAGAGCTTCTGATGAAAGATCAGCTGTGAACCTTATGTGGATTCTTTTGTGTTATTTGTTGGTTTTCCCTTGCTGCCTTTAATATCTTTTTTTTTGTATTTAATTTTTGATAGTTTGATTAATATGTGTCTTGGCATGGTTCTCCTTGGATTTATCCTTTGTGAGATCTCTGTGCTTCCAGGACTTGATTAACTATTTCCTTTCCCATATTTATTAGGGAAGTTTTCAACTATCATGTCTTGAAAGATTTTCTCAGTCCCTTTCTTTTTCTCTTCTTCTTCTGGGACCCATATAATTCAAATGTTTTGCATTTAATATTGTCCCAGACGTCTCTCAAACTGTCCTCAATTATTTTTTCTTTATCATTCTCTGCAGTAGTTATTTTCACTATTTTATCTTCCAGGTCGCTTATCCATTCTTCTGCCTCAGTTATTCTGCTTCTGATCCCTTCTAGAGAATTTTTAATTTCACTTAGTGTGTTGTTTATCACTGTTTTTTGCTCTTTAGTTCTTCTAGGTAACTGTTAAACGTTTCTTGTATTTTCTCCATTCTATTTCCAAGATTTTGGATCACCTTTACTATCATTATTCTGAATTGTTTTTCAGGTATACTGCCTATTTCCTCTTCATTTTTTAGGTCTACTGAGTTTTTGCCTTGCTCCTTCATCTGCTGTGTGTTTCTCTGTCTTCTCATTTTCCTTAACTTACTGTGTTTGGGCTCTCTTTTTTGCAGGCCACAGGTTCATTGCTCCCTTAGTTTTTGGTGTCTGTCCCCAGTGGCTAAGGTTGCTACAGTGGGTTGTGTAGGCTTCTTGTTGGAGGGGACTGGCTCCTGAGTTCTGGTGGATGAGGCTGGATCTTGTCTTTCTGGTGGGTGAATCCACATCTGGTGGTGTGTTTTGGGGTTTCTGTGACCTTATTATGATTTTAGACAGCCTCTCTTTTAACGGGCAACAGCCTGTCTGCTAAAGTGTGGGGTTGTGTTCCTGTCTTGCTAGTTGTTTGGTATAGGTTGTCCAGCACTGTAGCTTGCTGGTCATTCAGTGGAGCTGTGTCTTGGCATTGAGATGGAGATCTCTGGGAAATTTTTGCCATTTGATATTCCATGGAGCTGGGAGGTCTATTGTGGACCAGAGGCACAGCCCTGGCACCTGGCTTGAACATCCAGAGCCTGTCATCCACATGGCTCAGAATAAAAGGGAGAAAAGAAGGAAAGAAGATAAAATTAAAATAAAGTAAAATAAAAAAAAATAAAAAATAATTATTAGACATTTTTTAGGTCATAAAAAAGAAAGAGAGAAAGAAGAGAGCAACCAAATGAAAAAACAGATTCACGAATGATAACATGTGCTAAAAATTATACTAAAAAAATAAAAAGAAAGAAAGAAAGAAAAAAATAGACAGAACCCTAAGACAAGTTGTAAAAGCAAAGCTATACAGATAAAATCACACACAGAAGCATACACATACACACTCACAAAATGAGAAAAATGGGGAAAAATGCATATATCATTGCTCCCAAAGTCCATCTCCTCAATTTGTGATGATTCATTGTTTATTCAGGTATTCCACTGTTGCAGGGTACATCAAGTTGATTGTGGAGATTTAGTCTGCTGCTCCTGAGGCTACTGGGAGAGATTTCCCTTTCTCTCCTTTGTTCACACAGCTCCTGGTGTTCATCTTTGGCTTTGGACCCACCTCTGTGTGTAGGTTCCCGGAGGGCGTCTGTTCTTCACTCAGACAGGACTGGGTTAAAGGAGCAGCTGATATGGGGGCTCTGGTTAACTCAGGCTGAGAGGAGGGAATGGTACGGAATGCAGGGTGAGCCTGTGGTGGCAGAGGCAAGCTTGACGTTGCACCAGCCTGAGGCATGCAGTGTGTTCTCTCGGGGAAGTTGTTGCTTCATCTCGGGACCCT
The DNA here is from genome assembly GCF_964270905.1 of Leucopleurus acutus. NCBI lineage: Eukaryota > Metazoa > Chordata > Mammalia > Artiodactyla > Delphinidae > Leucopleurus > Leucopleurus acutus. Next base: position 34,807,512 of record NC_139161.1, read on the forward strand.
GGCAGTGGCGGGCTGCACAGGCTCCTGGGAGGGGAGGTGTGGATAGTGACCTGTGCTTGCACACAGGTTTCTTGGTGGCTGCAGCAGCAGTGTTAGAGCTTCATGCCTGTCTCTGGTGTCTTTGCTGATAGCTACAGCTCACGCCCATCTCTGGAGCTCCTGTAAGCCATGCTCTTAATCCCCTCTCCTCACGCACCAGAAAACAAAGTGGCAAGAAAAAGTATCTTGTCTCTTCGGCAGCTCCAGACTTTTTCCCGGACTCCCACCCAGCTAGCTGTGGTGCACTAGCCCCCTTCAGGCTGTGTTCATGCAGCCAGCTTGAGCTCTCTCCCTGGGGTCTGTTCTCCAAAGCCAGAGCCTCAGGTCCCAACCCCCACCTATCTCAGCATGTGAGCAGACAAGCCTCTTGGGCTGTTGAGTGCTGGTTGGTACAGATACTCTGTGAGAATCTCTCCGCTTTGCCCTCTGCAGCCCTGTTTCTGCACTCTCCTCTGTGGTTCTGAATCTTCCCCCCTCTGTCACCTGCAGTCTCCACCCATGGAGGGGCTTCCTAGTGTGTGGAAACCTTTCCTCCTTCACAGCTCCCTCCACTGGTGCAGGTCCTGTCCCTATTCTTTTGTCTCTGTTTTTTCTTTTTTATTTTGCCCTACCCAGTCATGTGGGTAGTTTCCTGCCTTTTGGGAAGTCTGAGGTCTTCTGCCAGCATTCAGTAGGTGTTCTGTAGGAGTTGTTCCACATGTAGATGTATTTCTGAAGTATTTGTGGGGAGGAAGGTGATCTCCATGTCTTACTCTTCTGCCATCTTGAAGCTCCAACCCCCTCACTATGGTTCTTTTAAATATTTTCAATCTGAAGTTAAGAAATGCTTTCATTCTGGCTTGCCTACACAACTTTTGTTATCAAAACATTTCTCCAGAGTCAGCATTTCTGAACTACTTTTCACTGTGTTCAGTGATCAAGAGCCTTTTAAGTGGAACAGTTGGCATAATCATTCTAGCGAAAAACACATTTCTGGGTAATAAGTGACCCAACATTTAAAACTGAAAGATATCTACATATAGGAAAAGACATCTAATGCATTTCTTCATATAATCAAAAGGAAACTGTTCTATATTATAGCCTATGTTTTCTCAGACCTCCCAAGTGTGGAGCTAAAAATGAGGCCATTAGGAAATGGATTTTGCCTTTACCTGCCCATAAACACCAGATCCCTACAGTTCTTTCCCTTTTGCCTTTTTTATTCAAGTTCTATTGACAACCCCTTGATGGTCATCTTTGTAAGTGTATTTTAAGTAGTGTGAGCAACCCTCACCTGCCAACAACAGAGAGTTTTTGTAGATTCTGCTAAGCTCTGCTCTACTATTGCCATTTTACCAGGCAATGTAGATCCTTCTAGTAGGTGTTTTAGCTCCCCACTAAGCACCATTGACTTTGCTAGCTCTTGGCAAAATACATCTTCTTTGGGGACTGTGTTATTTTCCTAAGGCTGACATAAACTAAGTTCCTTAAAAAACAAAAATTATTATCTTCCTGTTCTATAGGCCAGAAGTCTGAAATGAAGATATTAGTAGGGTTGTGCTCTCTCTGAATGCCCTAAGGAGAATCCTTCCATGTGTGTCCCTAGCTTTTGGCAGTAGTTGACAATCTTTGGCACCCTTTCGCTTGTAGGTGCATCAGTCTAATCTCTGTTTCTATAGTCATGTGACATTCTCCTTTTGTATACATTTCTGTCCAGATTTCCTTCTTATAAGGATATCAATAATTGGATTAAGGTGTATCCTAATCCAGTATGACCTTACTTTAACTACATGGCCTTGTCAAAGGCTCTATTTCCAAATAAGATTACATTCATAGTTATCAGGGCTTAGGACTTAAACATACATTTCTGAACACAGCTCAGCTCAGTAGAGAACATGAAGCCATTAAACAAATATTTCTTGAGAGCTTACTATTTGCTTGACACTCTTAGCACTCCTTCTGGGTACTGCCACTGCCTCTCCTATTCCCATCTACCTTTGCCCACCAAGCACCACAGTCTCTCTGTCACCTCCCTGGGGAGTGGTCAGACCACTAATATGTGGATGCCTTTCAAATGCCAAGGGTGCACAGAGTCAATGGCAAAAGGACAGATCTATGTCTTTCTCCCTTTTCTAATTGGTTCTATAAAGGAGGTACAGAAGCAGTGCTGTTTGTGCCTAAGAGTCTTAAGAAGTTTTATGTAACATGGTGACTTCCTTTTTGACCTCTTGTCTTCATTCTACCAAAGCCAAAAATGCAATTACATGGGTGGGGGCTGGGCCAGTGACAACATTAACTAAAGGCCCGGACTATATTCAGGTGAGAAAACAAACAAGCAACAAAAAAGTCATTTTCTGACCCTATGGTTTTAAAACTGGCCCAAATCCTCTCCCCAGGATCTTTTCTTAAGAAATATTTTTGTGAAGTATAAGTCTCTCCTTCAAATTGATTTTTATCTGTGTTCCTCCTACACAAAGTTCATACTTACTATTTCTGTCATTAGTAACTTTCAGCCTTCTGAACAATCAGTTTCATTTCAAACTATCCACACCATCTCTCCTACTGTAATTGCCAGTGGCATTCACTATTAAAGGAATGCTTAATACCATATTCTGAATATGTAAGCACAGTTTCAGAGAGACCTTTGATCTTAAAATGTCTGTTTTTTAGAAAAGGATAAAAAATAATGATTATTCAGAGCTTACCATTTGCTAAATTCTATACTGAGTTCTTTATATACATTATCTGATTAGATCCTCACAGATAATGAAATAAGTAGTAATGTGATGTCTACTGTACAAATTATGAAACTGATGTAACTGCCCTGAAATAAATAAATTGCTAAGGTTGCATTATTAGAACGTAGCACATACCTAGAAGCTTTAATTTGCTAGTTGATCCTTAACAATTTTGCATTCTGCTTTTGCCATTTTTTTTTCATGTAGCACAGTCCATAGGGCACTTAAAACACATTTATGATAAAAACTCTCAAGAAAGTAAGCATAGATGGAACCTACCTCAACATAATAAAGGCCATATATGACAAACACACAGCCAACATTGTTCTCAGTGGTGAAAAACTGAAACTATTTCCTCTAAGATCAGGAACAAGACAAGGTTGCCCACCCTCACCACTCTTATTCAACATATTTTTGGAAGTCTTAGCCATGGAAATCAGAGAATAAAAAGGAATAAAAGGAATCCAAATCGGAAAAGAAGAAGTAAAGCTGTCACTGTTTGGAGATGACTTGATATTATACATAGAGAATCCCAAAGATGCTACCACAAAACTACTACAGCTAATCAATGAATTTGGTAAAGTAGAAGGATACAAAACTAATGCACAGAAATCTCTTGCATTCCTATGCACTAATGACACAAAATCTGAAAGAGAGATTAAGGAAACACTCCTATTTACCACTGCAACAAAGAGTAAAATACCTAGAAGTAAACTTACCTAAGGAGACAAAAGACCTGTATGCAGAAAAACTATAAGACACTGATGAAAGAAATTAAAGATGATACAAACAGATGGAGAGGTACACCATGTTTTTGGATTGGAAGAATCAACATTGTGAAAATGACTATACTACCCAAAGCAATGTACAGATTAAATACAATCCCTATCAAACTATCAATGGCATTTTTCACAGAACTAGATAAAAATATTCACAATTTATATGGCAACACAAAAGACCCCAAAGGGCTAAAGCAATCTTGAGAAAGAAAAACATAGCTGGAGGAATCAGGCTCCCAGACTTCAGACTATACTACAAAGCTACAGTAATCAAGACAGTATGATACTGGCACAAAAACAGAAATACAGATCAAAAGAAAAGTATAGTAAGCCCAGAGATAAACCCATGCACACATGGTCACCTTATCTTTGCTATAGGAGGCAAGAATATACAATGGAGAAAAGACAGCCTCTTCAATAATTGGTGCTGGGAAAACTGAACAGCTACATGTAAAAGAATGAAATTAGAACACTTTCTAACACCATATATAAAAATAAACTCAAAATAGATTAAAGACCTAACTGTAAGGCCAAACAGTATAAAACTCTTAGAGGAAAACAGAGGCATAACACTCTAAGACATAATCACACCAAGATCCTTTTTGACCCACCTCTTAGAGAAATGGAAATAAAAACAAAAAAAAAGCAAATGGGACCTAATGAAACTTGAAAGCTTTTGCACAGGAAAGGAAACAATAAACAAGACAAAAAGACAACACTGAAAATAGGAGAAAATATTTGCAAATGAAGCAACTGACAAAGGATTAATCTTCAAAATATACAAGCAGCTCATGCAGCTCAATAACAACAACAAAAACAAACAACCCAATCCAAAAATGGGCAGAACACCTAAACAGGCATTTCTCCAAAGAAGATATAGAGATTGCCAACAAACACATGAAAGGATACTAATCATTAGAGAAATGCAAATCAAAACTACCACAAGGTATCACCTCACACTGGTCAGAATGGCAATCATCAAAAAATCTACAAACAATAAATGCTGGAGAGTGTGTGGAGAAAAGTGGACTCTCTTGCACTCGTCATGGGAATGTAAATTGATACAGCCACTATAGAGAACAGTATGGAGGTTCCTTAAAAAACTAAAAATAGAACTACCATATGACCAAGCAATTCCACTATTAGGCATATACCCTGAGAAAACCATAATTCAAAAATAGACATGTACCAGAATGTTCACTGCAGCACTATTTACAATAGCGAGGACATGGAAGCAAGCTAAGTGTCCATCGACAGATGAATGGATAAGGAAGATGTGGCACATATATACAATGGAATATTACTCAGCCATATAAAGAAATGAAATTGAGTTCTTTGTAATGAGATGGATAGACCTAGAATCTGTCATACAGAGTGAAGTAAGTCAGAAAGAGAAAGACAAATATATGCTAGCACATATGTATGGAATTTAGGGAAAAATAATGTCATGACTAGGGGTAAGACAGGAATAAAGAGACAGACCTACTAGAGAACGGACTTGAGGAAATGGGGAGGGGGAAGAGTGAGCTGTGACAAAGTGGGAGAGAGGCATAGACATATATACACTACCAAACATAAGGTAGATAGCTAGTGGGAAGTAGCCACATAGCACAGGGAGATCAGCTCAGTGCTTTGTGAACGCCTGGAGAGGTGGGATAGGGAGGGTGGGAGGGAGGGAGATGCAAGAAGGAAGAGATATGGGAACATATGTATATATGTATAACTGATTCACTTTGTTATAAAGCAGAAACTAACACACCATTGTAAAGCAATTATACCCCAATAAAGATGTTAAAAAAATCTACAAACAATAAATGCTGGAGAGGGTGTGGAGAAAAGGAAACCCTCTTGCACTCTTGTTGGGAATGTAAATTGATACAGCCACTATGGAGAACAGTATGGAGGTTCCTTAAAAAACTAAAAATAGAACTACCATATGACCAAGCAATCCCACTATTAGGTATATACCCTGAGAAAACCATAATTCAAAAATAGACATGTACCAGAATGTTCACTGCAGCACTATTTACAATAGCGAGGACATGGAAGCAAGTTAAGTGTCCATTGACAGATGAATGGATAAGGAAGATGTGGCACATATATACAATGGAATATTACTCAGCCATAAAGAGAAACAAAATTGAGTTATTTGTAGTGAGGGGGATGGACCTAGAGTCTGTCATACAGAGTGAAGTAAGTCAGAAAGGGAAAAACAAATACCGTATGTTAACACATATATATGCATTCTAAAAAAAATGATTCTCATGAACCCAGGAGCAGGACAGGAATAAAGATGCAGACGTAGAGAATGGACTTGAAGACATGGGGAGGGTGAAGCATAAGCTGGGATGAAGTGAGAGACTAGCATTTACATATATATACTACCATTTGGTAAAATAGATAGCTAGTGGGAAGTAGCCACATAGCACAGGAAGATCAGCTCTGTGCTTTGTGACCACCAAGGGGGGTGGGATAGGGAGGGTGGGAGGGAGGCGCAAGAGGGAAAGGATACGGGGATATATGTATACATACAGCTGATTCACTTTGTTATACAGTAGAAACTAACACAACATTGTAAAGCAATTATACTCCAATAAAGATGTTAAAATAAACAAAACCAAACAAAAAAATAAAATAAATAATCTACCAGTGAGTTGGGTTTGGAAGGTAGGGAAGGAGGGTGCGAGAGGGTAGGAATGAAAGAAGATTGGCCATATGTTGATAACTATTAAATCTGCTTTATGGGCCCATGGAAGTTCATTGTACTAGTCTCTCTGCTTTCTTATGCTTGCAAATTTCCAAAATAAAGTTTTTTTTAATTGTTAAAAAGAAATACTCTATAAATATCTTGTGTGGGTTTTATTCTTTTAAATTTGATGAACAATCAGTAAATAAAATATACCCTGAGTGCCTTAAGAAGCTGTACGTGAAAATAAACCAGACAGGTGGAATATTGTGCTGGCCAAATATAGGCACCCCATATTCATGTTTAATGCCATATTTAAAGGCATATCATTCCAGAATGTGTCACTCTCATAATCAGTGGTTGAATAGTTTTACACATAAATTGCATCTTCCAGTGTAATGTATACACTGTTACCTTAGCAGCTAAGGCTCCTCCGTCTGGGACTGCATGCAAATTTTTTATGTATGCACACATAAATTTCCCAAACACAAATCCAATTTATTGGTATTAGCATGTGGCTTCACCCTCCAATATGCTGAAAGAGGCAGTTTATGTTGGAAACTTTGTAAAAACAGAATTAGATGTATATTCAGAGCTAGAAAGGTCTCTGTAGGGTAATATATTACTTCATTCTGTGCTTATTTTTTCCTCTTTAGTTTTTCTAAATGGGTCAAATGTGGCTGAAGCATAATACTGGACAGCTTTATTTGCTTGACATAATTACTAATTTGGTAGCAGTCTCTTTTATTTATGACCGGTGATATTTTTCTTTCTTTAATTTTTTCTGTTTTTTTTTTTTTTTCCATTTTGAGGTAACCTCATTTATCCCAGGCAGCAGGTTGAAAAAAAAGGCATGAGTCCTCAGTTTCCAAAGTGATGCCCCTCCCCACTATTTTGCTGTAATATAAGGATCCCTGTTTTGGACAAATACATTGTGTGACAGTGATCCCTAGTGTTCCCTTTGAACAACTTTTATTATCATTCATCCATTTATCACTAACTTATCCTAGGCATGAGGCACCAATTATGTGTCAGACAATCTGGTAAATATTTAAGTGATTCTCTGACTAGTGGACTTTCCAGGTCAGTATTTCACTCTTACAATGGAACTGAGCCTTGAACTCAATCAGAATAGAGAGATTTCTAAGCTGGAGGTTATCTTTAAGGTAAGAGATATGTAATTACCTCAAGTAACGTGAGTATCTGACAGTGGACAAGTCATTTCACCCAGCCTTGGAACTCATTTTCTTCATCTATAAAATAATAAGATTAAGATATGATCTCTGAAGCTCCTTTCAGACCTAATGTTCCTTGATCCAATGAATCAGTAATTCACATGTTTATACTTCCTATGTAAAGTTGATTTTTAAAATGGTTTTTAAAAGTTATAGTCAAATTATTGATCACTGCAGAAATTTTAGACACTACCAATGTTTACAAAAAGGGAAAATAACGGTTACCTTTAATGATATATTCCAGAGATAAGTAATCAACATTTTAACTTTTTTTGTTTGTTCGGTTTTCTCCCATAATCTTACAGAAAACGATATTGGGTTGGCCAAAAAATTTGTTTGGGTTTTTCCGTAAGATGTTATGAAAACCCTAAATAATTTTTTGTCCAGCCTAATATTTTACAAGATATTTTCATAATAAAATCCTTTTTTTTTTTGGTTATATAAGTAGCTGTATCTGGTCCCCAAGGTTTTGTAATGGTTTTTATTTTTTTTTTCTGCATATTTCTAGAAGTTCTTTTGCGCCTCTCCAGGTTCTGCCACTGGGTGGGAAGAGCAGAAGGAAAACACCAGCTGTCAGATCTCAGGGTGAATGAGTAATTCCCTCCAGATTCTAGGGAGGTCTAGAATACAGTTATGTGAGCAGTGAACAGAGTACTGAAGGATTTTCAGGCTTAATACAATGGCTACTGTCTGGGGATCCTCACAGAAAGACCATCACACAGTCCAGAATGAGAAAATAGACAAATAAATTTCTTGGAAAAGAAACTTGCTTATGAGTTCATTTGCACACTTACTGATTCTGGCTATCTGGGTTAATCAGGAGTCAGGGAAGCACCATTTACACAACAGTGACTTACAGGAAAATGATTCACAATGAAAATAAATGAAGGTCTGTGTTCAATCCAAGAGAAACATTTGCTTAGCTGGAAGTGAGCCAAGTGGAATATATGTCTGCTCACTTCATAATTCTGTACTCTAGTCATCTTGTATTTAATTATATGATAACGGTGGGTATGTTAATGCATACCTACCTTGTTACAACTATAGAATTTCATAACATTTCCTGAACTTAGAAAATTCTCCCTACTCCTTTTAAGTATTATTTTTTTTGGAGTGTTACAGTTTTGTATTTTTATTGTTTGTAACCTCTTCTTCCTTCATTACCACCCAAAAACTAAATAGAAATGTAAAGTATACAGACAGGTATTCCCTTTTAGTATGATAAAGGATAGTAGGGAAGATATGTGAGGGATACAGAGGGATGGAGAGCTCTTTAGTAAATGTTCCCCTCACTTTTCTTCCTAGTCAAAGAGAATGCTGACAACTCTTGTTTTGAGCCAGATATCATGGATTTGGTGTTAGATGTGGATGAGAGTGTTAGTTTTCTTGCTCTCTCTCTCTTTTATTCTTTTTTGTCTTGATCTAAGAAACTCTAAATCTGTGAGCAACATCTTCACTCTTCCTGTTGAAGGATCGATAAGAATCAGTCCTCTCAAAAACTTGTCAAAAAACAAAAAAAAATGCCATAGGTAATCACACATTGTCTGTAATTCCTGACGATCCTCTAGATCATTCACTCTCACATCTGTTGTTGCTTAGCTTCATCCTCCACCACTCCACAGAATATGTTCTCTTGAAAGGTCTAAAAATCTTTTCTTAATCCTCAGTCTTCTTGACTTCTTCGTAATATTTGAAACTGGTTATCAGCTTTGGGATGCTGGTCCTCTCCTAACCTCCTCAAACCTTTCTGGAAGCTCTTTAGTCTCTTGCTTCCACTTCCTGTGACCACATCATTTAACCAACCTTAGTGTCAACCAGGAAGTTGTCAAGAAAATTACTGAAGTTGGCATAAAATCTGCTCAAGAATTTCAGAAGGCTAAGTTAATGTTTATATAAGCCAAGTTTTCATCAGTAGTGGATGAACAACTCTGAACTTGTCATCACAACAGGCTATATACATTTAAGAGTAGAAACCTAATTGTTGTCTACAGTGTTTCCTAAAAGCTTCAGAAAAATTAAAAATTCGTCAAGGCTCTGCCTCTGCACCTGATTTTTCCTTGCTATTATTTACTCGTTTAACATATGATTTCATCTATAAGCTCTCTGGCAAAAATTACAAAGCATCAAACTTTAACCTTACTTTTTATTTTTTGAATTTAAGGTCCTCCAATACTGGCTGAGGATGTGATGACTACAATTACACAACTGTACACTGATTTATTACCTCTTAAGGTTTTCATAATGAATACATGATATGATGTCTTTGATGCACAGAGAACTCTGCCAGGTACCTGTCATTAGCATATTATTAACATTATTCATGATTAATTAATTCTGGATTAATTATTTTCTAGTCTCCTCATATGCCATCTTCTTAGCAATAACTGGAAATAAGAGTCAGGAACTGCTTTTATTTTACTCCACCTTGAGTGTCCTTATCTTCCAAGAGAGTTCATCACCAGGTGCAGTCTATCTTAGACTCAAAAATAATCTTGGGAGTCTAATTTAAACAAAACAGAGTCTCTGGTCTATAACTCCTCAGCCAGTACCCTCCATTTTCCATTAAGTCCTTATTACTAAATGTTTCACACCAGTTTACTACTTATTTTACTTGTCTCAGCATCTCATAATAGATAGAAATTTTATCTCTCAGTAAGTAGGGTTCAGTTGAAACTTCTGGCTTATTCATCACTTATCAGAATGGTGTTGGCACTCTTTTTATCTGGTTTTCAGGTGTTCACTAATGCCTATCAGTCTTCCTTGATCTTAGCTTAATTCCTGTTCTTTTTCAAGATGATCTGGTTTATTCACAATTGTTTGCATTCATCTTTTCCATTTTATACAGATAAAAATGCATAAGTATACTTTATAGACATATATATTTAATAAAATAAATGACATTACCCTGTTATTATTATCCTCATACAACTCACACCTCCTGTGCTTCTTGTTTGACCATTTTCCTCCAAGTTACAAGGTTTTAATATATTCAGTGTCACTGTAGAGTCTAATGCTCCATCACTCCCTAAACTTAGTTGAAGCAGCAAATTCTGTTGACTTCATCACATTCTTTTCATTCCCAAAGCCATTTCCAGGACCAATTCCTCATCATCTCTCTTCTTGATTTGTGAAAGAGTGCCTGAAATGTTTCTCACAATCTTCTTTTTTTCAGTCATTTGTAACTCCATGACAGTTACCACTATACAATATAAAGAACATTTATATTTAGATGTGTCACAGTTATCTTTTTATTCTATCATGATTGCCTGTAGGATAATCTCAGATTTATCAAGGTTTTCAAAAGCCTCCAAGATCCCTCTGTTTACAATGACAGCCATGTCTATCTTTACATTTTTCTATAGTAACGATTTCATTAATATTCCACACTTTAGATAATTCTGGTCCCTTTAATTAGGATGTTCTTCTCCCAGTTATCTAAGGTTTAACTCAGATATGATCCTTCTTCCTTCAGTCTTCCATGATTAACACTAAGCAAAATCCATATTATCCTTACTTCTTTCTTGCTCATTATGGGACACTATAACATATAAGCTTTTCTTTTAATATATTTACATTCCTCATTGTAATTTAGCTATTTCATCTCTATTACTCTGCTCTTTAGGAAAACAATACATTGTTTAATGACTGGAGATTGATTTGTTTTATTTTTAAAATATGTTTTCTCACATGGATCTATTCTTTTAAAGTTTTATTGAGATATAATTCATGCATCATAAAATTCATGTATAAGTCAATGTTATTTTTAGTATACTCAGAAAACTGTGCAACCGTTACCACAGTCTAAGTGGTAGAAAACATTAGAATATTTTCATCATTTGGAGAAGAAATCTTATACTCATTAATAGTCAGTCTCCATGCTCCCTGCCCAAAGAATTAGGCAACAATTAATGCACATTCTGTTTCTACAGATTTGCCAATTCTAACATTTCATTTGGATGAAATCATGCAATATGCAGTCTTTCACTCAGCATAATTTTTCAAAAGTCATTCAAGCTGTAGCATATTTATATTAGATTAATTTTTTCATGTTGTGTATCCTTTTCTGAAGTATAGATTTACAATATTATATTAGTTTCAGGTGTACAATATAGTGATTAAATATTTTAATAGATTATACCCCATTTAAAGTTGTTAAAAAATAATGGTTATATTTCCCTGTGCTGTAAAATATATCCTTGTTGCTTATTTATTTTATATATAGTAGTTTGTGTCTCTTAATCTCATACTCCTATCAACCCCTCCCCTTTTCTTCTCCTCACTGGTAACCACTAGTTTGTTTTCTATATCTGCAAGTCAGTTTCTCTTTTGTTGTATGCATTCATTTGTTTTATTTTTTAGATTCCACCTATAGTGATAACATAGAGTAATTGTCTTTCTCTGTATGACTTACTTCACTTATCAAAATAGTCTTTAGTTCCTTCCAAGTTGTTGCAAATGACAAAATTTCATTCGTTTTTATGGCTGAGTAACATTCCATATATATATATCATCTTCATTATTCATTCATCTGTTGATGGACACTTAGGTTGCTTCCATACATTGGCTATTGTAAATAACACTGCTATGAACAACACTGGGGTACATGTATCCTTTTAAATTCGTATTTTTGATTTCTTTGAATACATGACATCTACTAATTCTGCATCTTCCTAAAAATTTCCTTTTGTGTAGTAAATCTAGGTATTAAGTTGGCCAAAAAGTTTCTTTGTTTTTAAAGTAAAAATGAAAGACACATTTTTCATTTTCACCAAGAACTTTATTGAACAACGTATTCACCTTTTTGTTCCACTACCTTCTGCCATTTTCCAGGCAATTTCATTATTCTGTCTTCCCAAAACTTTTTATCTTTTTGAGCAAAGAACTATTCCAGGTGCATTTTACAGTCTTCCAGGGAATTGAATTTGTTTCCATTAAGAGAATTTTATAAAGCCTGAAATAAATGGAAATCAAAGTTACAATGTCTGGTGAATATGGTGGATAAATCAGAACTTCCCAGCCAAGCTGTAACAATTTTGTCTGGTCATCAAAGAAACATACGGTCTTGCATTATCCTGATGGAAGATTATACGTTTTCTGTTGATTAATTCCAGAAGCTTTTCATTGAGTGCTGATTTCAATTGGTCTAACTGGGAGCAGTACTTCTTGGAATTAATCATTTGGTTTTCCGGAAGGAGCTCATAATAGAAGACTCCCTTCTAATCCCACCATATACACAACATCACCTACTTTGGATGAAGGACAGCTTTTGGTGTGGTTGGTGGTGGTTCATTTCACTTGCCCCATGATCTCTTCCATTCAACATTATTGTATAGTATCCACTTTTCATCGCCCATCACAGTTTTTTTTAAAAATGGAACATTTTCGGGCTTCCCTGGTGGCGCGGTGGTTGAGAGTCCGCCTGCTGATGCAGGGGATGCGGGTTCGTGCCCCAGTCCAGGAGGATCCCACATGTCACAGAGCGGCTAGCCTGGTGAGCCATGGCTGCTGGGCCTGCGCGTCCAGAGCCTGTGCTCCACAACGGGAGAGGCCACAACAGTGAGAGGCCAGCGTACCACAGGGGGAAAAAAAAAAGGGAACATTTTCATTACGTTTCAGTAGAGAATCACATGCAGAAATACGGTAAAGAAGGTTTTTTTTTTTTTTTTTTTTTTTTTGCTTAACTTATGTGGAACCCAAACATCAAAGTGATGAACATAACCAAGCTGTTGCAAATGATTTTCAACAACTGATTTAAATATTTTGAATATGTCAGCTATCTCCCATGTGATAGAACGTTGATTTCTCAGTTAGTGTTGATTTGATTACTATCAACTTCATCTGGTTTACCCGACCATGGAGCATCATCCAGCAAGAAATCTACAACACAAAACTTCGCAAAGCACTTTTGACATGTTCGATCAGTCACAACATTTCTCCATACACTGCACAAATCTTTTTTTTTTGCATTTCGGTTGCATTTTTACATTTCTTGAAATAATAAAGCATAATATGCCAGAAATGTTTATTTTTTCTTCCATCTTCAATATTAAAATTGCTACACAAAAATTCACCAATTTTGATGTTTTTTTAAATGCATGCTAATATGACAGCTGTCACTATACAAACTAACAAATTGTTTCAAATGAAGTTAAAGACAACCAAGTGCTAATAGAGCCATTGTATTAAAAAAACAAACAAACGAACCTTTTGGCCAACCCAATACATTTTATGTTCCTTCTTCTTAGGATTACTTATTATTTTCATCAGTGGATCCAGAATCATAAACTCACTTTCTTATTCTCATTTGTAAACTGAGAATATATTGGTACCAACCTGATAGGGTTATAGTAAAAATTTATTCAGCCAATACATGTAAAATACATTGTGATATACAGTGTTACCCATAAGTATTAGTTATTACTAAGTATACATGTTGAAATTTAAACATAAATTTTATGTTTTCTAACTTCCATATTAGACAGGAGTATACCAATTGAAATTTTAAAATAAAATCAGCACTAATTATTTCACATTTCATCAAGATAATTACTCCAATATGAGTAAAACTATAACATTTCCCTGACCCCATAATAAAAAATGTTAAAATAATAACAATAATAGTATGTACCAGGAACTTTATATGCATTTTCTCATTTTCTTCAAAGCAAGCCTTAATAAAAATGTTATTGTTATTTCCATTTTGCAGATGAGGAGGGTAAATAAATGATGAAAGATTAAACAGCTAGTAAATGTGAGAAGGGATACTTGAATCCTGATCTGTCCAACTCAACAAAGCATTAATTTAACCAATTGTAATGTATGTCCATATAGTGCTCCACATTTTTTTATGTCTTTTCTCTCACTATTTATGCTTCCCAGGATAATTTTTTCTGATCACCATATATCCAAATAATACTTATTTGAAGGTCATGACAAATAAGAGTTGGCATATGAAGCCTCTCTTCACACTTTATAAACAACATTTTATATGTCAGAAATTTGATACTTTATCTTTACCATTTATAGTACCTATTGATTTTGACCTTAAGTTATAATTATTAACATATTTTCTTTTTTCCCTGCCTCTTTCATGTCTAAGTTTCTTGAGAAAAACACCTGTGTTTTGTTCAGTTTTGGACTCCTCAGAATATTTAGCACACTGTATTGCATACAGTAAGTGCATAAATATTTAAGATTATGCATTTTTGTTTTTCATGTCATCTTTATGACATGTATAATATGTTTCAATTTTCTCTTTAAGTGAGGAAAAAGGGAGAGTGTTAATTTTGAGCAGTTTCTTTCATTATATACCAATGTCCATGTAGATTTGCTCGTAGAGCTACATGTGTCTGAAGACAGTTAAACATGAAACAGTTTTTGAACTACTCATATTTTCTTTTGATCTGTATGACTATCCTAAAGCTGGGTGCTGAGAAATCTCATGAAATGTAGTTCCTGGAAATTGTGGTTTCAGTCAGTTGAGAGTTTATTGTTGTGAATGCTACTAGGAAACGAGTTTTAATTACTGATGGAAACAATACAATTTCTATTTGAGAGTTTCATACATTTTATATACATATTAAAAGGCAATCATTGTTAAGTGACCAATTACTTTATCATTGACCTTATTTTCTGGACCAGAAATTCTTAGACACACAATATTAAGCCACCAAATTGAATCTACAAACTCAAAAACTTCAGTGGTCCCCTAAAGATCTTCCCTGCATCCATTGGTTTCTCCCACATCTATCATTTTCAAGGTTTAAATAATCTGTTTACAGTTTTCTTTAGTTATTCAAATGACTAAGTTCCGAGATCTAACAGATCTATAAATAGCACATGCTATATGCCTAAACACATTTTTTGTTGATGGCTGCTACCTTGAAACCTGTTCTCCAAGACTGGTTCCTGAATAGTGGAAGCACAACTCTCACAAGTCTTTTATGGAATTTCCTGTTCAAATTTGCTTAAATTAAAAGTCTTTTGAGCCAAATCTTTCTTATAAGGCAATACTTCACTTTTAAAATTAAGGAAAAGTTCTGTGGAATTCCTAACTAATGATGCAACTTAAACAGTTTAAATAAAACACCAGGAAATAACATCACCCCACATATGACATTATTTTACAGTCCTTATATTTGTCTCTTTGTGCTATCCTTTGAAGTCCTTTCATGTTCTATTTTAATATTCTTTCTCCCTCTCTGAAAATGTTGGTCTTGAACCAAATACCTTGAGTTTGGTGACATACATTGTGACAGAGAAGCATCCATTCTTGTTTAAACAATGAGAATAGTATAAATAGAATCTCCACCTCCTAAAGCTAGCAACATCAATTATTTAATCTCAAATATCATTAACATCACAACATGCTTGCATAAAAAAACACTAATGGGTTTCATTCAGAAAACACTTTATAAATTATAATCTTGTCAGTCAACATGATTAACATATTTGCAAATTAATCTAGAAACTGAAAATACAAGACAATTAATTAACGTCTATATTTAGACTGAGGCTAGTTTATGAAACTATCAACCATGTGGAAAAACTTTGACTCTATAGAACTATATGAAGATAGTTCTGCCAATAGCTTCCAATTATACTTTATAGTATTATCACTATTTCAGATTTTATTGGTGATTTCAAAGATAAGAACTCCAATGCACAAAAACATCAAAGTGCAAGCAAGCCTTTAAAAATGTAGTTTAAAACACAATGTATGCTGTAATGCACTAATGTTTACAATGCCTAGGTTTTACATATATCCATAGTAATATATAATTATAATTGGAAAGGTTTCATTTTTAATTGTTACAACTCATCATTATTATCATCATCCAAAAGTAAATGAGTGTCTGCTGAGTATTATTTAAATCCAAAGAAGCTATTTAAAAAAAAAAAAAAGAATAACTGATTGAAGGGACCTAAATTAATATGAATAACTAAATAGAATTTCATACATATTAAGGCATAACTGCAACTGTAATCACAGATAAAGATGCTACACATTTTTTAAGGAGCTTAGTAGGATATTTGATGAAGTTTTTGAAGAGCTTTGTTTTCTGTGACTTCCTTTATTTTGCAGTTGGGGCTTCCAGGAACAATTATTACTATATATTTTTTACTTTTAATAAGTAATAATTCAGTTATCTTAAGGTTAGAAAATGTTTAGCTGATTTTTTTCTCAGATTTAGTATGTGTTCTTTGTAACATTCTTTACACTTCTTAGCAGAATTCAAGGAATCAAAGCGTAACACTTTGTAAGACTTAAGATTTGAAACATGTCAGCGTGCATATGACTGGCATACTTATGGTTCTGTCTACATTTAGAACCCAGAAGAATTTATATATGACCATAAACTATGCATTGTTTAATACCCTGGTGTAAATATGAGTTTTAACCCCTGATAACTTTTATAAATTATAATTGTAATTTTAAATATAAATATTATTTTATAAATTACATTTGAATTAAGTTTAATTAATTGCATGACCACTAATGATTCTACTCAGTACGTTGATTTACAGCTTTTTAGCTTAACATTTTACTACAGTGAAAATAAAATGAAAGATAAATCAAGTTTATGTTTTCCATATGCAATTGTTATGAAGGTTAGGATGTTCTATTTTTCTCATTATTATGTGTGCATATGTTTTTCCTTCTTAATATGTTTAGTGGGTTGAATATACACCTTAATGAATCATATTCCTGACTTCAGAAATTACCCTTTAACCAACCACTTCGTTATATTTTCAACTCTTTCACTCAGCCAGACTTGCTCTTTCTCTCATCTCTGACCTCCAATCACTTGAACTCTTTTTAGTCTATTATTAAGTAAAAGTTTTCTGGCTTTATTTCCTTTCTAGGCCATCCTGGACCAATCTCATGGTTAATAATTTCAATGAATTTCTCCCCACTCCTTGACCTATACCTTCTACAGCTAACCCCTCCTTGGCAGTGCCCAACTATTGGCCAATCCAACCATTTCTCTTTTTCCAAGGCTGGGAAGTGCTGCTGAAGAACACCTCATAATCTTTGTAATTATATCCATTATACATTATGATTGTTGTTTTGCATAAGCCCTAAGCAACTCAGTAACTTTTTTGAGCTTCCCTTGTTAATCCCCTTCATTATCCATGTAGTGAACATTCCAAACTGTGAAATGTTAACTTCAAATCTCCAAGCCTATCTCTATCCCAGTTAATTCTCACTCTTAGCACATGCTGCAATCTACTTCACTGACACAATAAAAGTCATCAATAATGGAATTTTAAAAACTCATAGAACTTTCCAGTACTATGAGTGAAACTCAATATATGAAATTAACACACACACATGGAAGTTAGGTGTAATTTCACAATGGAATATAGGCTTTGACAAAACAATATAACTATATTACAAAGGTATGAAACAACTCACAAAAGGGGTCGAGAGATAAGGCACTGACCTAAGTTACTTTAGAAATGAGTGGAGTCTGAAAGACTAAAGGCAACAGAAACACTATATTGTACTTGATGAAGTTATTTCCCAAAGGAGTATATGTTATCAGCTTTGATACTACTATATATCTACATTGAAAATGAATGGTTACATAAATATATGATGGAAAGTAGGATCTGTGTTTCTCACTGTTGGAGTTAGAAGTTACAAATTAGAGACAACAGAAAGCTATATGGATCCAAAATGGTAATGGATTAGAACTGGAGACATCAGTGTGAACTCATATACACAGAAGCAGTAGGAGAAGCATTATAAAGTTTGAACAAAAACCAATGTTATTAAATATTGACATTACTACCTTATTTTCTCACCTCACATCCCTTCAAAAACCCACCATAATCTGATTTCTAAGAACACTGTACTAATTAATATTTTGCCTCAATTGTCACCAATTATTTATTATTTATCACGTGCTATGTTTTATCTTCACTACAAAGTTTACTTGACTTCTCATCTTCATTTAGCAGCATTGTGTGTGTGTGCATGTGTTTGTAAATCCTGGCTTATCTTTTCTTAACAATTTTAATTCTTTCTTTTCTGTAAACAAGAATGTTTCTGAAATTTTCTTCAAGCGAATCTTTTCTCCTTAAAAAATATCATGGCTTTATCTAAATTCTAAAATCACCTAATATTTTATCATTCCCAAAATAGGTGGGCAAAGTTCCTCTGGTGGGAGAGAATTTTCTGATTTCTCAATTTTTAAAGAGACATTTTACCTTTATTAGAAGATTCTCAGATAAATTAATGAAATCAAAATGTGTTAAGTTATAAAGAAACTCATACGATTTTATTGTAGTGATTTTTAAATAAGCAGAGTGGGAGGTGACATCATCAAGATGGCAACTTAAATCAATACCAATTTTAGTCCTTTGCACAAGAAAACCAACTAACAACTATCCATAGACAAGACAATATTGTGAAAATCCCAGAACCCAGAAGTGAGGCTGAAGCATCTCTTGGATGACAGAAACTGAGAAGGATCACATTAAAAGAGATAGAGCAGCAGTTCCATTCTGAATACAATTGCCCTCCCTCCAGGCTAGCAGAGCAACACACCCAGAAGTGCAGCGGGAAAAGAGAACAAATGATGTACATCCTGGAAACATACAACCTACCAAGACATTATCATGAAGAAATAGAAAATCTGAATAGAATAACAATGAGTAAGAAGATTGAACCAGTAATCAAAATCTCACAACAAAGAAAATCCAGGGACCAGATGGTTTGACTGGTGAATGTTATCAAACATTTAAAGAAGAATTAATGCCAATTCTTCTCAAACTTTTCCAAAAAATAGAAGAGATCACCTACAAATACCAAAGCCAGAAAAGGACAGGACAAGAAAAAAAAGTGATAGGCTAATATTCTTGCTGAACACAGGTACAAAACATCCCTGAATGATGATATAAAATCCTACTTCTTCACCTATGGGCAACAGAATTTGAGTGAGCAAGAAATTCACTTTTTGTCAAGCCACTGAGATTTGCGGATGTGTTTACTTCAGCAGATAGCATTACTCACCTTTACCTATACAAGCACCTCATTGTAGATACTGTTTTTAACTGGTAAGTGTTTAAATACTCCAATCTTTCTTCTACATTGCCACCACAGCTGTATTTCTAAAGCATACACTATTTCCATAAATAACTGATGATTCACCTCAGAATAATTTAATAATACAATAATGTTCAAATTGTGTAGTATGTATATAAGGTCTATAAAGTGCCTACTTTTGTCTTTTTGTTAATTCTTCCTGCTATTTATGTCAACAACCTCCCCACCTGAAAGAGAGCAAGATCTCATCATTCTGATTAATTCAAATTTTGAAAATTGTCCATGTTCTCAGGTTTCCATTTCTTTTTTTCGTTTTCTTTTCCTTCTAGAGTCATCCTAATTGCAAATATCTTCCTGCAGAAACACTGCTCATGCTTTCAGCCTCTCACAATATTTTTTCTTGCAGCATTCCATTTTGTACTACTAGATTTTTAAATTTAGTTCACATTAACACCACTATAACACAATATTCATAGCTTATATTGCATATATAGCATTTTACTATATAATTGTTGATCATGAATTCATAAATTCTCCCCTGTAAGCTTTTGAACTATATCAAGTTCCTTATTGTTAAATTCCTTATTTCCTAACCCGTGGGTGTCTATAGTAAACATATATTAGTTTATTTTCAATTGGATGAAATTAATTTTCCTTCATTAATTTGAAAATTTTGATTTTAAAGATAAGAATACATTGAATTTTATCTTTAACAATTGCATTTTAGAGCAAAATATTTCAAAAAAATGAGATTGACAAGATTATTAAGGAAGACTTGAAAAACTTACCTTATTTAGAAACAAACAAAATTAAAGCTATTATTTCTGTATAAATAATGCTCAGTATGGAGTAGTGTTATTCAGTTATTAAAGCTAAAGAAATTTGAACTGATGATGGTACTGTTAGAATAATCATTTATTGTTTGCCTTTTACTGTCATGGAACAATGAAAAAACAAACTTTACAAATTTAAAATTGGCTTTCTTTATTATTTCAAATAATGTGGTTATCCTGTACTGTAAGTTTATTTTGGCATTTCAAGTATATCCTAGAAAGAAATATAATAACAATTCAAAAACTCTACACAATTTTAATCAAATTAATCTGGGAAATTTTATAGGTAAGCAAAGCCAAAGATGCAGATAAAACTACATAACTATTTTTTCAAAATGTACTAAAGCTTGAAACTTCAAAAGAATACATCTTTAAACATTTCAATAGATAAAGACTTCTGTGTTCAGAATATTAAGTACCTTCATTTCAATAAGAAAAACTACTAGAATTTGTTTCTTTTCTCCAATATTTTCTTTTCCTTTGATAGTGCTGTTAGTTATTAGTGTTTTTTAAAGCATCAAGAATGTGAAAAATAATATGATAAGCGTGTAATAGAATCCTGTAAGATGGGCAAGGCTAATACATTTCCTATAAGAAGCTAATGCAGTATATCAGATAGGCTTAAATATTGATCTTTATTGTTAAATACCACAGCTAATGGTATGGTAAATTACCTTGTTTTATACTTATTTATATGATTTCCTTCAGTTCTACAGAAATTCATGAATACCATGAAATACTATTGTACTACAATTTTCCATTTATCCATTTATAAATGGAAAGAAAAAGACAAACTGACATTTTAATTTATTACTTGTCTATCATAGCAAACTTTTTTTAATAAATAAAACTAAAATCATAAACATTATAATGTAAACAATACATTATTTTCCATCTCTTTATGCTGGTTTCCAGTGGAGAAGATGTCATTATAAAGAATAGCCTGAGCATAGATTACTAGAGTGCCTCTGCTAAGCCAGGGTGGGATGTCTGAAGTATGTGCTGTTAACCTATAGCTAAGGAGTATAAAAGTGTTTGCCAATATAAAAAGAACAATTCAGAAATAAAATACTTTACTTTTCCACATACTTTCAGCTACCATTTAGATTACAGAAATAAAATAGATAAAAATATGGGAGAGGAGATAGATGAAGATTTGGAAACCAAAGCAATAAAAAGATTGATGACTTCAATACAACAAAATACTCCAAGATATCAGGGTACAATTTTTGTAGATAAATATAAATCATTTTAAGTGAATTGAAAAGCAGAAATCTTTGTATGTGCTTATTGTTGTTCAAACTTTTACCTTAATAACTGACAACTATTTTTCACTGTGCAAAGATTAGGAATCTAATGTGATGTATGAATTCATAAATTGTTTCTAATAATTTCTTTGAAAAATGAATTTTCTGTGATTCTTCCAATCCTCTTCTAGACTTCATGTGCTGTGTAAGATTCAAAATAAGTGTAGTTAATGTGAATTCTCTCCAGAATCCTTCAGGAAAAGAAAATGTCACCTACCCTTACTTTTTTAAAATAAACTTTTTCAGAGTTCTTTCTTTTCAATGTAAACAAGAGTGTCAATCACTCTGTACAAACTTCTCCTCTCCCTAAGTTCACATAAGAAACTTGCAGTTATCTGATTCCAGAAACATGGGAAATGGTCTGTTTCATATCCACGTTGTGCATTGCCTCTATAATTGCTAATATCAAGAGATGACTTTCACTTTATCATAGACCACATTTCCAAGTGAGCTCAGAGATCCCTCTCACAGGAGGAAATTTTCACTTTAGATTTAGATTTTATGCTTAGTTACAACCCTCAGTGACATCATTAAGGCCACAGCATTGGTGTCCATACTTCTCAGGCAGCTTGCAGTCATTGTTTAATCCATTTGTAATATTGTAAGCAATCCACTTATAGTTATCAATTGCAGAAACTCATAAACTACCATTCTCTCCATTATAAAGTTACCTTGTTTTCTTTTTTTTTTTCATCTTCAGGTATTTGCATATGCTCCAATCTTGAGTTCTTGAAAAGCCTCCAGATGCTACTTAAGGGTGCTAATGGACTTCAACTCCCATACATATCCTGGATGCAGCATGTGTTCAGGGACCTGATAAATCCCATTTTTAGCCACTGAAACTCTCATGTCTTTAGAAAGCAGCTTTAGCAAAGGGAGAAAGGGTTTCAAACTGCTGAATCTTCATTGTCTTATCTGTAGGGGTTTGTGTGGCAGTGGAGAAGATCTTGCTTGAAATAGAGAAAACAAGACAGAAATTAAGATTACAATAATTATTTTGTATCATAAGTATGAAATCTGCAGGATGCATTCCGGGACAAGTAAAACAGACTTAATGCAGACAAAACAACTTCTATTATTCTTTGGTTTTCTTCGATTTTAATGTAATATATTCTTTATTAATGTAAACTTGAGTTAACTGCAAATTAATTAGATTGATCTTCTACAGTTATATGTACCCCATTTCTCTGAATTAACATGAACTGTCTTATTAAAGGTAAATGGAAAGTTTACTTTTTTATATAAATTATTTTATTTTTTTTATAATTATGTTAACAAATGGTGTGATTTTAAAAATTATAGTTGTTTACAATAGTATATTAGTTTCAGGTGTACAGCACAGTGATTCAATATTTATAAATTGTACTTATTTAAAGTCATTATAACTTGTTGGCTATATTTCTTATGCTGTACAATATACCCTTGTGTCTTATTTATTTTACATATCATATCATAGTTTGTACCTCTTGATCCACTATGCCATTTCTCTCCCCACTGGCAACCACAGGTCAGTTATCTCTATCTGTGAGTCTGTTTCTGTTTTGTTATATTCATTCATTTGTTTTATTTTTTGAGATTCCACAAATAAGTGATAATATACCATATTAGTCTTTTTCTGTCTGACTTATTTCACTAAGCATAATACCTGCCAGTTACTGTTGTTGCAAATGGAAAAAATTCATTCTTTTTTATGGCTGAGTAATATTCCATTGTGTGTGTGTGTGTGTGTGTGTGTGTGTGTGTGTGTAATCACATCTTCTTTATTCATTCATCTGTTAATGGACACTTAAGTTGCTTCCATATCTTGCCTATTATAAAAACGCTGTTATAAACATTGGGTGTAGATATCTTTGTGAATGAGTAAATTCTTGTTTTCTTTGAATATATACACAAGAGTGCAATTGTTGGATCATATGATAATTCATTTTTAGTTTTTTGTGGAAACTCTATACTATCAATATTTTCTACAATGGCTGCACCAGTTTACACTCCCACTAACTGTAATAGTGTTCCTTATACATTCTCACCAACATTTGTTATTTGTGGTTTTTTGGATGATAGCCACTCTGAAAGATGTGAGGTGATATCTCATTGTCGTTTTGATTTGCATTTCCCTGATGATTAATGACGTTGAACATGTTTTTGTGTGCTTGTTGTCCATCTGCATGCCTTCTTTGGAAAAAATGTCTATTTGTGTCTTCTAACTATTTTTTAGTCAGGTTTAGTTTTTTTTTTTTTTTTTTTTTGATACTGAGATGTATGAGTTGTTTATATTTTGGGATATTAACCCTTTATCAAACATATCATTTGTCATTATTTTCTCCCATTCAATAGGTTCTCTTTTCATTTTGTCAATGAATTTCTCTACTGTAGAAAAGCTTTTTAGTTTGATTAGGTTTATTTTATTTTATTTTATTTATTTTTTTAACATCTTTATTGGGGTATAATTGCTTTACAATGGTGTGTTAGTTTCTGCTTTATAACAAAGTGAATCAGTCATACATAAACATATGTTCCCATATGTCTTCCCTGTTGCGTCTCCCTCCCTCCCACCCTCCCTATCCCACCCCTCCAGGCTGTCACAAAGCACCAAGCCAATATCCCTGTGCCATACGGCTGCTTCCCACTAGCTATCTACCTTACTACGTTTGTTAGTGTGTATATGCCCATGACTCTCTCTCGCCCTGTCACAGCTCACCCTTCCCCTCCCCATATCCTCAAGTCCGTTCTCTAGGAGGTCTGCGTCTTTATTCCTGCTTTACCCCTAGGTTCTTCATGACATTTTTTTTCTTAAATTCCATATATATGTGTTAGCATACGGTATTTGTCTTTTTCTTTCTGACTTACTTCACTCTGTATGACAGACTCTAGGTCTATCCACCTCATTACAAATAGCTCAATTTCGTTTCTTTTTATGGCTGAGTAATATTCCATTGTATATATGTGCCACATCTTCTTTATCCATTCATCCGATGACGGGCACTTAGGTTGTTTCCATCTCCGGGCTATTGTAAATAGAGCTGCAATGAACATTTTGGTACATGACTCTTTTTGAATTTTGGTTTTCTCAGGGTATATGCCCAGTAGTGGGATTGCTGGGTCATATGGTAGTTCTATTTGTAGTTTTTTAAGGAGCCTCCATACTGTTCTCCATAGTGGCTGAACCAATTCACATTCCCACCAGCAGTGCAAGAGTGTTCCCTTTTCTCCACACCCTCTCCAGCATTTATTGTTTCTAGATTTTTTGATGATGGCCATTCTGACTGGTGTAAGATGATATCTCATTGTAGTTTTGATTTTCATTTCTCTAATGATTAATGATGTTGAGCATTCTTTCATGTGTTTGTTGGCAGTCTGTATATCTTCTTTGGAGAAATGTCTATTTAGGTCTTCTGCCCATTTTTGGATTGGGTTGTTTGTTTTCTTGTTATTGAGCTGCATGAGCTGCTTGTAAATTTTGGAGATTAATCCTTTGTCGGTTGCTTCATTTGCAAATACTTTCTCCCATTCTGAGGGTTGTCTTTTGGTCCTGTTTATGGTTTCCTTTGCTGTGCAAAAGCTTTGAAGTTTCATTAGGTCCCATTTGTTTATTTTTGTTTTTATTTCCATTACTCTAGGAGGTGGGTCAGAAAGGATCTTGCTGTGATTTATGTCATAGAGTGTTCTGCCTATGTTTTCCTCTAAGAGTTTGATAGTTTCTGGCCTTACATTTAGGTCTTTAATCCATTTTGAGCTTATTTTTGTGTATGGTGTTAGGGAGTGATCTAATCTCATACTTTTACATGTACCTGTCCAGTTTTCCCAGCACCACTTATTGAAGAGGCTGTCCTTTCTCCATTGTACATTACTGCCACCTTTATCAAAGATAAGGTGTCCATATGTGCATGGGTTTATCTCTGGGCTTTCTATCCTGTTCCATTGATCTATCTTTCTGTTTTTGTGCCAGTACCATACCATCTTGATAACTGTAGCTTTGTAGTATAGTCTGAAGTCAGGGAGCCTGATTCCTCCAGTTCCTTCTTTCGTTCTCAAGATTGCTTTGGCTATTCGGGGTCTTTTGTGTTTCCATACAAATTGTGAAATTTTTTGTTCTAGTTCTGTGAAAAATGCCAGTGGTAGTTTGATAGGGATTGCATTGAATCTATAGATTGCTTTGGGTAGTAGAGACATTTTCACAATGTTGATTCTTCCAATCCAAGAACATGGTATATCTCTCCATCTATTTGTATCATCTTTAATTTCTTTCATCAGTGTCTTATAATTTTCTGCATACAGATCTTTTGTATCCTTAGGTAGGTTTATTCCTAGATATTTTATTCTTTTTGTTGCAATGGTAAATGGGAGTGTTTTCTTGATCTCATTTTCAGATTTTTCATCATTAGTATATAGGAATGCCAGAGATTTCTGTGCATTAATTTTGTATCCTGCCACTTTACCAAATTCATTGATTAGCTCTAGTAGTTTTCTGGTAGCATCTTTAGGGTTCTCTATGTATAGGATCATGTCATCTGCAAACAGTGACAGCTTTACTTCTTCTTTTCCGATTTGGATTCCTTTTATTTCCTTTTCTTCTCTGATTGCTGTGGCTAAAACTTCCAAAACAATGTTGAATAATAGTGGTGAGAGTGGGCAACCTTGTCTTGTTCCTGATCTTAGTGGAAATGCTTTCAGTTTTTCACCATTGAGGATGATGTTTGCTGTGGGCTTGTCATATATGGCCTTTATTATGTTGAAGAAAGTTCCCTCTATGCCTACTTTCTGCAGGGTTTTTATCATAAATGGGTGTTGAATTTTGTCAAAAGCTTTCTCTGCATCTATTGAGATGATCATATGGTTTTTCTCCTTCAATTTGTTAATATGGTTTATCACATTGATAGATTTGCGTATATTGAAGAATCCTTGCATTCCTGGAATAAACCCCACTTGATCATGGTGTATGATCCTTTTAATGTGCTGTTGGATTCTGTTTTCTAGTATTTTGTTGAGGATTTTTGCATCTATGTTCATCAGTGATATTGGCCTGTAGTTTTCTTTCTTTGTGACATCCTTGTCTGGTTTTGGTATCAAGGTGATGGTGGCCTCGTAGAAGGATTTTTGGAGTGGTCCTCCCTCTGCTACATTTTGGAAGAGTTTGAGAAGGATAGGTGTTAGCTCTTCTCTAAATGTTTGATAGAATTCGCCTGTAAAGCCATCTGGTCCTGGGCTTTTCTTTGTTGGAAGGTTTTTAATCACAGTTTCAATTTCAGTGTTTGTGATTGGTCTGTTCATATTTTCTATTTCTTCCTGATTCAGTCTTGGCAGGTTGTGCATTTCTAAGAATTTGTCCATTTCTTCCAGATTGTCCATTTTATTGGCATAGAGTTGCTTGTAGTAATCTCTCATGATCTCTTTTATCTCTGCAGTGTCAGTTGTTACCTCTCCTTTTTCATTTCTAATTCTATTGATTTGAGTCTTCTCCCTTTTTTTCTTGATGAGTCTGGCTAGTGGTTTATCTATTTTGTTTATCTTCTCAAAGAACCAGCTTTTAGTTTTATTGATCTTTGCTATTGTTTCCTTCATTTCTTTTTCATTTATTTCTGATCTGATTTTTATGATTTCTTTCCTTCTGCTAGCTTTGGGGTTTTTTTGTTCTTCTTTCTCTAATTGCTTGAGGTGCAAGGTTAGGTTGTTTATTTGAGATGTTTCCTGCTTCTTAAGGTGGGCTTGTATTGCTATAAACTTCCCCCTTAGAACTGCTTTCGCTGCATCCCACAGGTTTTGGGTCGTTGTGTCTCCATTGTCATTTGTTTCTAGGTATTTTTTGATTTCCTCTTTGATTTCTTCAGTGATCACTTCATTATTAAGTAGTGTATTGTTTAGCCTCCATGTGTTTGTATTTTTTACAGATCTTTTCCTGTAATTGATATCTAGTCTCATGGCGTTGTGGTCAGAAAAGATACTTGATACAATTTCAATTTTCTTAAATTTACCAAGGCTTGATTTGTGACCTAAGATATGATCTATCCTGGAGAATGTTCCATGAGCACTTGAGAAAAATGTGTATTCTGTTGTTTTTGGATGGAGTGTCCTATAAATATCAATTAAGTCCATCTTGTTTAATGTATCATTTAAAGCTTGTGTTTCCTTATTGATTTTCATTTTGGATGATCTGTCCATGGGTGAAAGTGGGGTGTTTAAGTCCCCTACTATGAATGTGTTACTGTCGATTTCCCCTTTTATGGCTGTTAGTATTTGCCTTATGTATTGAGGTGCTCCTATGTTGGGTGCATAAATATTTACAATTGTTATATCTTCTTCTTGGATCGATCCCTTGATCATTATGTAGTGTCCTTCTTTGTCTCTTTTAATAGTCCTTATTTTAAAGTCTATTTTGTCTGATATGAGAATTGCTACTCCAGCTTTCTTTTGGCTTCCATTTGCATGGAATATCTTTTTCCATCCCCTTACTTTCAGTCTGTATGTGTCTCTAGGTCTGAAGTGGGTCTCTTGTAGACAGCATATATAAGGGTCTTGTTTTTGTATCCATTCAGCTAATCTGTGTCTTTTGGTGGGAGCATTTAGTCCATTTACATTTAAGGTAATTATCGATATGTATGTTCCTATTCCCATTTTCTAAATTGTTTTGGGTTCGTTATTATAGGTCTTTTCCTTCTCTTGTGTTTCTTGCCTAGAAAAGATCCTTTAGCATTTGTTGTAAAGCTGGTTTGGTGGTGCTGAACTCTCTCAGCTTTTGCTTGTCTGTAAAGGTTTTAATTTCTCCATCAAATCTGAATGAGATCCTTGCTGGGTAGAGTAGTCTTGGCTGCATGTTTTTCTCCTTCATCACTTTCAGTATGTCCTGCCACTCCCTTCTGGCTTGTAGGGTTTCTGCTGAGAGATCAGCTGTTAACCTTATGGGGATTCCCTTATGTGTTATTTGTTGTTTTTCCCTTGCTGCTTTTAATATGCTTTCTTTGTATTTAATTTTTGACAGTTTGATTAATATGTGTCTTGGCGTATTTCTCCTTGTATTTATCTTGTATGGGACTCTCTGTGCTTCCTGGACTTGATTAACTATTTCCTTTCCCATGTTAGGGAAGTTTTCAACTATAATCTCTTCAAATATTTTCTCAGTCCCATTCTTTTTCTCTTCTTCTTCTGGAACCCCTATAATTCGAATGTTGGTGCGTTTAATGTTGTCCCAGAGGTCTCTGAGACTGTCTTCAGTTATTTTCATTCTTTTTTCTTTATTCTGCTCTGCAGTAGTTATTTCCACTCTTTTATCTTCCAGGTCACTTATCCGTTCTTCTGCCTCAGTTATTCTGCTATTGATCCCATCTAGAGTACTTTTAATTTCATTTATTGTGTTGTTCATCGTTGCTTGTTTCATCTTTAGTTCTTCTAGGTCCTTGTTAACTGATTCTTGCATTTTGTCCAATCTATTGTCCATTCTATCTCCAAGATTTCGGATCAACCTTACTATCATTATTCTGAATTCTCTTTCAGGTAGACTGCCTATTTCCTCTTCATTTGTTAGGTCTGGTGCATTTTTATCTTGCTCCTTTATCTGCTTTGTGTTTTTCTGTCTTCTCATTTTGCTTATCTTACTGTGTTTGGGGTCTCCTTTTTGCAGGCTGCAGGTTCGTAGTTCCTCCTGTTTTTGATGTCTGTCTCCAGTGGCTAAGGTTGGTTCAGTGGGTTGTGTAGGCTTCCTGGTGGAGGGGACTAGTGCCTGTGTTGTGGTGGATGAGGCTGGATCTTGTCTCTCTAGTGGGCAGGTTCACGTCTGGTGGTGTGTTTGGGGGTGTCTGTGGCCTTATTATGATTTTAGGCAGCCTCTCTGCTAATGGGTGAGGTTGTGTTCCTGTTTTGCTAGTTGTTTCGCATAGGTTTTCCAGCACTGTGGCTTGCTGGTCGTTGAGTGAAGCTGGGTGCTGGTGTTAAGATGGAGGTCTCTGGGAGATTTTTGCCATTTGATATTATGTGGAGCTGGGAGGTCTCTTGTTGATCAGTGTCCTGAAGTTGGCTCTCCTACCTCAGAGGCAGAGCCCTGCCTCCTGGCTGGAGCACCAAAAGCTTTTCATCCACACGGCTCAGGATAAAAGGGAGAAAAAGTAGAGGGAATTAGTAGAAGTATGAGGAAAGAAAGAAGGAAAGGAGGGTAGGAAGGAAGGAAGAAAGAAAGAAAGAAGCAAAGAAGGAAAGAAGGCAAGAAGGAAAGAAAGGAGGGAGGGAGGGAGGAAGGAAGGAAGGAAGGAGGGAAAGAAGGAAAAAAGACAGTAAGAAAGAAGATACAGTAAAAATAAAATAAAGTATAATAAAGTTATTGAATTAAAAAATTCTTATTTAGAAAAAAAAAAAAAGAGACGGAAAGAACCTTAGGACAAATGTTGGCAGCAAAGCTATACAGACAAAATCTTACACAGAAGCATACACATACACCCTCACTAAAAGAGGTAAATGGGGAAAAATCCTAAATCTTCCTGTCAGAGACCACCTCCTCAATTTGGGATGATTCGTTGTCTAAAGGAGGGAAGGAAGGACAGAAAGAAAGAAAGAAAGAACGAAGGTAAAGTATAATATTGTTATTAAAATTAATTATTAAGAAAAAAAATTAAAAAAAAACATGGATGGATAGAACCCTAGGACAAATGGTGGAAGCAAGACTATACAGACAAGATCTCACACAGAAGCATACACATACACATTCACAAAAAGAGGAAAAGGGGAAAAAATCATAGATCTTGCTCCTAAAGTCCACTTCCTTAATTTGGGATGATCGGTTGTCTATTCAGGTATTCCACAGATGCAGGGTATATCAAGTTGATTGTGGAGCTTTAATCCGCTGCTCCTGAGGCTGCTGGGAGAGATTTCCCTTTCTCTTCTTTGTTCTCACAGCTCCCAGGGCTAAACTTTGGATTTGGCCCCGCCTCTGCGTGTAGGTTGCTGGAGGGCGTCTGTTTTTTGCTCAGACAGGATGGGGTTAAAAGAGCCGCTGATTGGGGGCTCTGGCGCACTCAGGCCGGCGGGGACGGAGGGGCACAGAGTGCGGGGCGGGCCTGCGGTGGCAAAGGCCGGCGTGACTTTGCACCAGCCTGAGGCGCGCTGTGCGCTGTCCCGGGGAAGTTGTCCCTGGATCCCGGGAACCTGGCAGTGGCGGGCTGCACAGGCTCCGCGGAAGAGGGGTGCGGAGAGTGACCTGTGCTCGCACACAGGCCCCTCGGTGGCGGCAGCAGCAGCCTTAACGTCTCCCGCCCGCCTCTGGGGTCCGCGCTTTCAGCCGCGGCTCGCGCCCGTCTCTGGATTCCGCACTTTCAGCCGCGGCTCACGCCCGTCTCTGGGGTCCGCGCTTTCAGCTGCGGCTCGCGCCCGTCTCTGGAGTTCCTTTAAGCAGCGTTCTTAAACCCCTCTCCTCACGCCCCAGGAAACAAAGAGGGAAGGAAAAGTCTCCTGCCTCTTCGGCAGGTGCAGGCTTTTCCCCGGACTCCCTCCCGGCTAGCTGTGGTGCACTAACCGCTTCAGGCTATGTTCAAGCCGCCAACCCCAGTCCTCTCCCTGCGCTCCGGCCTCAGCTCACAGCCCCGCCCGCCCCGGCGGGTGAGCAGACAAGCCTCTCGGGCTGGTGAGTGCCGGTCGGCACCGATCCTCTGTGCGGGAATCTCCCCGCTTTGCCCTCCGCACCCGTTGCTGTGCAGTCCTCCGCAGCTTCGAAGCTCCCCCCTCCGCCTCCCGCAGTCTCCGCCCGCGAAGGGGCTTCCTAGTGTGTGGAAACTTTTCCTCCTTCACAGCTCCCTCCCACTGGTGCAGGTGCCGTCCCTATTCTTTTGTCTCTGTTTTTTCTTTTGCCCTACCCATGTACGTGGGGAGTTTCTTGCCTTTTGGGAGGTCTGAGGTCTTCTGCCAGCCTTCAGTAGGTGTTCTGTAGGAGTTGTTCCACGTGTATATGTATTTCTGGTGTATCTGTGGGGAGGAAGGTGATCTCCGCGTCTTACTCTTCCGCCATCTTCCGCCTTCTCTGATTAGGTTTAATTTCTTTATTTTTGCTTTTCTTTCCTGTGCCTGAGGAGACAGATCAAAAAAAATTACTACCACTTATGTCAAAGAGT
Source organism: Leucopleurus acutus (assembly GCF_964270905.1). NCBI lineage: Eukaryota > Metazoa > Chordata > Mammalia > Artiodactyla > Delphinidae > Leucopleurus > Leucopleurus acutus. The sequence goes on from NC_139161.1 coordinate 34,839,248, forward strand.
GTTATGCCTATATTTTCTTCTAGGAGTTTTATGGGTTCCAATCTTATATTTAGGTCTTTAGTCCTTTTGAGTTTATTTTTGTATATGGTGTGAGAAAATGTTCTAATTTCATTTTTTATTTAATGTAGCTGTGCAGTTTTCCCAGCACCATTTGTTGAAGAGTTTGTCTTTCCCCCATTGTATATTTTTGCTTCCTTTATCATAGTTTAGTTGACCATATGTGTGTAGGTTTATTTCTGGTCTTTCTATTATGTTCCATTGATCTACACATCTGTTTCTGTGCCAGTATCATTCTGTTTTTATTACTGCAGCTTTGCAGTATATTCTGAAGTCAGGGAAGGTTATGCTTCCAACTTTGATCTTTTTTCTCAAGGTTACTTTGCTTTTGTGCTTCCATATAAATTTTAACATTATTTGTTCTAATTCTGTGAGAAATTTCATGAGTATTTTCATAGGGATTGCATCAAATCAGTAGATTGCTTTGGGTAGTATGGAAATTTTAAAAATATTAATTCTTTCAATTCATGAACATGAGGTACCTTTCCATTTCTTTGTATCATCTTTTTCTACATCAAAGTTTTATAGTTTTCACAAAAAAGTTCTTTCAACCCATTGGTCAAGTTTATTTCTAGGTGTTTTATTGATTTTGATGTGATTTTAAACAAGATTCTTGCTTTCTTTTTCTGGTAGTTTATTATTAGTGTAAAGAAAAGCAACAGATTTCTGTATATTAATTTTGTATCCTGCAACTTTACTGAATTTATTTATTTATTCTTTGTTTATAAATTTTTATTGAGTACAGTTTATTTACAATGTTGTGTTCATTTCAGGTGTACAGCAAAGTGAATCAATTATACATATACATATATGAACTCTTTTTTTTTTTTACATTACTTTCCCATATAGGTCATTACAGAGTATTGAGTATTGTTCCCTGTGTTACACAGTACGTTCTTATTAGTTATCTATTTTATATATAATAGAGTGCACATGTCAATCCCAATCTCCCAATTTATCCCTCCCCCCTCCCCTTGTTCCCTGGTAACCATACATTTGTTTTCTACACCTGTGACTCTATTTCTGTTTTGTAGATAAGTTCATTTGCACTCTTTTTTTTAGCTTCCACATATAAGTGATATCATATGATCTTTGTTCTTCTTTGTCTGACTTACTTCACTCGGTATGACAATCTCTAGATCAATCCATATTACTGCAAATTACTTTTTTTTTATGGATGAGTAATATTTCATTGTATATGTGTACCACATCTTTTTATCTATTCCCATGTTGATGGACATTTATGTTGCTTTCATGTCCTGGCTACTGTAAATAGTGCTGCAATGAACACTGGGGTCCATGTATCATCTTGAATTATATTTTATTTTTCCTTTTGGGGGGAGAGTATATGCCTAGGAGTAGGATTGCTGGGTCATATGGTAGTAGTATTTTCAGTATTTTAAGGAACCTCTTTACTGTTCTCCATACTGACTGTACCAATGTACATTCCCACCAACAGTGTAGGAGGATTCCTTTTCCTACACACCCTGTCCAGCATTTATTGTTTGTAAATTTTTTGATGATAACCATTCTGAATAGGGTGAGGTGATACCTCATTGTAGCTTTGATTTACAGAAATCACTTGCATTTCTATACACTAACAACAAAAGATCAGAAAGATAAACTAAGAAAAGAATCCCATTTACCAACATAAAAAAAGGAATAAAATACCTAGGAATAAACCTACCTAAGGAGGCAAAAGACCTGTATTCAGAAAACTATAAGATGCTAAGGAAAGAAACAAAAGATGACACAAACTGATGGACAGATACAGCATGTTTTGGACTGGAAGAATACATATTGTCAAAATGACTATATGACCCAAAGCAATCTGAAGATTCAAAGCAATCCCAATCAATTTACCAATGGCGTTTTCCACAGAATTAGAACAAACATTTTTACAGTTTCCTATGGAAACAAACAAACAAAAAAAACAAATAACACAAATAATCTTGAGAAAGAAAAATGGAGCTGGAAAAAAGAAAACCAGAGCTGGAGGAATCAGGTTCCCCGATTTCAGGCTATACTACAAAGACACAGTAATCAAAACAGTAGGGTACTGGCACAAAAACAGAAATATAGATCAATAGAACCAGATAGAAAATACAGAGATAAACCCATGCACCTATGATCAACTAATCTATGACAAAGGAGGCAAGGATATACAATGGAGAAAAGACAGTCTCTACAATAAGTGGTGCCAGGAAAACTGTATGTGCATGTAAAAGAATGAAATTAAAACACTTACTAACACCATACACAAAATAAACTCAAAATGGATTAAAGAACCAAATGTAAGGCCAGACACTATAAAACCCTTAGAGGAAAACATAGACAGAACACTCTTTAATATAAATCAAAGCAAGATATTTTTTGATCCACCTCTGAGAGAATTGAAAATAAAAACAAAAATAAACAAATGGGATCTAATTAAACTTAAAAGCCTTTGCACAACAAAGGAAACCTTAAACAAAACAAAAATACAACCCTCAGAATGGAAGAAAATATTTTCAATTGAAGCAAAGGATTAATCTCCAAAATTTAAAAACAGCTCATGCAGCTCAATATCAAAATACCAAACAACCCACTCAAAAATAGGCAGAAGATCTAAATAGACACTTCTCCAAACAAGACATACAGAGCACAGGAAAAAAAATGTTCAACATCACTAACTATTAAATAAAAGCAATTCAGATATACAGCAAATGGTGTTCTCCAAAGCCCTTTCTTTAAAAATATAGGGTGCAAGAGGGCAGATGGCAGAAATAAGAAGAACTACAATCCTGCAGCCTGTGGAACAAAAACCACAGTCACAGAAAGATAGACAAGATGAAAAGGCAGAGAGCTATATACCAGATGAAGGAAAAAGATAAACCCCCAGAAAAACAACTAAATGAAATGAAGACAGACAATCTTCCAGAAAAAGAGTTCAAAATAATGTTAATGAAGAAGATCCAGGACGTCGGAAAAAGAATGGAGGCAAAGATCAAGAAGATGCAAGAAATGTTTAACAAAGATTTAGAAGAAATAAAGAACAAACAAACAGAGATGAACAATACAATAACTGAAATGAAAAAGACACTAGAAGAAATCAATAGCAGAATAACTGAGACAGAGGAATGCTTAGTGACCGGGATGACACAATGGTGGAATACACTGCTGCAGAACAGAATAAAGAGAAAAAGAATGAAAAAAAATGAAGACAGACTAAGATACCTCTGAGACAACATTAAATACAACAACATTCACATTATAGCAGCCTCAGAAGAATAAGAGAGAGAGAAAGGACCCAAGAAAATATTTTAAATGATTATAGTCATAAATTTCCCTAACATGGGAAAGGAAATAGCCACCCAAGTCCAGGAAGTGCAGAGGTCCCATACAGGATAAACTCAAGGAGAAATATGCTGAGAGACATAATAATCTAATTGGGAAAAATTACAGACAAAGAAAAATTATTGAAATCAACAAGGGAAAAATGACAAATAACATTCAAGAGAACACCCATATGGTTAACACCTGATTTCTCAGCAGAAACTCTACAAGCCAGAAGGGAATGGCATGATATACTTAAAGTGATGAAAGGGAAGGACCTACAACCAAGATTACTCTACCTGGAAAGGATCTCATTCGGATTCGATGGAGAAATCAAAAGCTTTCCAGACAAGCCAAATCTAAGAGAATTAAGCACCACCAAACCAGCTCTACAACAAATTTTAAAGGAACTTCTCTAAGTGGGAAACATAAGAGAAGAAAAGGACCTACAAAAACAAACCCCCCAAATTAAGAAAATGGTAATAGGAACATACATATTGATAATTACCTTAAACGTGAATGGATTATATGCTCCAACCAAAAGACACAGACTTGCTGAATAGATATAAAAGCAAGACCCATATATATGCTGTCTACAAGAGACCCACTTCAGACCTAGGGACACATACAGACTGAAAGTGAGGGGAGAGAAAAAGATATTCCATGCAAATGGAAAGCAAAAGAAAGCTGGAGTAGCAATTATCATATTAGATAAAATAGACTTTAAAATAAAGAATGTTACAAGAGACAAGGAAGGACACTACATAATGATCAAGGGATCAATCCAAGAAGAAGATATAACAATTATAGATATATATTCACCCAACATAGGAGCACCTCAATACATAAGGCAACTGCTAACAGCTATAAAATAGGAAATCAACAGTAACACAATAATAGTGGGGGATGAAAACACCTCACTTACACCAATGGACAGATCATCCAAACAGAAAATTACTAATGAAAGCACAAGATTTAAATGACACAGTAGACCAGATAGATTTAATTGATATTTATAGGACATTCTATTCAAAACCAGCAGATTGCACTTTCTTCTCAAGTGCATATGGAACATTCTCCAGAATAGATCACATCTTGGGTCACAAATCAAGCCTCAGTAAATTTAAGAAAACTGAAATCATATCAAGCATCTTTTCTGACCACAACACTATGAGATTAAAAATCAATCACAGGGAAAAAAAAAACGTAAAAATCGCAAACACATGGAGGCTAAACAATATATTACTAAATAACCAAGAGATCACTTAAGAAATCAAAGAAGAAATCAAATAATACTTAGAGACAAATGACAATGAAAACACAATGATTAAAAACCTATGGGATGCAGCAAAATCAGTTCTAAGAGGGAAGTTTATAGCTATACAAACCTACCTCAAGAAACAAGAAAAATCACAAATAAACAATCTAACATTACACCTAAAGGAACTAGAGAAAGAAGAACAAATAAGATGCAAAGTTAGAAGAAGGAAAAAAATCATAAAGATGAGAGCAGAAATAAATGAAATAGAAACAAAGTAAACAAATGCAAAGATCAATAAAACTAAAACCTGATTCTCTGGAAAGATAAACAAAATTGACACACGATTAGCCAGACTCATCAAGAAAAACAGGGAGGAGACTCAAATCAATAAAATTAGAAATGAAAAAGGAAACGTTACAATGGACACCACAGAAATACAAAGCATCCTAAGAGACTACTACAGCAACTCTATGCCAATAAAATGGACAACCTGGAAGAAATGGACAAATTCTTAGAAAGGCATAACCTTCCCAGACTGAACCAGGAAGAAATAGAATATATGAACAGACCAACCACAAGTAATGAAATTGAAACCATGATTAAAAATCTTCCAACAAACAAAAGTCCAGGACCAGATGGCTTCACAGGTGAATTCTATGAAATACTTAGAGAAGAGCTAACATCCATCTTTCTCAAACTCTTCCAAAATAATTGCAGAAGATGGAAAACTCCCAAACTTATTTTATGAGGCCACCATCACCCTGATACCCAAACCAGACTAAGATACTACCAAAAAAGAAAATTACAGACAAATATCACTGATGAATATAGATGCAAAAATCCTGAACAAAATACTAGTAAAAAGAATCCAACAACACATTAAAAGGATCATACACCATGATCAGGTGAGATTTATGCCAGATATGCAAGGATTCTTCAATATACGCAAATCAATCAATGTGATACACCATATTAACAAATTGAAGAATAAAAACCATATGATCATCTCAAGAGATGCAGAAAAAGCCTTTGACAAAATTCAACACCCAGTTATGATAAAAACTCTCCACAAATTCGTCATAGAGGGAACCTACTTCAACATAAGAAAGGCCATATATGACAAACCCACAGCAAATATTCTCAATGGTGACAAACTGAAAGTATTTCCTCCAAGATCAGGAACAAGACAAGGATGTCCATTCTCACCACTATTATTCAACATAGTTTTGGAAGTCCTAGATATGGCAATCAGAGAAGGAAAAGAAATAAAAGGAATACAAATTGGAAAGAAGAAGTAAAACTTTCACTGTTTGCAGATGACATGATACTATACATAGAGGAACCTAAAGATGCCACCAGAAAACTACTAGAGCTAATCAATGAATTTGGCAAAGTTGCAGGATAGAAAATTAATGCACAGAAATCTCTTTCATTCCTATACACTAATGATGGAAAATCTAAAACAGAAGTTAAGAAAACACTCCCAATTACCATTGCAACAAAAAGAATAAAATACCTAGGAATAATCCTACCTAAGGAGAAACAACACCTGTATGCAGAAAACTATAAGACACTGATGTAAGAAAGTAAAGATGATACCAACAGATGGAGAGATATACCATGTTCTTGGATTGGAAGAATCAATATTGTGAAAATGACTATACTACCCAAAACAATCTACAAATTCAATGCAATCCCTATCAAATTACCAACGGCATTTTTTATGGAACTAGAACAAAAAATCTTAAAATTTCTATGGAGACACAAAAGACCCTGAATAGCAAAAGCAGTCTTGAGGGAAAAAACATGGAGCTGGAGGAATCAGACTCCCTGACTTCAGACTATACTACAAAGCTACAGTAATCAAGACAATATGGTACTGGCACAAAAACAGAAATATAGATCAAGGGAAGAGTGTAGAAAGCCCAGAGTTAAACCTACACACCTATGGTCAACTAATCTATGACAAAGGAGGCAAGGATATACAATGGATAAAGAGAGTCTCTTCACTAATTGGTACTGGGGAAACTGGACAGCTACATGTAAAAGAATGAAATTAGAACATTCCCCATCACCATACACAAAAAGAAACTCATAATAGATTAGGGACCTAAATATAAGACCAGACACTCTAAAACTCTTAGAGGCAAACATAGGAAGAACACTGTTTGACAGAAATCACAGCAAGATCTTTTTTGATCCACCTCCTGGACTAATGGTAATAAAAACAAAAATAAACAAATGGGACCTAATGAAACTTAATAGCTTTTGCACAGCAAAGGAAACCATAAACAAGATGAAAAGACAACCCTCAGAATGGGAGAAAACATTTGCAAATGAATCATCAGACAAAGGATTAGTCTCCAAAATATATAAACAGCTCATCCAGCTCAATATTAAAAAGACAAACAACCCAATTTAAAAATTGGCAGAAGATCTCAATAGACATTTCTCCATAGAAGACATACAGATGGCCAAGAACACTTAAAAAGATGTTCAACATCACTAACTATTAGAAAATTTCAAATAAAAACTTCAATCAGCTATCATCTCACAGCAGTTAGAATAGGCATTATCAGAAAATCTACAAACAAGAAATGCTGGAAAGGTTGTGGAGAAAAGGGAACCCTCTTACACTGTTGGTAGGAATGGAAATTGATAGAGCCACTATGGAGAACAGTATGTAGGTTCCTTGAAGAACTAGAAAAAGAATTACCATATGACCCAGCAATCCCACTACTGGACATATACCCAGAGAAAACCATAATTCAAAAAGACACATGCACCCCAATGTTCATTGCAGCACTATTTACAATAGCCAGGTCATGTAAGCAACCTAAATTCCCATTGACAGATGAATGGATAAAGAAGATGTCATACATATATACAATGGGATATTACTCAGCCATAAAAAGGAATGAAATTGAGTCATTTGTAGAGCTGCGGATGCATCCAGAGTCTATCATACAGAGTGAAGTAAGTCAGAAAGAGAAAAACAAATATTGTATATTAACACATATATGTAGAACCTAGAAAATGGTACCGTTGAACTGGTTTGCAGAGCAGAAACTGAGACACAGAATTAGAGAACAAACGTATGGACACCAAGGGGGGAAGCGGCGGAGGGTGGGGGTTGTGGTGTGATGAATTGGGAGATTGGGATTGAGGTGTATACAATCATGTGTATAAAATGGATGACTAATAAGAAAATAAATAAATAATAAAAAAAAGAAATACAATTCATTTATTTATTCTAACATTTTGTTGGTCGTGAATTTTGGATTTTCTACACATAATATTATGTCGTCTGCAAACGGTGACAGTTTTACTTCTCTTCAAATTTGGATGCCTTTTATTTCTTTTCCTTGTCTAATTTGTGTGGCTAAGCATTCCAATACTATGTTAAATAGAAGGGGCAAGAGTGTGCACCCTTGTCTTATTCTTGATTATACAGGAAAATCTTTCAGTATTGAATATGATGTTAGCTGTGGGTTTGTCATAAATGGTCTTTATTACATTGAGTTATTTTCCCTAAACATCCACTTAGATAAGAGTTTTTGTCATGAATAGATGGTGGGGATGATTATCTATTCTACTTATTTCTACTGTGATCTTTATTATTTCTTTCCTTCTGCTGACTTTGGGCTTTTTTTGTTCTTACTTTTCTAATTCATCTAGATGTTAGATTAGGTTGTTTCTTTGTGATTTTTCTAATTTCTTGCTCTAGGCTTGTATCACTATAAACTTCCTTCATAAATAAATTTTGTCAAATACTTTTTCAGCATTTTTGAGATAATCATGCAATTTGTATCCTTCCTTTTGTTAATATGGTGTATCACTTTGGTTGATTTGTGGCGATTGAAACTTCCTTGCATCTCTGGTATAAATCTCACTTGATCATGGTGTATGGTCCTTTTTATATTATGCTGAATTCATTTTGTTAATATTTTGTTCAGGAATTTTGCATCTACATTGGTCATAGGTATTGGCCTGTAATTCTTTTTTTTTTTTTTTTTGGTAGTGTCTTTGTCTGGTTTTGGTATCAGGGTAATGGTACCTTTGCAGAATTAATTTGGAAGTGTCACCTCCTCTTCAGTTTTTTAGAATAGTTTGAGGGCAGGCATTAGCTCATCTTTATATGTTTCATAGAATTCCCTGTGAAGCTGTCTAGTCCTGGACTTTTGTTTCCTAGGAGTTTTTTTCACTCTTTATTAAATTTCACAGCTAGTGATCAGATTATTTGATTTCTTCAGTGATCCATTGGTTGTTTAGTAAAAAATTGTTTAGCTTCCATGTGTTTGTGTGTTTTATAGCTTTTTTCTTGTAGTTGATTTCTAATCTCATAATGTTTTCATTGGAGAAGATGCTTGATATGATTTCAGTTTTCTTAAATTTATTGAGGCTTGCTTTTTGGCCCAGCATGTGATCTATCCTGGAGAAAGTTCCACGTGCACTTGAGAAAAATGTGTGTTCTGCTGCTTTCAGATGGAATGCTCTATAAATATCAATTAAGTCCATCTGGTCGAATGTGTCATTTAAAGGCTGTATTTCCTTATTGATTTTCTCTCTGGATGGTCTGTCCATTGGTGTAAGTGGGGTGTTAAAGTCCCTTACTATTATTTTGTTACTATTGATTTCTCCTTTAATGGCTGTTACCATTGGCCTTATATAGATAGGTGCTCCTATGCTGAGTGCATATATATTTACATTTGTTATATCTTCTTATTGAATTGATCTCTTGATCTATATGTAGTGTCCTTCTTGTCTCTTGTAACAATCCTTATTTTAAAATCTACTTTGTCTGATATGAGTATTGCAACTCCAGCTTTTTTTGGATTTCCACTGAATACCTTTTTCCATCCGTTCAGTTTCAGTCCTCACTTTCAGTATGTGTCCCTAGATCTGAAGTTGGTCTCTTGTAGACAGCATATATACAGGTCCTGTTTTTGTATCCATTCAGTCAGTCTATGTCTTTTGGTTGGAGCATTTAATTCATTTACATTTAAGGTAATTATTAATATGTATTTTCTTATTGCCATTTTGTTAATTGTTTAGGATTTGTTTTTGTAGATCTTTTTTCTTTCCTTCCTCTTTTGTTTTCTTATCTTGTGATTTGATGACTATCTTTAGAGTTGTATTTGGATTACTTTTTCTTTTTTGCATGTATATCTATTGTAGATTTTTGGCTTGCAGTTCCCCTGAAGTTTTGATATAGCAAATATGTCAATATTGTACATATATACAATATTGTTTTAAATTCCTGCTATCTTCATTTCAAATGCATTTCCAATATTCTGCATTTGTACTCTCCTGTTCTCACAATTGCTACTTTGGTATATTTGTGTGTGGATGATTTCCTCCCTTTACTGTATGTTTGCCTTTACTGGTGAGTTTTCCCATTTGAAATTCTCTTGTTTCTAGTTGTGGCCTTTTCTGCTGATTTTATGGTATTGAATTCTCTTAGCGTCTGCTTGTCTTTAAAGCTTTTTATTTCTCTGTTGAATGTAAATGGGAGTCTTGTTGGGTAGAGTATTCTTGGTTGTAGGTACTTCCCTTTCATCACTTTAAAAATATGGTGCCACTCCCTTCTGGCCTGCTGAATTTCCACTGAAAAGTCAGCTGATAACCGTTTGGAGATTCCTTTGTATGTTACTTGTTGCTTTTCCCTTGTTGCTTTTAATATTTTCTCTTTGTCTGTAATTTTTGTTAATTTGATTAATATGTGTCTTGGCATGTTCCTCCTCAGGTTTATCCTGCATGGGACTCTTTGCTCTTCCTGGACTTGACTGAGTATTTCCTTTCCTGTATTAGGGGCTCCTATGGAGTCACTGCTTTTCCCTGGGTCCCAGTGCACATGAAATCTTGTGTGCACCCACCAAGAGTGGAGTCAGTGTTTCCCCTAGTCCTGTGCAGCTCCTGCACTCAAGCCCCACTGGTCTTCAAAGCCAAATGCTCTGGGAGCTCCTCTTCCTGATGTCAGACCCCCAGGCTTGGGAGCCTTATGTGGGGCTCAAAACCCTCACTCTTGTGTGAGAGTCTCTCCAATATAATTATTTTCCAGTTTAGTTTCCTGTGTGTAGCCCACCCAGCAGGTATAGAATTTGATTGTGCCCCTCCTGCCATACTGTTGTGGCTTCTTTGTCTTTGGATGTAGAATATCTTTTTTGGTAGGTTTGAGTCGTTTTTGTCAATGGTTGTTCAGCAGTAGTTTTGATTTTGTTGTTTTTATGAAAGGAGGTGAGCTCAAGTCCTTCTAGTCCACCATCTTGTCTCCTCCTCCACTTGTTGAGGTATTTTCTGATTTCCTCTTTGATTTCTTTATTGACTAATTGTTATTTTAGTAGCATATTGTTTATGGTTTTCCCATTTTTCTTCCTGCAATTAACATGTATTTTCATATTTTTGTGGTCAGAAAAGATTCTTGCTATAATTTACATCCTCTTAAATTTGTTGAGACATTTTTGTCACATTGCATGTGATCCACCCTAGAGAAAATTTCATGTGCACTTGAGAGGAATAAGTATTCTGTTTTGGGATGGAATGTACTATAAATATCTATTAAGTCTGACAAGTCTAATTTGTCATTTAATCCCATTGTTTCCTTACTATTTTTGTCTGGATGATCTGTCTACTGATGTAAGTAGGGTGTCTACTGTTATTGTTTTATTGTCAATGTCTGTTAATATTTGCTTTGTAAATTTACGTGCTCCTATATTAGGTACATATATGTTAACAAATGTTATATCTCTTCTTGATTGATCCCATTATCATTATATAATGCCTTTCTTTGTGTTTTGCTATAGACTGTGTTTTAAATATGAGTATTTTTGTCTGATATGAGTATTTTCACTCCTTTTTTGTTGTTTCCGTTTGCATGGAATATAATTTACCTTCCCTCACTTTTAGTCTGTTTGTGTCATTGACTCTGTAGTGAGTCTTTTGGAGGTAGCATATAGATGGATCTTGTTTTTGTTTGTTTGTTTTTCTTTTCCAATCAGCCACACTATGGCTTTTGACTAGAGCATTTAGTGAATTGATATTTTAAGTGATTATTAATAAGTATGTACTTATTGCCATTTTGTTCTTTCTTTTCTGGTTGTTTTTTTAGCTCTTCTCCGGTCTTTTCTTCGTTTTGTTTCTTTGCTTGTGGGTTCTTTAAGTATGTATTCATTTTTTCTCTAGTTTTTGTGTACCTATTGTAGGTTTTTGATATGTGGTTACAATGGGGCTCTTATATGTTAATCTATAACTATATCTACTTGTTTTAAACTAATACTCATTTAAGTTCAAACACATTCTAGAAGATCAACATATTTTACTTCCCTCCCCCACTTTTTGTGTTTTTGATGTCATATTTTACATCTTCATGTCTATCCCGTAAATGTTCACTGTAATTATAGTTGATTTTATAATTTTAGTCTTTTAATCTTTGTACTAGCTTATTCAACATTTACTATATATTTACCTTTATGAATGGGATTTTTCCTTTCCTATAAATTATGATTTCTTTGTAGCTGTTTCTTTTGCCCTTAAATAAGATGCTTTAACACTTCTTTTAAGGTCAGTTTAGTATTGATGAACTCTTTTAGTTTCTGCTTGTCTGAGAAGTTATTTATTTCTCCTTCAATTCTGAATGGTAACCTTGCTAGGTAGTGCATCCCATGTTGTAGATTTTTCCATTTAAGCACTTTAAATATATTATACCATTCTCTTGACTTGGAAGTTTCTGCAAAAAAACAGTTGATAAACTTATGGGAGTTTCCTGGTACGTGACCCTGTTTTTATCTTGGTGCCTTTGAAATCATCCCTTTAACTTTTGCCATTTAATTATGATATGTCTTGGTTTAGGTCTCTTTGGTTTCATTTGTTTGGGACTCTCTGTGCTTTCTATACCTGGAAATCTGTTGAGTTCTGCAGCTTAGGAAGTTTCCAGCCATAATTTAATCAAACATGTTTTCTAATCCTTTCTCTCTCTTTCTCCTGGGACCCCTATAATGCAAATGTTAGTACACTTGATGTTGTCTCAGAGGTCCCTTAAACTACCCTCATTTTTTAATATTTTTTCTTTTTGCTGTTCTGATTCAATGATTTCCATCATTCTGTCATCCAAATCACTTATATATTCTTCTGTATCACCCAGTCTGCTGTTAAATTCCTTCTAGTGTATTTTTTACTTTAGTCATTGTATTAGTGCTAATTGTTATTTTTATTCTTCAGTTTCTTGTTAAAATTATCACTGTGTTCATCTATTCTTTTCTGAAGTACAGTTGGCATTCTTTACTAACGCTTTGAACACTTTATCTCGTGAATTATTTATACTGTTTCTTTTTTCAAGATTTTTTCTTTTTCTTTCATTTGCAACATATTGCTCTGCCTTCTCATTTTGTTTAACTTTCTCTGTCTCTATGAAATTAGGTCAAATAGTTACCTATCTGACTTGAAGGGGTGTCTCTGTGTGGGAGTGTCCCTATACAATCTATGTGTCCCCAGTGGCTTTGAAAGGAGAACTGGATCTGATGTGAGCACAGGTTACTTTTCCCTCTGGGGTGTGTTGGTAGCTATCACCTTGGTGGAATGTAAGGTTGATATGGAGGGGCTAGAGCCAGTGCCAGGTATGAGCTGGGGCTTCTTCTGTACTCAGTGGCAGTCATCACCCTATTGGGAGTGGGGTCTGGTCCCAAAAGGTTGATGCAGAATTACTGAGGATCAGGTCCAAGCCCTTGAATTTTGTGCACTCCTGCTGGCAACAGCATCTCTGCCCTAGTGGATAGCAGAGCTGAAGCAAGCGGTGGTGGACTAGGTGTTCAGTGCAGGCCAGAATGTGTAATAGGGTGATCTCAGAATGCCATTCAGAGTCCCTAATCCACCATCTAATCCACCATCTCCATATGGGTGCCAACACTGCCTTCCTTTGCCCTGTTCAGAAACAGCACTGGGTTTGACCTGGCTCTGTCTCCCCAGGTGTGCACCCTCTACTAAGTAGCAGCACATTTGCTCCAATGGAGAACATAATTGGAGCAAGGGGGGCTGGAGCAGGTGTCTGGATTAAGCTGGGGCACATACTGGGAAGTCAGTCAGATCCCCAGGCAGCTTTCAATCTGTTGCCTTTGCATGTGCACTGGTAAGGCTGCCTTCACCTTGTTCAAAGGCAGGGTCAGTCTAAGATATCTCAATTCTTTTTAAGCATACACACTCTCCTTTGGCCAACAGCAACCATCACCCTAGTAGAGAGCTGACTGGAATAAGAAGAGCTGCTGCAGGTGCCAGGTGCTGGATAGGGTGTGGCTAGGGTGATTGCAGGAAACTGGCCAGAGTTCTGAGAAGTTTTCAATCTGCTTCCTCTGCTTTGATCTTGGGGAGTAATTAAGCACAAATCTATATTTTCATTAGCAGAGTGTCCGTTTCTTACAGTCATCTGGTAAGTCCCACTGATTGTCAAACCAGCTGAGGAGACTCGTCTTCCTGCTGTGGGACCCCATGTCCGGGGTTCCCAATATGTATGTGGCTTGAACCCCTCACTCACCACAGAGGATCCCCAAGCCTGCGAGAGCTCCCTCCTCTTCTGTGACCCCTGCTAAGGGCACAAGTCCTGACCTGATCAATTCTCCTCCCTTCCTACCTGATTCCCTGTGGATCTTTCTTTACAGACTTAGTTGTAGAAAAGCCTTTCTGTCAGTCTCCAGATTTTTTCAGTGAGTTGTTCCTTATGTAGATGCATTTTTTATGTGTTCATGGGGGGAGGTGAGTTGAGCATCCTCTTACTTTACCATCTTGATCTCCCTCCTTGTTTGAAGTGTTCACTTATTACATTAAACTATTTAAATTAGAGATTTTTTTTGTTTTGATGCACATCAACAGAGGTGATTATATAGTTGTTCTGCACAAGTTTTGTTCAGCTTGCTTTCCTATTGTTAGAGCACAGATGTTCTGAACTCACAGTGAAAAAAATCATAGATTACAGGAATGTGTCATTGTTCTCATTCTCCTGTTTTTCTTCCGCCTCTTTTTCCTCTGTTTTCTTCTCTTCGTTATCTCCTTTCTTTCTTTACCAGTGATATTACTGACTACCTACCACAAGCTAGATTCTGAGGATAAAGAAAATATAAGAAAGACATGCTAAAAAACAATTCACCAATTTAACACAAGTACAAAAATGCAACTAAATACTAAGGAAAGGGCAACTGTAGATATTATGATAGATCCAATTAGAGCAACAATTTTAACCCATTTCTTAGTAAAGGTGGACACACACAAACACCTTGAAAACTTATTTTTACATTAAGGTAAAAACTTTATAGGGTATAAAATATAATATAATTTAAAATACCAAGAAGAATGTGATAGTAGCTTCAGGCTGGCCTTTAAACTTCAAAGGTATCTTGTCAATGTACTTTGACATTAAGATAAACTTATTAGAGATACTGATATAAGATTTTTCTGGATGACTTAAGGTTAGAATTCTGAGTGACATTCAATCTCACAAGAGAAATGACAATAACATTACTCTTTAACAGGCATAAATTATAGAAGCATAGAATAAATGGTATAGAGGAATCATAAATGTAATTTATATATAGATGTGCAATAAATATATACAATAAAACGTTGGAGCATAAATAAAAGTAAACTAAATAACATTAGAATACTGGCATTTGATCAGTAATGGCCAATGGTCGAGATTCAAGTTTGGCAATCTCTCTTTTTTTAAAAAAAATTAATTAATTATTATTTTTTTGACTGTGTTGGGTCTTTGTTTCTGTGCGAGGGCTTTCTCTAGGTGCGACAAGCGGGGGCCACTCTTTATCGCGGTGTGCAGGCCTCTAACTATCGTGGCCTCTCTTGTTGTGGAGCACAGTCTCCAGACGTGCAGCCTCAGTAGTTGTGGCTCACGGGCCTAGTTGCTCCACGGCATGTGGGATCTTCCCAGACTAGGGTTTGAACCCATGTCCCCTCTATTGGCAGGCGGACTCTCAACCACTGCGCCACCAGGGAAGCCCTGGTAATCTGTCTTAAAGGAATAATTCAAAATAAGGAAAATAATATTTTAATGCTACATTCCTACCACTGGAGACATCCTGAGCTCAATATCCACTCCATAATAGCAATGAGATCAACTCCAAGGGCATTTTGGGGCCATAATATTAAAGGGAATTGGTGCTAAAGTAGGAAGAGAAATTCATTAAAACTCTGATTTCTTCATTGTGCTTTCTCTATGAAATATTTCATGTTGGTTTCCCTCTCTGGAATATAATGCTCCATTTATTTATTGAAAAAGTCTAAGTCAAATGAAACAAAATTAGTTATGTTCTAAGCCTTAGGAAGAAATCCTCTTATTTCTCTTACTATGATATTTTTCAGTATTGATTTTCTTTGCTTTTGTTCCCTCTCCCCTCCACTGGGGCTAATTTGGGGTATGGATCTTAAAGAAAAAGATTCAAGAATATCTAGGGTAAATATTCAAATATTGACACATGAACAAATACAGATATTCATGATAAATGTAATCAATAGGTAGGAGTGTTAGAAGTCAGAATTCTCAAAGAGTTAACAAGGTTCCTGAGAAGTATATTTACCTTGAAGCAAACAGTCTGACTTCATTAGCCAGATAGCTAAAGCTCCTAAACAATAATTAAAATTATTTTCATACTGTTATAGTCACAGTGGAAACTAAATGATTCTGTAGAATTTTAGAGCTCCAACCACCTGAATTTGAGACTTTTTCAATAAATGAGCTTAACACATAGGGAGGGAGATTATCTCTCTTATTTCACACTATATTGTCTAGTTGACATGATATTTTACATTTCAAGAGTGTATTTTACTGACTGCAAATTCCTACACAATCCAAGTTAGTCAGAAAAGAGAGCTCTAGACCTGCTAGTCTAAAGGCTGCAGTCACATCAGTTTCAATCACTATGAACTTCTGAAACAGCATACAACAACCTGGTTGATTTGTGGACTTACTTATGTCACCCTTGGGGATTCCCAGAAACACTCAAAGGAGGGAATTGTTCAAATATCTAGAATTTTTCATGAATATCTGAGCTTTAGATTCTTAAATCCTAGTGCACATTCTTAACCCTCTCTATTTCCACCTCTCTACCTCTCCTGAGATATTATTAGCAAGTAGTGCTCTGAAGATAGTCTGAAAATGTTTACTACAGTGGTTTAAAATTTTATTGTCTTTTTGGTTATAGTAATTCTGACAGGTGTGTGAAATGATATCTGCAAATGGTTTTGATTTGAATTTTCCTGGTAATTAGTAACGTTGAGCATCTTTTCATGCGCCTATTGGCCATCTGTATGTCTTCTTTAGAAAAATGCCTATTTGTGTCCTCTGTCCATTTTTAAATCCAGTTGTTTGTGATATTGAGTTGTATGAGTTCTGCATATAGTTTGGATATTAACCCTTTATTGGACATATCATTTGCAAATATCTTCTCCCATTTAGTAGGTTGCATTTTCATTTTGTTGATCGTTTCCTTCACTGCCCAAAAGCTTTTAAGCTTGTTTAGGTCTTTTTGTTTATTTTTGCTTTTTTTTTCCTTTGCCTGAGGAGACATATTCAAAAAAAATTGATATGTCAAAGAGTGTACTCTCTATGTTTTCTTCTAGGAGTTTTGTGGTTTCAGATCTTACATGTAAGTCTTTAAACCATTTTGAGTTTATTTTTGTATATGGCAGGAGGAAATATTCTAGTTTTATTATTTGACATGTAGCTGTCCAGCTTTCCCAACACCACTTATTGCAGAGACTTTTCCCCCATTGTATATTCTTGACCCCTTTATCATAGATTAATTGACCATATGTGTATGGGTTTATTTCTGGGCTCTCTATTCTGTTCAATTGATCTATGTGTCTGTTTTTGTGTCAGTACTATATTGTTTTGATTACTATAGCTTGTAGTATAGTCTGAAGTCAGGGAGCATGATACCTCTAGCTTTGGTCTTTTTACTCAACCGACCTGGAGGGTATTATGCTTAGTGAAATAAGTCAAAGAGAGAAAGATAAATGCTGTATCTTTTCACTTATATGTGGAATCTAAAAAATAAAACAAGTAAATTAATATAACAAAACAGAAACAGAGTCCCAGATACAGAGAACAGACTAGTGATTATCAGGGTGGAGAGGATTAGGAGGAGGGGTAAAATAAGTGAATTGAATTAAGAGGTACAAACTACTAGGTATAAAATAAATGTTACAAGGATGTAATGTACAGCACAGGGAATATAGCCAATATTTTTTAATGACTTTAAATGGAGTAAAATCTATAAAAAAATATTGAATCACTATGTTATACACCTGAAATTAATATAATATTGTAAGTCAACTACATTTCAATGAATTAAAAAAAAAACTTATCATGAGAAAAAAAGTATTGTTGATTTATGTAATAATTATAATCACTATTGATTATAAAACAAAAAAATAAGGAATTGATGTTTTAGTAGAAAATGAGCTTAAATGTCCAGCAATAGGTGAGTAAAAAATTCACTCAATGAAATATGGTATAGTAATTAAAATGTTGGTTATGAAAACATTAAGATAGAAAATAACATTATATTTAAAAAGCAAAATTGTAGAGCATAGTTTCAATTATGAAGAAAATCATAGAAAATATACTCAATAGAAATATATCAAAATAGTTTAGGGTGGTAGAATAATGTTTGACACACTCAGGACTAGGTTCTCAAGCTATACACCTGCACACTGCCAGCTTGCCTCCCAATAGAGGACTCCACTGCCAGGCTCACACATGTGGCAGGAATGTGGTCATACGAGTGCATGTTCACAGCCAGTATCCAGGCAGTTGCTTGTGGACCTAGATCCAGCCTTGTGTCCTGTCACTGGCCTGCACCACTGGGCTCACCAGTATGTAGCCACTCCAGCTATTCACCTACAGGCCCCGTACCTAACTTTCCTCATTGGCCAGCTCTACAATGTGCCCATGGTGAAACCTCTAACCTCTGGGGTGCATTTGCCATATATATGATAAAGAGTTAATATTCAAAATATATAAGGAATGCATACAACTTAATAGCAAAAAATGCAAATATCCAGAGAAAAACTTGGTTCAAAAGTGTACATGAATCCCAATGTTTATTGCAGCAATGTTTATTAAAATAGCCAAATCATGGAAGCAACTTAAATGTCCATTGACAGATGAATGAATAAAGAAGATGTGGTACATATATACAATGGAATATTACTCAGCCATTAAAAAGAATGAAATAATGCCATTTGCAGCAACATGAATGGACATGGAGATTATCATTCTAAGTGAAGCAAGTCAGACAGCGAAACACAAATATCATGTGATATCATTTATATGTGGAGTCTAAAAATAAAATTGATACAAATGAACTTATCTACAAAACAGAAACAGACTCACAGATGTAGAGAATGAACTTATTGTTACCAGGGGGAAAGGGGAGGGGGAGAGATAGACTGGGAGTTTGGGATTAACAAGTACACACTGCTGTATTTAAAATAGATAGCCAGTGGGAACCTACTGTATAGCACAAGGAACTCTGCTCAATATTCTGTAATAACCTAAATGGGAAAACAATTTGAAAAATAATAGAAAATAAATAAATACATAAATAAAATGCAAATAATTTAATTGGAAAATGAGCAATGGACATGAATGAACATTTTTCCAAAGAAAAACAAATATTCCACAGGTACATGAAAGGTGCTTAACATTACTGTTCATCAGGGAAATGCAATCAGAAACACAATGAGATTTTAACTCACACCTGTTGGAATATTAATTATTAAAAGACAAGAAATAATAAATGCTGGTGAAAATGTAGAGAAAAGAGAACCTGGTATACTGTTGGTGGGAATATATATTAGCATAGTTGCTATGGAAAACAGTATGTAGTTTTCTTAAAAAAAAATAAAAAAGCAATATCATACAATGTTTGTCCTCCTCTGTCTGACTTAACTCAGTATGAGAATTTCTAGGTCCATCCATGTTGCTGCAAATGGTATTGTTTTGTTATTTTTTTATGTCTGAGTAATCTTCCATTGTATATATGTACCACATCTTTTTTATCCATTCATCTGTTGATGGAAATTTAGGTTGCTTCCATGTCCTGGCTACTGTAAATAGTACTGCAATGAATATTGGGGTGCATGTATCTTTTTGAATTATGGTTTTCTCCAGGTATATGCTCAGGAGTGGGATTGCTAGGTCATATGGTAGCTCTATTTTTAGTTTTTTAAGGGACTTCCATACTGTTCTTCATAATGGCTGTACCAATTTATATTTCCATCAACAATGTAGGAGGGTTCCTTTTTCTCCACACCCTCTCCAACATTTATTGTTTGTAGAGTTTATGATGGTCAAAAATAGACCTACCTTATGATTCAATAATCCCACTTCTGTTTTTTTATCCCAAGGAAATAAAATTGGGATCTCATAGAGATATCTGCATCCCCATGTTTATTGCAGCATTATTCACAGTAGCCAAACTATGGAAACAGTATAAGTTCCAGTCAACAGAAAAATGGATAAAGAAGATGTGTTGTATGAAATATTATTCAGCCATAAAATAGAAGGAAATCCTCCCATTTGTGACAACATGGATGGACCTTGAGGGCATTATATTAAGTGAAATAGGTTAGAAAGAGAAAGACAAATACTGTGTGATCTCACTTATTTGTGGAACTATAAACATTGAAGTTATAGAAACAGAGAGAAAATAGATGGTTAATAGGGGCTTGAGTGGGGTGAGGTAAATGGATACTTTTTGGTCAAAATATACAAACTTTCAGTTATAAGATAGATTATTTCTGGAGGTCCCAGGTACAGCATGGTGACTATAGTTAACAATATTATATTGTACACTTGAAAGTTGCTATGAGACAATTTTAAATTTTCTCACTATAGCAACAACAATAAAAATAGTAATTATGTGAGGTGAATGATGTGCTAATTAACCTTATTGTGGTAAAAATTTTTGCTATATATATGTGTACCAAATCACCACATTATACACCTTAAACTAAAACATTGTTATATGTCAGTTATGTGTCAATAAACCTTGGGAAAAAAGAGTGTGATTCATGTGATTCATAAGGATTTTTATCAAAATGGCAATATAGAAATTGTGAGATATATATATATATATATATATATATATATATATATATATAAAATGTAAATTCAGTTCTGTTCTACATTACAGAACTAAGACAAAGAGCCTATAATGGATATTATGCAAAGACATGGGATCATGAAATCTGTAATTCTGCATATCAAAAAAATGTTTAATTTTTCTATAAGTTGGTATAAAATTATAATAAAATATTTTGCACATTTACAAATAAGTGCAACTGAAAGTCCTCCAAAAACTGAGTTCGCCTACTGAAATTATTATTAATCTCTCGATTCAAAACTTTATTCCCTTTCTTCTCCCCTCTGATCTCAATCCTGTGCTAGCTGAACACTAATCAACCAGAGTCAGATGACTAATGTTGCTGCTATTGATGACATTGTTAATGTACTAAAATTTCTGTTGTAGACATTATCATTAACATACAAACTCAGTTTTTTTTGTTTTTTTTTTCTCCAGGGCAAGAGAAGCTAACACACCCCTGAGCCATGAACCACCTGGCCTGAAAATTATAAACCAGAGACATCCTGACTCCGGCAACTATGGTTAAAAAATGTCAAAAAACAATAATTAATCCAGTTTCTTTGTTCTTCCCCTTAAAAAAAGTCTCTAACTCAAAGACCAAGATGAAGTGGATCTGTGAATTTTTTCCCACTCCATTGCCTGATGTCCTGAAAATAAAACTTTACTTTGCGGCAAACAGCCCCTGTCAGAGAATTGTTTTTCTGAGCCATGGCAACAGCAGCCCTTGGTTAGAGAATTAAAGACTAGACTAGATGCCACCAAGTAGTTCAGACTCAATTAAAAGCCGATATGTCCATAAGGAGAAAATTATTATTTATAAAAGTCTAAGCCTAAAAGGAAAGTTCAGTCTGTTTTCTCAAGGAAATATTCCCTTCATTGTCCTTCTGAGAAATTTTGTTACTGTACCTGTATTTTATTAAAAGTGACTGATTGAGCAAAGGGGGAAAGAGAAAACATTTTAAGGATATTCTGTATTAGACAGAAATGAAGTTCTACTTTTCTTTAAATTTTGGCAATAGAAGTCAGATTCAAATATCATAAAGCTAAGCATTATTTTTTTTAAGAATAATTAATTCTGGGGCTTCCCTGGTGGTGCAGTGGTTGGGGGTCCACCTGCCAGTTCAGGGGATGTGGGTTCATGCCCCGGTCCGGGAGGATCCCACGTTCTGTGGAACGACTGGGCCTGTGACCATGGCCACTGAGCCTGCACGTCCAGAGCCTGTGCTCCACAATGGGAGAGTCCACAGCAGTGAGAGACCTGTGTACCACAAAAAAAAAAAAAAAAAGAAGAAGAAGAATTAATTCTGTTCTTTAGAAGGAAGCCTAACAAAACAGAAAATCACTAGCTAAACTCTTGGGATACAAATTATTCAAAACCTTATCACTAATAAAGATAAACATATAGGCAACTTCATTAATGGCTTTTAATTAATTAAGTAATTACATAATCTATAGTGAGCCCAACCAGACTTAACGGTATGGGCTGTGTCAGTGATTTCAATCATTCCTAGAGATATTAATTTAATTAATATGGGGTAGGAAATTAAGGCTTTAAAAAAGTCTCCAGGTAATTTAATACACAACAAAGTTTGAGAAAATAGGACTTGAGAAATCAAACATTAAAAATAAAATATTTGTGTCTTACACCCACACAGCAAAATTTTGAGGGTGTATTCTATATACATCATATAATTCCAGTAGTGTTCTATAGGACCTACTGGAAACAACCCAATCCAAAAATGGGCAGAAGACCTAAATAGACATTTCTCCAAAGAAGATATACAGATTGCCGACAAATACATGAAAGGATGCTCAACATCACTAATCATTAGAGAAATGCAAATCAAAACTACAATGAGGTATCACCTCACACCAGTCAGAATGGCCATCATCAAAAAATCTACAAACAATAAATGCTGGAGAGGGTGTGGAGAAAAGGGAACCCTCTTGCACTGTTGGTGGGAATGTAAATTGATACAGCCACTATGGAGAACAGTATGGAGGTGCCCTAAAAAAACTAAAAATAGAACTACAATACGAGCCAGCAATCCCACTAGTGGGCATATACACTGAGGAAACCATAATTCAAAAAGAGTCATGTACCACAATGTTTACTGCAACTCTACTTACAATAGCCAGGACATGGAAGCAACCTAAGTGTCCATCAACAGAAGAATGGTTAAAGAAGATGTGGTACATATATACAATGGAATATTACTCAGCCATAAAAAGAAACAAAACTGAGTTATTTGTAGTAAGGTGGATGGATCTAGTCTGTCATACAGAGTGAAGTAATTCAGAAAGAGAAAAACAAATACTGTATGCTAACACATATATATATGGAATCTGAGGGGGAAAAAATGGTTGTGAGGAACCTAGGGGCAGGATGGGAATAAACACACAGACTTACTAGAGAATGGACTTGAGGACACGGAGAGGGGGAAGGGTAAGCTGTGACAAAGTGAGAGAGTGGCATGGACATATATACAGTAGTAAATGTAGAAAGGATAGCTAGTGGTAAGCACAGGGAGATTACATAGCACAGGGAGATCAGCTCAGTGCTTTGTGACCACCTAGAGGGGTGGGATAGGGAGGGTGGGAGGGAGGGAGATGCAAGAAGGAAGAGATATGGGGATATATGTATATGTATAGCTGGTTCACTTTGTTTTAAAGCAGAAACTAACACACCATTGTAAAGCAATTATGCTCCAATAAAGATGTTAAAAAAAAAAAGAATCTGCTTTGTTTTATAATGTATCTTTCATGATTTTTCAAATAATCACACAGGTGAAATAACATTTATTCAGAGCCATTACAGACCCACTTTATTCTTAAAAGAACCTAATTAGTAGGCATTATTACAACCATTTTCCAATTAGATAACTTGCAATAGATCATCCAATTACTATGAGAATAAGAAGTCTGGTGGTGTAGTCAAGATGTAACAACTTGAAACCAACATTTTTACTAAGAAACTGTCTATACCTTATAATAGAAATCAACCAGTCAAAGCAATATTGGACGTCTGCATTTTACTGTCCATACACTCTTCAAACTCAGTGTGTACATGTGTGAATTCATATCCTAATCCCACATCCTTGCTTTACTTCCTGAATTCACTCTATACCATATAGACATTGGTTAATGACATTTACATCTATCAACACATCTAAATTAAAAATCTTAGTATCATCTTCAGTTCCCTATTTTCCCTCACTACCTCATTCCCAATATCAAATAAAATATCAGAACCTGTCAATCATAGCTAACAAATATATCTGATTGTCAGTGACTCATAGCCATCACTGCCTTTGCTTTCATCCCAGAATTCAAACTTTAAGACCCAAGCTATTTTTCTCCCACTGTTTCAAAATTTATTTTAATTCTTTGCAAGACTCATAGGATTGTGAGAACTAGGAGTTAATATACATAATAGGCCTAGAATGGGTTCCTAGTAAGATACTAATAAATTTGAGCTATTATTATTTTCTGCTAAAGAATTTCATGTAAATTCAAGTAGTTGAGGGATGTATAAAGAAGTTAGAAAAGATTTTATTTTTCTTTGCCTGTGAGAGTACATTCTACTAAGAATCTGAACTTTATGTGATATTTTCCTCTTGTCTTGGCTACAGTTATTGGAAGCCTTATTCTAAGAAAAGCAAAGCTGTCATCCCTGGCTCCTTATCAGTACAGCTCTATCACACAGAACCCATGTTCTCAATGTGACCCCATATGTAAGCCTGGCTCCCTTCCCTGAACCTACTTCTGGTCTTCTCTTTTTCATTCTCTGTCTGTATATACGTCAAGATTTTATTTCCCCTCTTCCCGTACTTCTAGATTGCCTTCTATTTCTGGGGCTATTATCTTATATTTGCAAATTCAGAGGCTATTTCAATAGAACTTGTTTCCTCTTTTTCCTCCATTCTTACCCTAGATTACTTTAGCTTCACATTACAGTGGGAATTGCAGGGCATTTCTATGTTAATTGATTTTTACATGTGGCCATGAAAGAAATGAGATCATCATTATCTTCATCATCATCAACATCATCCTCATTAAAGTAATTTAATATGCACTTAGAATTTGCTGAGTGTTTAAAATGTCCTCAGTACTTGATGAGAAACACCTCACTTAATCTTCACAGGAATATTAAAATGCAGGCAAAATTATTGGTTCATGTTATAGTTCAACAAACTGAAACTCAACAAAGTTATTTTCCCTAAAGCCAAAAATCTAAGATGCTACAATGGATGTGTGCTAGCACAGAAGTAGAAAATAAGGTGAGGATCCACTGGGGGTTGAAGAGGACCATCTATGGAGAGTAGTGGCCACAGACTCAAATGAGTGGGTCTAATACAGAAAATATTTTATTCTACCTTACCTACATGTAAATAAAATTAAGAGCATGGATGTGACTTTTGGTCTCAGTGATGCAGAGGTAAAGTGAGTAGTGGAAACAAGGGTGTCTGATGCAAGGCTCCAATCATAGACCAGTCTTTGTCATTGGCTAAAGATGAACTAACTTTGTGAGCTGGGGAATGAGTAGTGTTTTATATTGAGCATATTTATCCAGGTAATCTCAGTATTAACTGGTTCTATGATTGATTATGTTTTAGGTACTTTATGGTTGCAGTGTGGAAGTTGACCCTTTAGACAATGTTTTTGGCTTTGGTGAATGTTATTAGTCCAGACAAATAAATTTTTTAAAACATTTAAATGATACCTATTAATAGGAAGTTTGGAAAGTTGTGTGAAATTGGGCAAATGAAAGAAAATGGAAATGCATCCTTTTAAAAGGTATTTGTTAAGCAATAAGATTTGGGAATGTAGCTGATAATGATACAGAATGGAGAATTCTAACTGAACAAATTTCTGCTGTGGTTACTTATTGTTCTTACCCAAAGTCAGAGGTACCAGGCCAAATTTTTTTAATGATCCTATTTTTTTTTCATTTGAATGTGGACAATTTGTCAAATATTAATGTATAGATGGACAAAGTTCAGCACATAGTCTATTTGCAAATATATTTGTACATATAGTATGTACTTTAACTTTTAATTTCAGATTTTTAAGAAGCTGAGTTAGTAGTTTGGACATGCTCTATTAAAATAAAGAAAAAGTATTTTCTTTATTATTTAAGAGTGTTAATTATATATCAACACATAAAAAGAGAAAGTAAAGTAAGATATGCTTAATTGTACCTGATAGATCTTTTAAATTAATTGATGTATAGGAAATTCAAGAATTAATAGTAGAGGGGTGTATTATGATAATCTTCTGTTTGTCTGTTTACATATTTACTGGTGAGGAAGGTTTACAAACTTAAATACATAATCTGCTTTAGTTTTAAATATTCAATATTGCCATTTAAGACTTTGGCAGTCAAGTGGTCACATAAAAGTGAATGTTAATTCAGCCATTATACATGTATTAAGTGAAATTTATTAGGATGAAAGTAGCTTTCAGAATTGTTAAACTATTTTTTTTATTAGAAAGAAAGACTCTTAGTTCTTATTTACCTTTTAAGATGGACTATTGTAAGTCACAGCAATGAAAAGAAACAAGGCTCTATAAAAACCATTAAGGGGGATCAATTCTCTGCCAGAACATCTTGGATACTGGATAGTTCACTATGTCAATAAAAACATAACCACATCTCAAAGGATTTTCTTTTGTTACAGTGGCTCACAAATCTATGTGAAAGGCTTACACAGAGTCAGAAAACATACATGCTCTGTTTCTGTATTACCAATCTCTGAGCCCTGTAAACCATTTTTTACTCTAATTACTACAAAACAATGGGCAATGTTGGGATTAAGTTTAATTTCTACAAGTTTGCTTTCCTCTGTTATTTTGACACTGCAATGTCCATTATGCCATGTGGATAAGGAGTTGACAGTTCCAGGGTACCTAATCTTTAAATTTTCACTTTATTTCTTTACTGTTTTTATTACTGTTGCACATTCAGTTTCTATGGCAATAACATATCTCATATTTGCCAACTATAAAAGGAGAGTACAAATGACTGTTTGGTACATCTCAGAGTATTAATAAAATGATGTTTTAAAATGGTTTTATTATTACTTGCTTTCAAATTATACCATGCTACAATTATAGGTCAGGGTAAAACATCTTCACAAATTGTGTGATGAAAAAATTACCATAAGTTGATAAATTTTATTATAATTATAATAGTTCCAGTGAATCTTAACCTCAGAAATATTTGACCATTGCACTCAAAGATCCCTCTCTCTCTCTTCTTTTCTTCTTTCTTCCCTCTGTCCCTTTATCCTTCTTTCCCTTCCTCCTTTCCTTCTACCCTTTTTCTCTCTTTCATTGTTTGGAAGATAATTTTGCTAGAATCTTGGTATTTCAGATTTGGATAAGGGAGAGAACAAAATGTATGAAGAATATTGAATGGGGATAATGTATTAACCATTTATGACAAGCCAGGACATTAGCTAGATACTTGTTTTTAGCATTAGCTAAATACATACTTTTATTTAATCTTCAAATCAACTTATATAGTAATACTATTCAGTTTTCTTGATGAGAAAGCTGAGGCTTAAAGAGATTATGTAATTCACCGAAAGTTGGGACTTCCCTGGTGGCAAAGAATCTGCCTTACAATGCAGAGGACACAGGTTCAATCCCTGGTTAGGGAACTAAGATCCCACATGCTGTGTGGCAACTAAGGCCTTGTGCCACAACTACTGAGCTTGTGCACCTCAACTAGAGCCCACATGCTGGAAACTACAGAGCCTACATGCTCTGGAAGCCACACACCACAACTACAGAGGACACATGCCCCAGAGCCTGTGTGCCACAACTAGAGAAGAGAAAAGCTGCAGGCCACAACTAGAGAGAAGTCCACGCACTGCAACAAAGAGCCTGCATGCCACAACTATGACCCGACACAGCCATAAATAAGTAAATAAATAAATATTTTTTTAAAATTCACCAAAAGTTGCAGAGTTAAAGTATGTCAGATGAATCAACCAAATTCTAGTATAGGTGATTCTAGATATGAAGTCTTAGACCAATGTAGTATATATACATTGATGATATTCTTCAGGAAATCTAGAGAGCATTTCTTTTTTGACAGTTTTATGTACTTGATGACTGAATTAAGCAAGGCACATGATAACTACAGAATACAGCTAGATTGAAAAAAAATGAAATATTGCATAGAGAAGAAGGGTAAACCAATTTATTATTGTGTGATAACTATCTCCTGTTCATAGTCTACTTTAAAAAAATGGTTTAAGAATAAAATTAAAGATAATTAATGTAATTGGAATAATCTATGTTAGATATATTCCAGATTTCTGTTGTACTTTAACTACAATTAAATTCTGAAAAAATTTACTGATTTTTATTTTTCTCAGATAAGTATGTGAGTGAAATCAAGATGTCATCCAGATTGATCTGGGTTCACTAATAGGATCTTTTTAAAAACTATTTATTAAAGACATAAAAAACCAAAATGACAGCCTACAGAATGGGAGAAAATATTTACAAATAAAGTGACCGACAAGGGATTAATCTCCAAGTATACAAAGAGCTTATGCAGCTCAATATCAAAAAAAACCCAAATAACCCAATCAAAAAATGGGCAGAAAATCTAAATAGACAT
This sequence comes from Leucopleurus acutus, assembly GCF_964270905.1. Taxonomy (NCBI): domain Eukaryota; kingdom Metazoa; phylum Chordata; class Mammalia; order Artiodactyla; family Delphinidae; genus Leucopleurus; species Leucopleurus acutus. The sequence goes on from NC_139161.1 coordinate 34,867,665, forward strand.
TTCTCCAAAGAAGACATAAAGATGACCAACAAACACATGAAAAGATGCTCAACTTCAAATTACCAATGGCGTTTTTCACAGAATTAGAACAAAAAATGTTACAAGTTGTATGGAAACACAAAAAGTCCTGAATAGCCAAAGCAATCTTGAGAAAGAAAAATTGAGCTGGAATAATCAGGCTGTCTGATTTCAGACTATACTATAAAGCTACAGTAATCAAGAGAGTATGGTACTGGCACAAAAACAGAAATATAGATCAATGGAACAGGATAGAAAGCCTAGAGATAAACCCACAGACCTATGATCACCTAATCTATGACAAAGGAGGCAAGAATATACAATGGAGGAAACACAGTATCTTTAATAAGTGGTGCTCGGAAAACTGGACAGCTACATGTAAAAGAATGAAACTAGAACATTCTTTAACACCATACACAAAGATAAATTCAAAATGGATTAAAGACTAAAATGTAAGGCCAGACACTACAAAACTCTTAGAAGAAAACATAGACAGAACAATCTTTGACATAAATCGCAGTAACATATTTTTTGGCCCACCTCAAAGAGTAATGCAAATAAAAACAAAAATAAACAAATGGGACCTAATGAAACTTAAAATCTTTGCACAACAAAAGAAATCATAAAACAGATGAAAAGACAACCCTCAGAATGGGAGAAAGTATTTGCAAATGAAGCAACTGACAAAGGATTAGTCTCCAAAATATACAAAGAGCTCATGCAGCTCAATATCAAAACAATGAACAACCCAATTCAAAAATGGGCAGAAGACCTAAATAGACATTTCTCCAAAGAAGACATACAGATGGCCACCCAACACATGAAAGGATGCTCAACATCACTAATTATTAGAGAAATGCAAATCAAAACTACAATGAGGTATCACCTCACACTGGTCAGAATGGCCATCATGAAAAAGTCTACAAAGAGTAAATGCTGGAGAGGGTGTGGAGAAAAGGGAACCCTCCTACACTGTTGGTGAGAATGCAAATTTGTACAGACACTATGGAGAACAATATGGAGATTTATTTAAAAACTAAAAGTAGAGCTACCAAATGACCCAGCAATTCCACTCCTGGGCCTTTATCCAGAGAAAACCGTACTTCAAAAAGACACATGCACCCCAGTGTTCATTGAAGTACAATTTACAATAGCCAAGACATGGAAGCAACCTAAATGTCCATTGACAGAAGAATGGATAAAGATGTGGTACATATATGTAATGAAATATTTCTCAGCCATAAGAAAATAATGAAATAATGCCACTTGCAGCAACATGAATGAACCTAGAGATCATCATACTAAGTGAAGTAAGTCAGACAAAGACAAATATCATATGATATCACTTATATGTGGAATCTAAAAAAAATGATACAAATGAACTTATTTACAAAACAGAAACAGATTCACAGACATAGAAAACAAACTTATGGTTACCAAAGGGGAAAGGTGGGGGTGAGGGATACATTAGGAGTTTGGGATTAACATATCACACTACTGTATTCAACAAGGGCCTACTGTATAGCACAGGGAACTCTACTGAATACTCTGTAATAATGTAAATGGGAAAAGAATCTGAAAAAGAATGGATATATGTATATGTATAACTGAATCAATTTGCTGTACATCTGAAACTACCACAATATTGTAAATCAACTACTCTCCAGTATAAAATTGAAAAAAATTGAGATAGTAGCTGTAATAATTAAATGAACAGATTTAAATGCTAGAATTACAGTTTTTGCAGATATTTTGCATAATTTTATGTTCTTACATAAAACATTCACCATCTTTCCCAAGAATCATTTGGGAAGTAAATAAGATTTTAATGTAATTCTGAAATATATAATTAAGTTAAATATGAATATATCTCCCTTTGTAGTATTTAATGGAGGAAGCAAAGTTTATAAGTAATTGAGAATTGCAGATTTGTCTCTTTTTTTAAATGAACAAAAACCCTATGAGGTTTTTGATGTTTGTTTTATTCTGAGGCCTTAGAAAATTACAATAAGTAGTAAGAATGATTTTAGAATTTCAGATACACTCAGATTTGTACATGGTTTGACTATTGATTATTTACTACTTTACTCTGTACTGTAGAGCAGTAAAGGAATCTGTAGATATTAGTGATGCCTGCAAAGTTTGTGTCATATATTGAGGCCTATTCATATCTCCTTGAGCTAAGAAAATAGTTTGTTTTCTGTAAAGAGAGGAAGTAGAGGGACAAAACCTTTAAATAATATTCCAAATGGTGGTGGCTTAATTTCATATTCTCTAAATGATTTCACTGTTGTTACTGTGTTGATCCTATTTTTGTAATTCTCTGATTAAAATTTTGTTTGGCATTATCCTTGTCTGAAATTAAAGTCACAGACCATAGAAACATCCCTTTGTACCATCACTTACCTCTCCGCTCTACCTAGGAAAAGAGTGATTCGCATGTGATGCATTAGGGCTGTTTCTGGGGGAAAACCTTCACTATTCAAAGAGTTGAAGGATTCTCTAAAATAGAAAAATGATTAGTTGTAAATTTCAAATAGCCGCAATTCTCCCCTTACCTCATTTGGCAGCTTAGATCCATTTCAAGCAAGTTTTAGTAAAATGATCTCACTTAGCTTTCAAAGTAATATAATTTCTCAGGGGCACTAATACTCTGTCAATTTTATAGCTGACTGCATCATTTTTATTATTCCTAAAAATGACTGGAGAGAGAGAGAGAGAAAGTGGAAGGGAAAGGAAAAGGGAAAGAGAAAGAGAAAGAGAAAGAAAGAGAAAGAAAAAGAGAAAGAGAAAGAGAATATTTGGTACATTTTAGGCACATTCTTAGGTGAACTCTTACTGGCATTTTCTCTCTTGCCTGGTTCTGCAGAGTAAGCAAGTTAATTCTTGCCTCAAAATCATTTTGTGAAAGGCTTACATCTTGACATCTGCTGAGTCATAACATCAAAAAGGCTTTCCCATGTTGATTGTAAGATAAATCATGTAGACTCTTTGGTAGTAGTATCGATTCTGCATTAATCACTGAATTCCCAGTGCAATTTTTCTAAAGTGTATGCACATGTTATTTCTTCCAGAAGGATGTGCCTTTATAGATATGAATGTAACACTGGTAAAGCTAAGTTTTTTATAATATCAAATTAAGCATATAATTTTTGGTTACCATTATTGTTGGTTGGTTTGCTTTACTTTGCTTTGGTTGATCCCCAATCTTTAGTATGCTAAAAAGTGTATTGTTTGAATTCTAAAATGCCATACATTATGAATACCAAAATCTCTGAGTTGATTCTCTAAGTTAATTATGTAAGTGGTGATGGTAAGATTCTCTTTAGCTGCTGTGATACTAACATACACTTGCTTCTTCACAGTCTCTACTATCATAGAAGAGGATAAACCCAGAATTTTGTTGTAAATTCAACATTTATAAAAGTAACAAAGGCAAGCCAATAGAAAATGTTTGCTTTCAACAAGTAAACTATTTCTTAATATATAAGAAATATTAGGTCTATTTTAAAGGCCTAACATTTAATGTTATAGATTTTATATGACTTCCTTTGGTCAAGGGGGAACACCTGATAAGTTTTACATTATTTATTTACTCTACTTATCATTATGGTAACTGAAGAATTTTTGGAAACCAAATGTAAACAGTAGAATATTTAGCTTTTAATCAAGACATAGAAAGTCACAAGAGATTGTATCTTTTTCTCTAACAAAAAATAACAAGCCAAATAAGCTACAAAACCATAGTTTCTCTAAGCCCATCCAAGAGTTCTACATGCAAAGAAGCCATGAAATGAACTTTAGAAAGTGATAAGTGTTTGTAAGAAAGAGAACCTGGACACATCTTTGGCAGAATGATAAGAGAATTAAGAATTTGTCATTAACCGGTGTAGGAAGAAACCAGCTGAAATTTTCATGTACTTTCTAATTATTTTTAAACATCTTTATTGCAGTATAATTGCTTTACAATAGTGTGTTAGTTTCTGCTGTATAACAAAGTGAATCAGCTATATGTATACATATATCCCCATATCCCTTCTCTCTTGCATCTCCTTACAACCTTCCCTAACACACCCCTCTATGTGGTCACAAAGCACTGAGCTGATCTCCTGTGCCATGCAGCTTCCCACGAGCTATCTATTTTATATTTTGTAGTGTATATGTGTAAATCCCTCTCTCTCACTTCATCCCAGCTTACCCTTCCCCCTCCCTGTGTCCTCAAATCCACTCTACATCTGCATCTTTATGCCTGTCCTGCCCCTAGGTTCTTTAGAACGATTATTTTTTTCTTAGATTCCATATATATGTGTCAGCATATAGTATTGGTTTCTCTTTTTCTGACATACTTCACTCTGTATGACAGACTCTAGTTCCAGCCACCTCACTACAAATAACTCAGTTTTGTTCCTTTTTATGACTTAGTAATATTCCACTGTATATATGTGCCACATCTTCTTTATCCATTCATCTGTCAATGGACACTTAGGTTGCTTCCATGTCCTGGCTATTGTAAATAGTGCTGCAATGAACATTGTGGTACATGACTCTTTTTGAATTATGGTTTTCTCAGGTTATATTCCCAGTAGTGGGACTGCTGGGTCATATGGTAGTTCAATTTTTAGGTTTATAGGAACTGCCATACTGTTTTCCATAGTGGCTGTATCAATTTACATTCCCACCAACAGTGCAAAAGGGTTCCCTTTTCTCCACACCCTCTCCAGCATTTATTGTTCATAGATTTTTTGATGAAGGCCATTCAGACAAGTGTGAGAGGATACCTCATTGTAGTTTTGATTTGCATTTCTCTAATGATTAGTGACATTGAGCAACCTTTTATGTGTTTGTTGGAAATCTGTATATCTTCCTTGGAGAAATATCTATTTAGATCTTCTGCCCATTTTTGGATTGTATTGTTTGTTTTTTTGATATTGAGCTGCATGTGCTGCTTGTATATTTTGAATATTAATCCTTTGTCAGTTGCTTCTTTGTCAAATATTTCCTCCCATTCTGAGGGTTGTCTTTTCATCTTGTTTATGGCTTCCTTTGCAGTGCAAATGGTTTTAAGTTTCATTAGTTCCCATTTGTTTAATTTTGTTTATACTTCCAATTCTCTAGGAGGTGGGTCAAAAAAGATCTTGCTGTGGTTTATGTCAAAAAGTGTTTTTCCTATGTTTTCCTCTAAGAGTTTTATAGTGTCTGCTCTTACATTTTGATTTTTAATTCATTTGGAGTTTACTTTTGTGTATGGCGTTAGGGAGGGTTCCAATTTCATTCTTTTACATGTACCTGTCTAGTTTTCCGAACACCACTTATTGAAGAGGCTGTCTTTTCTCCATTGTATATTCTTGCCTCCTTTATGAAAGATAACATGACATACATGTTTGGGTTTAGCTCAGGGCTTTCGATCCTGTTCCATGGATCTATATTTCTGATTTTATGCCATTTCCACGCTGTCTTGTTTACTGTAACTTTGTAGTATAGTCTGAAGTCAGGGAGCCTGATTCCTCCAGCTCTGTTTTTTTTTTTCTCAAGACTGCTTTGGCTATTCGGGGTCTTTTATGTTTCCATACACATTGTGAAATTTTTTGTTCTAGTTCTGTGAAAAATGCCAGTGGTACTTTAATAGGGATTGCATTGAATCTGTAGATTGCTTTGGGTTGTATAGTAATTTTCACAATGTTGATTCTTCCAATCCAAGAACATGTTACATCTCTCCATCTGTTTGTATCACCTTTAATTTCTTTCACCAGTGTCTTATAGTTTTCAGCATACAGGTCTTTTGTCTCGTTAGGTAGGTTTATTCCTAGATATTTTATTCTTTTTCTTGCAATGGTAATTGGGAGTGTTTCCTTAATTTGTCTTTCAGATTTTTCATCATTAGTGGATAGGAATACAAGAGATTTATGTGCATTAATTTTGTATCCTGCTACTTTATGAAATTCATTGATTAGCTCTAGTAGTTTTGTGGTAGCATCTTTAGGATTCTCTATGTATAGTACCATGTCATCTGCAAACAGTGACCGTTTTACTTCTTTTCTGATTTGGATTCCTTTTATATTTCTTTTTAATTTTTTTGAATGTTTTTATTGGAGTATAATTGCTTTACAATGGCGTGTTAGTTTCTGCTTTATAACAAAGTGAATCAGTTATAAATATACATATACATATATCTCCATATCTCTTCCCTCTTGCAACTCCCTCCCTCCCATCCTCCCTATCCCACCCTTCTAGCTGGTCACAAAGCACCAAACTGATCTCCTTGTGCTATGTGACTGATTCCCACTAGCTATCTATTTTACATTTGGTAGTGCATATATGTCCATATATACACTACCAATCTTTCATTTGTCCCAACTTACCCTTCCCCCTCCCCATGTCCTCAAGTCTATTCTTTAGTAGGTCTGCATCTTTATTCTCATCTTGTCCCTAGGTTCTTCATGACCTTTTTTTCCTTTCTTTTTTTGGATTCCATATATACGTGTTACCATACGGTATTGTATTTTTCTTTCTGACTTACTTCACTCTGTATGACAGACTCTAAGTCCATCCACCTCACTACAAATAACTCAATTTCATTTCTTTTTATAGCTGAGTAATATTCCATTGTATATATGTGCCACATTTTCTTTATCCATTCATCTGTCAATGGACACTTAGGTTGCTTCCATGTCCTGGCTATTGTAAATAGTGCTGCAATGAACATCTTGATACATGACTCTTTGAATTATGGTTTCCTCAGGGTATATGCCCAGTATTGGTATTGCTGGCTCGTATGGTAGTTATATTTTTAGTTTTTTAAGGAATCTACATACTGTTCTCCATAGTGGCTTATCAATTTACATTCCCACAAATAGTGTATGAGGGTTCCCTTTTCTCCACACCCTCTCCATGATTTTTATTTGTAAATTTTTGGATGATGGTCATTCTTGCCTGTGTGAGATGATATCTCATTGTAGTTTTGATTTGCATTTCTCTAACAATTAATGATGTTGAGGTGTCTTTCATGTGTTTGTTGGCAATCTGTATATCTTCTTTGGAGAAATGTCTATTTAGGTCTTCTGCTCATTTTTCAATTGGGTTATTTGATTTTTCTTTTTTTTTTTTTTTATATTGACCTGCATGAGCTGCTTGAAAATTTTGGAGATTAATCCTTTGTCAGTTGTTTCATTTGGAAATATTTTCTCCCATTCTGAGGGTTGTCTTTTCATCTTGTTTATGGTTTCCTTTGCTGACAGCCTCTTCAATAAGTAGTGCTGGGAAAACTGGACAGCTACATGTAAAAGAATGAAATGAGTACACTCCCTGACACCATACACAAAAATAAACTCAAAATGGTTAAAGACCTAAATGGATTTCTTTTATTTCTTTGTCTTCTCTGATGGCTGTGGCTAAAACTTGCAAAACTGTGTTCAATAATAGTGGTGAGAGTGGGCAAACTTGGCTTGTTCCTGATTGTAATGGAAATGTTTTAGTTTTGTATCTTTGATAACAATTTTGGCCATGGGTTTATCATATATGACCTTTATTATGTTAAGGTAAGTTCTCTCTGTGCCTACTTTCTGGAGAGTTTTTATCATAAATGAATGTTGAATTTTGTCAAAACCTTTTTTGCATCTATTGAGCTGATCATATGGTTTTTCCCCTTCAGTTTGTTAATATGTTGTATCACACTGATTGATTTGTGTAAATTGAAGAATCCTTGCCTTCCTGTGAAAAACTCCACTTGATCATGGTGTATGATCCTTTTAATGTGCTGTTGGATTCTGTTTGCTATTATTTTTTTAGGATTTTTGCATCTTTGCTCATCAGTGATACTGAACCCTAGTTTTCTTTCTTTGTGACATTTTATTCTGATTTTGGTATCAGGGTGATGGTGGCCCCATAGAATGACTTTGGGAGTGTTCCACTCTCTGCTATATTTTGGAAGAGTTTGAGAAGAATAGAAGTTAACTCTTCTCTAAATGTTTGACAGAATTCACCCGTGAAACCATCTGGCCCTGGGCTTTTGTTTGTTGGAAGATTTTTAATCACAGTTTCAATTTCAGTGTTTGTGATTGGTCTGTTTATATTTTCTATTTCTTCCTGGTTCAGTCACAGAAGGTTGTGTTTTTCTAAGAATTTGTCCATTTTTTCAACATTGTCCATTTTATTGGCATATAGTTGCTTGGAGTAATCTCTCATGTTCCTTTGTATTTCTGCAGTGTTAGTTGTTACTTCTCCTTTTTTATTTCTTATTCTATTGATTTAAGTCTCCTTCATTATTTTCTTGATGAGTCTGACTAATTGTTTGTCAATTTTGTTTATCTTCTCAAAGAACCAGCTTTTAGTTTTATTGATCTTGCCTACCAATTCCTTCATTTATTTTTCATTTATTTCTGATCTGGTTTTTATGATTTCTTTCCTTCTGTTAACTTTGAGGTTTTTTGTTCTTCTTTCTCTAATTGCTTTTGTTGTAAGGTTACGTTGTTTACTTGAGATTTTTATTCTTTCTTTAGGTAGGATTGTATTACTATAAACTTCCCTCTTAGAACTGCTTTTGCTACATCCCATATGTTTTGGGTAGTCGTGTTTTCATTGTCATTTGTTTCTACATATTTTTTTATTTCCACTTTGATTTCTTCAGTGATCTCTTGGTTATTTAGTAGTGTATTGTTTAGCCTCCATGTTTTAGTATTTTTTACAGTTGCTTTCCTGTAATTGATATCTAGTGTCATAGCATTGTGGTTGGAAAAGACACTTGCTACAATTTCTCTTTTCTTTAATTTACCAAGGCTTGATTTGTGACCCAAGATATGATCTATCCTGTATAATGTTCCATGCACACTTGAGAAGAAAGTATATTCTGTTGTTTTTGGATAGAATGTTCTATAAATATCAATTAAGTCCATCTTGTTTAATGTGTCATTTAAAGCTTGTGTTTCCTTATTTATTTTCATTTTGGATTATCTGTCCATTGGTGAAAGTGGTGTCTTAAAGTCTCCTTACTATTATTGTGTTTCTGTTGATTTTCCCTTTCATGGTTGTTAGCATTTGCCTTATGCATTGAGGTCCTCCTATGTTGGGTGGGTAAATATTTACAATTGTTATCTTCTTCTTAGATTGATCCCTTGATCATTATGTAATGTCCTTTTATGTCTCTTGTAATAGTCTTTATTTTAACGTCTATTTTGTCTGATATGAGAATTGCCACTCCAGCTTTCTTTTGATTTCCATTTGCATGGGATATCTTTTTCCATCCCCTCACTTTCAGCCTTTATGTGTCCCTCAGTCTGAAGTGGGTCTCTTGTAGACAGCATATATATGGGTCTTGGTTTTGTATCTATTCACCAAGTCTGTGTCTTTTGGCTTGGAGCATTTAATACACTTACATTTAAGGTAATTATCAGTATATGTTCCTATTACGATTTTCTTAAATGTTTTGTGTTTGTTTTTGTACCTCTTTCCTTCTCTTGTGTTTCCTGCCTATAGAAATTCCTTTAGCATTTGTTGTAAAGCTGGTCTGGTGTTGTTGCATTCTTTTACCTTTTGCTTGTCTGTGAAGGTTTTAATTTCTCCATCAAATCTGAATGAGTCCTTGCTGGGTAGAGTAATCTTGGTTATAGGTTTTCCCCTTTCATCACTTTAAATATGTCCTGCCACTCCTTTCTGGCTTGCAGGGTTTCTGCTGAAAGATCAGCTGATAACCTTAAGGGCATTCCCTTATATTATTTGTTGCTTTTCCCTTGTTGCTTTTAGTATTTTTCTTTGTTTTTAATTTTTGATAGTTTGATTAATATATGTCTTGGTGTGTTTTCCTTGGATTTATCCTGTATGGGACTGTCTGCACTTCCTGGACTGATTTACTATTTCCTATCCCATATTAGGGAAGATTGCAACTATAATCTCTTCAAATATTTTCTCAGACCCTTTCTTTTACTCTTGTTCTTCTGGGACCCCTGTAATTTGAATGTTTATGCATTTAATGTTCTAGAATTTTCTCAGAGTGTCCTCATTTCTTTCCATTCTTTTTTATTTATTCTGCTCTTTGCTAGTTATTTCCACTATTTTATCTTCTAAGTCACTTATCATTCTTCTGCCTCAGTTTTTCTGCTCTTGATTCCTTAAAGAGAATTTTTAATTTCATTTATTGTGTTGTTCATCACTCTTTGTATGCTCTTTATTTCTTCTAGGTCCTTGCTAAACATTTCTTGTATTTTCTCCATTCTATTTTCAAGATTTTGGATCATCTTTATTATCATTACTCTGAATACTTTTTCAGGTAGACTGCCTATTTCCCATTCATTTGTTTGCTCAGGTGGGTTTTTACCTTGCTCCTTCATGTGTGTGTATTTCTCTGTCTTCTCATTTTCCTCAGCTTACTGCCTTTGGGGTCTCTGTTTTGCAGGCTGTAGGTTCATAGCTCCCATTGTTTTTGGCATCTGCCCCCAGTTGGTAAAGTTTGTTCAGTGTGCTGTGTACACTTCCTGGTGGAGGGGACTGGTGCCTGTGCTCTGATGGATGAGGCTGGGTCTTGTCTTTCTGGTGTACAGGATCGTGTCTTGTTCTGCATTTTTTGGTGTCTGTGAACTTATTATGATTTTTAGGCAGCCTCTCTGCTAATCGGTGGGGTTGTGTTCCTGTCTTGCTAGCTGTTTGGTATGGGGTGTCTAGCACTGTAGCTTGCTGGTCGTTGAGTGGAGCTGGATCTTAGCAATGAGATGTAGATATCTTGGAGAGATTTTGCCATTTGATATCATGTGGATCCGGGGTCTCTGGTAGTTAAATGTGCTGAACTTGGCTCTCCCACCTAAGAGGCTCAGGTCTGACACCCAGCTGAAGCACCAAAACCCTGTCAGCCACACAACTCAGAAGAAAAGGGAAAAAAAAAGAAAGAAAGAAAACTAAATAAATAAATGTATTAAAGTAAAAAAATTAAAAGTATTAAAAATAAACAAATAAAAAAGTAATAAAAAAAAGAAAGAAAGAAAGAAGAGAGCAACCAAACCAATAAACAAATCCATCAATGATAACAAGTGCTAAAAACTATACGAAAAAAAGAAAAAAGAAACAGACAGTCAGAACCCGAGGACAAATGCTAAAAGCAAAGCTACATGGACAAAATCACACAAAGAAGCATACACATGCACACTCCCAAATAGTGAAAAAGAAAAACAAATTATTTCTTTTTAAAAAAAGGAAGAGAGCAACAAAATCAATAAATCTACCAGTGATGATAAGCTCTAAATACTACATTAAGATAACATAAAACCAGAAACAAATTACATGCAGAAAGCATACCTCAAGTATACAAAGTCCTCCGCTCAATTTTGGGATGATTCACTGTCTATTCAGGTATTCCACAGATGCAGGGTACATCAAGTTGATTATGGAGATTTAATCCGCTGCTCCTGAGGCTTCAGGGAGAAATTTCCCTTTTTCCTCTTTGTTAGCACAGCTCCTGGGTTTCTTCTTTGGATTTGGCCCCTCCTCTGCCTGTAGGTCACCCTCTGGCATCTGTTCCCTTCCCAGACATGATGGGGTTAAAGTAGCAGGTTATTAGGGGAGCACTGGCTCACTCAAGCTAGGGAGAGGGAGGGGTACAGAATGCAGGGCCATTCTGTGGTGGCAGAGGCTGGCATGCCTTGTGTTCTCCTGGGGAAGTTGTCCCTGGATCACGGGACCATGGTAGCAGTGGGCTGCACAGCCTCCTGGAAAGGGAGGTGTGGATAGTGACCTCCCCTTGCACACAGTATTCTTGGTGATTTCAGCAGCAGACTTAGCGTTTCATGCCTGTGTCTGGGGTCTGTGCTGATAGCTTTGGCTCGCTCCCATCTCTGGAACTTGTTTAGGTGGTGCTCTGAATCTGCTCTTCTCATACACCTTAAAACGATGTTCTTTTGCCTGTTAGGCAGTTCCAGACATTTTTTTGGTCTCCCTCCCGGCTAGCTGTGGTGCACTAGCTTCCTTAAGCTGTCTTCATGCAGCCAATCCCAGTCCTCTCCCTGAGGTCTTACCTCCGAAGCCCAAGCCTCAGCTAGCATCCTCCATACACCCCCACCCCCCGTGGCTGAGCAGACAACCTCTCTGGCTGGTGAGTGCTGGTTGGCACCAATCCTCTGTACAGGAATCTCTCTGCTTTGCCACCTGCACCCCTGTTGCTGTGCTCTCCTCCATGACTCTGAAGATTCCCCCCTACCCACTCCCTGTTTCCACCAGTGAAGGGGCTTCCTAGTGCCTGGAAACATTTCCTCCTTCACAGTTCCCTTCCAGAGGTGCAGGTCCAGTCCTTATTCTTTTATCTCTGTTTTTTCTTTTTACTTTTGCTCTACCCTCTTATGTAGGGAATTTCTTGCCTTGGGGGAAGTCTGAGGTCTTCTGCCAGTGTTCAGTAGGGGCTCTGTAGAAGTTGTTCCACATGTAGATGTATTTTTGTTGTATTTATGGGGAGGAATGTGATCTCCACGTGTTACACCTGGGCCATCTTGAAGGTCCTCTTTCATGTACTTTTACAGTATATCTTGGCTTACATGAAAAATTAAAATTCCAGGGAATCCCAAACATAGAACGAGTCTGCACCATTCACCAACTCTCCCTTGGGTCTTCACAATTTGCATAGTGACAAATATGGTGAAGGCTGGTGTGCAGAACAGGAGAGTTGAGAAACAGATTTCCACTAATAAGTGTGTGGTTTCCCACAACTATAAATAAACCCCTCTGAAGATGGGAAACAGAGCAGGATTTTAGCAGACACAAAGAAATTTTTAAAAGTAATAATAAAATGGGATGTTACAAATGGATTCAGTAGAGAAAAGGACTAGATAACTTGAATACAGAGCAATAGAAAGTTTAACTTAAGGAGAAAACATGTGTGAACAAATAGAACAGAGTGTCTAAGATCTGTAGGAAATCATATCATCTAACATGTATGTAATTGTATCCTCAGAAGGCAATGAAAGTGAAAAAGGAGCAGAGAACATATTTCAAGAGATAATGGCTATGAACTTTCCAAATTAATGAAACAACATCATGGCTAAATCCCCAAATCATTACACTGAACAAAAGAAGCTACACACACACACACACACACACACACACACACACACACACACACACACACAGAGATACGACCAGCTGTATTATTTCATTTCTATAACCTCCAAGAACAGGTGAAACTAATTGATGATGATCAAAGACAGGAAATGGTTGCAATACAAATGACAGAGAGGAGAGAAAGGAGGCACAAGTGAATTTCCTTTGGTGATAAGAGCAGCCTGTCTTGTTTTTGTGGAATTTCAAGGATATGTAGGACGGATGAACCTAACTGAACTGAACACCAAGGATCTGTGGGTGATCCTCAGTTAAAAGTAAATACAGGTTAACAGGAAACCATGAAAATTTTATTTAAAATAGAGTTGGGAAGCCCTGAAAGGGGAACTGTCATGCACATACCTTCCCTTGGAGCTTACGTTAATTCCTGGACAGAAAAATGCTTACTTTACTTCCCAAGTAGGAGTAAGGAAGATATTCTTTTTGCTGAGCAATAGCTCAGGAAATGAGAAACCATCACCATCCTGAACTCTCACTTTCCTCCAACACACTTGTGTTAAAACAGCCACTTCCAATTTCCTCTTTTTCTCTATAAAATAATGATCATCTCCTTTTTCTCTGGACTTGCCTATGGTTTGCCATAGTTTACATGCTTTGGATTACAATTCCTCTGCCATCTGCAAATTAACTCACTTTTGCTGGTAAAGTAACTGGCCATTTTATTTTTAAGTTTAACAAAATGTAAACAAACAATTCATAGTACAACCACTCAGGAACTACCATGGGAAACCCCCTTTTTTGTACTTTATTTTTTAATGCAGATACATATTACACTAGTAATAATAATATAAATAAAATTTTGTATACTTTGTTAACATGGCTTCATACTAGCATATTTCCATTACTATGCCCAAAGAGACCAATTAAAAAGAGGAAAACTTGCAACATATCTAGGATTCGAATAGGAGAATACTATATTTCTATGTATTTTAACAGTGGATTTAAGTACATGTTGTTTAGTTTAAGTTGTTGCCAAAATTAGCTTACAGAAAAGAATGAGGGTAAGAAAAGGAATAAGGGGTTTTTTTTTTTTTTTGGTTTTGTTTTGGAGCCCAAGGAAAGGAATGTAATGAAGCCTCATGAGGGACTTAACCCAGAAACTAGAAAACCTAAACACACACTCTGTACCCTTTATTGCACTTGGGTCATACTTGCCTTATGTCTCACTGAGAGTTCTCTCAGAGGCCCATCTTCTTATTTATTTGTTATGGTGACTGACTTCTTTTCAGGGTTAACACAAGCTCAATTTTAAATATTGTGACTATTTATTTGGTAGCCCTATATAATATAAAGTGTATTTATCCACAAACTTTGCCCTGTAACATTTTTGTCTATCCATGACTTTCCCAGCATCTTAAGGTGGTAAAATATTAAGTTGTTACTAGAATGAAATGGGCTCAACATAAAAATCAAATTGAATGTAGCTGCAAAACACAGTGTAAGACAAGATGTAGACCCAGAGCCTAATCAAGAGACTTCCATCCCCCAAATTGCAAGACTTGAAAATGTTTGCCCACAGAATTTCAGAATGGCTAAGGACAAGTAACTGATATATGCCTCTTACTCATCCTACTTTTAAATGAGAATTTTTAATGCTAGTTTCTTGGCTTTCCCTGTTCCACTATTCTATTATGTGTTAGGGGATGGAAGAGGGGTGGGTAACTTATTTACTTAGTTCATAGCTCGCCATATCAAGGATATCCACACTCAGAGTAAATATAAACCAAGAATTCTTTGGTTTTGAGCCTGAATACATTGTTAGATAAGATAAGACTTTTGCAGCTCTTGAGAAGTAGTGGTTGAGAAGGTTACCAATGATTAGTGGAAACAGTGTGGTAATTGATTCTAGAGGGAAGACTGTGGTAATTAATTGCTATTTTGGCATGAATTAATTTCCCATTTGTATCTATACTTTTTGCCCTGTAATTCTGTATTTTACCATCCATACTCTGACTCTGGGTTGGCATTTCTACTTGTTTTGGCTAATAGAACATGGCAGAAGTGACTATGTTTGCAAGTTCTGAGCCTAAGCCACAGAAAACTTTGTAGGTTCCGCATGACTTCTTATGCTTTGGGGCTTGCTTGCACTTATGCTTCACCCTTGCCATGAGAACATGCCATACTAGGCTGCTGGAAAGGTATGAGTCATATAGAAATAAGACAAAGGGAAGAGAAGGAAGGTGATCCAGCTAGCCATGCCCCAGAAACAGAGTTACCAACCTGATTCACAGCTGATCAAAAGTTCATAATAGAGTCAAACCAACACAAGAAGCACATGATTTGCTGACCCTAAAGAATCATAAGTTTAAAAACATGAATATTGTTTGAATATGTTAAGTTTTCCGATTGTTTGTTTTTCAGCAATTTCCAATAGAGATATCCCCCAATTCTACCTTATTATAATTTACCTTTCATTCCCAGAAGTTAGCACATGGGCATAGTTTCTTCATGTCTTAATTTTAAATTACCAGGGATGATACTGATTTCCTACTCTCCCTGAATTAGTTCATTTTGGTTTAGGTGTCTATCTTCTGAAATATAAGATACACTGAGGAAAGGAGACCAGGTAGTGCCTCTGAAATTATAGGAAGATTTTGTTCCAACAATGGTAAAGTAATAAAAGGGAAAAAGCTTGGCCATTTTTTCCTAAGATATTTTATTAAAACTACTTTCCTACTATTTACTTACCAAAAAGAAAAGTCAGTAAAATAAAAAAAAAAATATTTCATATTCTCTGGGCACAATGCAAAAACTAAGAAATAAGCAAGGTCTAGTATAATAATATTTAAGTTAAAAATATTTAATTTCCTAGAATTTAGGATGGGGGATACTGCGATAATAATTATTTTGTTAAACACAAATTTACACCATAAGAGACTTTGGAAGAGGAATAAAAATAATAATACTGTATATTCAAATTAATAGAATGTCAATCCATTCTCATAGATAACTAATAGTTTTTGAGTATTTCCATTTTTCAAAAAGTGGGTAAAATAAGTAAAGTAATAACAAAAACAAACCCAAGAGCAATGCAATATTGGGGGGAAATAATGAAGATTTAAAAAAAAGACATTAAAACAATAAAGTGTGGACTGAGTGTTCAACAGGGCTCAGAAAAATACATAAAGAATTCTAAAACCTGGCACATTGAAAAATAATAGACATGCATTTAACAAATATAATCTATAGGAAATGGAAAAATACAAAGATATCAAAAGAGAGTATTAAATTAAATAGATACTGATGAAACTATTAAATAGAATATACAGAGCTCCAGGTATAAATTGACAATAAACTTTTCTCAACCCAGCTCTGAAAGCAATAAGAAAGAAAAAAGGAAGAAACAGAAATAGAAATTCCATCTTCAGTGATAATAGTAAGTACTTAAAAAGAAAATTAACACTAAGCATGAAGTGTAGCAAAGCATAGTAATAAAAGAAAATACAATTTTTAAAAAGCAGGTAGTGTTGTGACAAAACAGCTATCTCCAAAGTAGGCAGTACCTAAAGAGGGACAGAAGCTAGAAGTACTGTATGGGTCCAGTGTGAGTTGTCCAACTGTGGAGCCTCCCTACCTCCTGTCTGAACCTACAGTGTGACAAGGAGGCAGTGCCGAAGGAGGTGTGGCATAAAGAGGGATACTCACAGCTATGTCATCTGGCCATATGTGTCACATTACATAGGCAATTTGTGAGTGGTAAGTGCCCTATGAGTAGGGTTTCCAGAAAAAAAAACAAATTTTATATATATATATATACATAGAGAGAGAGAATACCCAGTTAAATTTGAATTTCAGATTTAATAAAAGGTAGAAGTGTGTTCCAGATATTGCATGAGACATTCTTACACACACACACACACACACACACACACACACACACATATACACACACACACAAAGCTATTTATTTTTTATCTGAAATTTAACTTTAAGGGTATTCTGTATTTTTGTTTGCTAAATCTGGAAACCTACTTATAGTTATTCATCTTTGTCAACCAAAACAAAGAGTAACTATCTATTAGATACACTGAAACCCTGATTCGAATAAAGGTTGGTTTGTGAGCCAAGGTATTCCCCTGCCTCCTCCTTTACATAAAGTGTTCACAAAATACCACTTATTTGGGAAGACTTCCCCATATTTAAAAATAAGTAGTAGCAAAATAAACAAACATAAAAACTTAGGCTCTAAAAAATAAAACTACCATTAGAAAAAGTAAGAAAGAAACTGAAGGAAAAGTGGAAATAAAACCTACATAGCAGTATGAATTTGCCAGAAAATTGAAAATCAAGAAATACTTCCCAACTAACTCATTCTGAGGTCATCATCACTGGACAAAAACATATCAAAAAAATAAACTACAGACCAAAATATTTTATAAACATAGGTTCAAAATGTCTAAACAAAATTTCAGTGAATTGAATTCAAGAGTATGCTAAATGAATGTTACCTCATGACTAAATGGTATTCAACTAAGGAGTGTAAAGTTAACATTCAAAAAAAATAATGTGAAAGAAGATTCTTAGAAGATGGTGGAGTAGGAAACACCAGAAATCTGTTTCCCTACCTAGACAGCATTTGCACTGGAAGAATCCATCTGCTGTAACTATTTTGGAACTCTGGAGTCTATCGAAAGCTTACAACTTCCATGGGAAGACTTGGAAAGTACAGACATACCTCAGAGATATTGAGTTATCTTTATACTATATTGTAATCTTTAAATGTGCAATAACATTATGTCTAAAAAAGGTACGTACTTTAATTAAAAAATATTGCTAAAAGATGCTAACCATCTGTTGAGCCTTCAGTGAGTTGTAATCTTTTTGTTGGTGAGGTATATTCCTTCAGTATTAATGGCTGCTAACTGATCAGGGTGGTGGTTGCTGGAGGTTGGGCTGACAGTGACAATATCTTAGAATAACACAACAATGAAGTTTACAGCATTAATTGACTCTTCCTTTCACAAACAATTTTTCTGCATCATACAATGCTGTTAGACATTTTATCCACAGTAGAACTCCTTTCAAAATTGAAGTCAATCCTCTCAAACCCTGCCGTTGCTTTATTAACTAAGTTTATGTAATAGTCTAAATCCTTTGTTGTCATTTCAATCAACTTCACAACATCTTCACCAGGAGTAGATTCTATCTCAGAAACCACTTTCTTTTCTTACCCGTACGAAGCAACTCCTTATCCATTAAAGTTTTATTATGAGATTGGAACAACTCAGTCACGTCTTCAGGCTACATCCTCCACTGAAGTCTTGAACCCCTCAAAGTCATCCGTGAAGGTTGATATCAACTTCTTCCAAATTCTTGTTAATGTTAACATTTTGACCTCTTCCCATGAATCATGAATGGTTTTATTGGTATCTAGAATGGTGAATCCTTTCCAAAAGATTTTCAATTTACTTTGCCCAGATCTGGCAGAGGAATCACTGTCCATGGCATCTATAACCTTACAAAATGTATTTTTAAAGACTAAGTCTTGAAAGTCAAAATGACTCCTTGATCCATGCACTGCAGAATGGATGCTCTGTTAGCAGGCATGAAAACAACACTAATCTTATTATACATCTCCATCAGAGTTTTTGGGCAACCAGGTGCATTGTCAATGAGCAGTGATATTTTGAAAAGAATCTTTTATTCTGAGCAGTAGATCTTAACAGTGGGCTTAAAATAGTGAGTAAACCTTGTTGTCAACAAATGTACTGTCATCCAGGCTTTGTTGCTTCATTTACAGGGCACAGACAGAGTAGATTTAACATAATTTTTAAAGGTCCTAGGATTTTCAGAATGATAAATGAAAATTGACTTAAAGTCACCAGCTATATTAGCCCCTAATAAAAGATTCAGCCTGTCTTTGAAGCTTTGAGGCCAGGCATTGACTTCTCCCCTCTAGCTATGAATGTCCTAGATGGCATCTTCTTCCAATATAAGGCTTTTTCAACTACAATGAAAATCCACTGTGTAGTATAGTTACCTTCATTAATTATCTTAGCTAGGTCTTCTGGATAACTTGCTTCACCTTCTACATCAGTAATTGCTACTTCATTCTTGCACTTTGATGTTATAGAAATGGCTTGTTTCTTTAAACCTAATGAACCAACCTCTGCTAGCTTCATATTTTCTTCTGTAGCTTCATCACCTCTCTGAGCCTTCAAAAAATTAAAAAGAGTAGGGCCTTGATCTGGATTAAGCTTTAGAAATGTTGTGGCTAGTTTGATTATCTATCCAGATCACCAAACATTTTTCATCTCAGCAATAAGGCTGCTTCACTTTCTTATCATTCATGCGTTCATACATGGCATTTATCAATTAAGTTCTCTGTCTTATATGGTGCAGTTTGTGGTGCCCCCAAACAATTACAATGGTAACATCAAAGATCGCTAATCACAGATTACCATAACAAATATAAAATTAATGAAAAAGTTTGAAATATTGTGAGAATTACCAAAAAAGTGACACAGACATGAAGTGAGCAAATGCTGTTGGAAAAATAGCACTGACATGCTTGATGCTGGCTTGCCTCAAACCTACAGTTTGTAAAAAATGCAATATTTGAGAAATGCAATAAAGTGCAATGCAATAAAATGAGGTATGCCTGTAAATTGTGGTTAATTTCAGTCAATTTCAGCTCTTAGCACAGTAGCAGATTTTAACACCCCTGCCCTCAGCTATGTGGCAAGCAGCTGTGAACATGTTCTCAGAGCAGCTTGTGCAAAATTTTCAGGATCCAGGGTGGACAAAAAGGACTCTGTACTACAAATATTGGGAATCTGTTCTCTGATCCCTGATTGCTACTTCTGATCACAGAGCCATGGCCAAAAGGTGGGCAGATATTGTTGTTGCAGATCCCCCATTGTTGCAAGCTCCTCCTCAGAAGGTTAAAGTGGCAGCTAGAGGATTTAAAGGGCCAGTGCCCTTCCCTTCCTGTTTATTTTGCTCTCTTCCCTCTTTTGGGGGTCAGATATTAAAGATTAGGTCATTCAAAAGCAATTGCATATAAGAGGAAAATTAGAAAGTTACCACACATACCCAAGGGAAAGGCTCAGAAAACACCTGAGAAGACCTTAAATTTACACCACAGACTGATCCTAAGCACAGAGATAGCCTACAGCAATCAAAAAACAGAAACAATATACAAAACACAAAACAACAAAACCTGGTAAAGGGGAAGAATCTGATTTCCAGAGTTACCACATTATTAGATTTGCACACTTATATTCATAGCAGCATAATTCACAATAGCTAAAATGCAGAAGAAAACTAATGTTCCATTGATGGACCTATGGATAAGCAAAATGTGGTATATTTATAAAGTGGACTAGTATTCAGTCTTAAAAGGGAAGGGAATTCTGACACAGGCTACGATATGGATAAACCTTGAGACCATTATGTTAATTTAAATATGCCAGTTACAAAAAGACAAATATTATATGCTTCCACTTACATGAGGTACTCAACATCAGTAGTCACAGTCATGGAAAGAGAAATAGAATGGTGGTTCATAGTGGCTGGGGGGAGAGGGGAATGGGGAATTATTGTTTAATGGGTACAGTTTTAGTTTCACAAGATGAAAAGAGTTTTGGATATGGATGGTGCTGATGGTTGAAAAACATTATGAATCTACGTAATACCACTGAGCTGTACACGTAGAAATGGTTAAGATGGCTAGTGTTGTTTGTATTTTACCACAATAATAATATAGGGAAAATCAATAATGCAATTCACCATATTAACAAACTAAAAAAAAGGATTATCAGATTATCTCAATAAGCACACAAAAGCAGTCAAAATCCACCATCCATTTCTCATAAAAGTTTTCTGGAATCTAGGTATAGAGGAGCCTTCTTTAATCTCATTGAAGGTCATCTGTAAAATCTTATAGGTATCATCTCAATGGTAAAAGTCTGGATCCTTTGCCCATACGTTCTGGAATAATTCAAGGATATCTCTTCTTACCACTTGTATTCAGTACTCTGCTAAAGGACCCAGTTATGCAATAAGGCAAGAACAGAAATAAAAACATCAGATTGGGAAAGGAAGAAGTAAAATTGTTTTTAGTTGCAGATTGCATACTTGGCTGTATAAAAACATCTAAACAAATATACAGATCTGTAACCATTTGTAATCATTTTATTATAAATTTAATATTTCATTCATGTTTTAATTGATTAAAACTAAGTTTAATTCATTCAACAAATATTTGTTAATCATCTACAATGCATCAGGTACTATTCTAAATTATGTGCCCATTGAAAAATAGTACTGTAGATAAAGACTGTCCTCTTGGAGCTTACATGCTAGTGTGTGTATGAGGGGGCAGATAAAAGGTAAAATAAATACATATAAAAGGTGTAATAGAAGAAGATAGATACTATGGAAAAAATGAGTAATTAAAGGGGCTAGATGGTGAAGTGTAAGGGTGATCAGAGATACCTTTCCTGAAAATACTTGAAGGCAATGAGGGAACAGATCTGAATCCAGCTGGTAGAGTGTAGACATAGACTCTACTAATTCCTTTCACTTTAAAAACTGCTGGGCAGGGAGAGAGTTGGAGAATAGTTGAAATAATATGTATGTGGAATTTTTTCATTGTCTTTCATCATTTGTTTTTTATTCACCTGAGATTATGGAGATCCTGAATTATGATTAAGGTAAAGAAAAGTGAAGCTCAATTTCCACTGCATAACAATGTGGATATTGTCAGAAGTTTATTCAGTCTCCTCGTGCTCTTTCAACCTTACCACTCTCAAAAAGAGTCGGGGGACTAGGAAAGCACGTTACCATGTACGTTTTTTTGACAACATTGTGATTGAAAAGATAGTTCATCATCTGTTAACTGTCAAGTTGTGCTTAATGCACAGGCACATCTGTCTCACAAACATCATCAAACTGTGCTCTTGAGCCTCTATCCATACATGGAGCAGTGCGGCAGTGCTCTTGTTAGCTTTGAAGTGACTGCACTGCGATGTCTTAGTGTAAGCCCAGAGGGAACTAGCAGAGAGTTCTTTTTCCCCAACAGCCCTGGATGGACATCTGAAGCATTAGATTATTTATATGACTGTAGCACAGGATAACAGACTCCTTCAGGAACAAGGAATACATTTTAGGAAAGCAAAACAAAACGTGTCTTTATATCTGTCATGTATAATACAATATAAGCATTTGCTTTATTCCTGCAACTCCCTACATCTAAATTGTATTTTATTACCATTCAGGTAAAATTCAACCACCTTGTTTTGTAGTTCATAAGATTCTGCAATGTGGAAAACAAAAATGATTGGAATGACCAAACCGCTAATAGTAGATCTCCTTTGGGGTGTGAAAATGGGGTTATTTGCTTTTGCTCCCTTCCACATTTCTGTTGTGCAAATTTTTGATAGCAAGCATACATTCTTTGGTAATGAGAAAAATCTTTATATTCATGTGGTATCATATGAATATAAAGATTTCATTTTGTTTAAATTTGCATCAAAATATTATCCAGGAATTGTAATAAGAGCCAATACTCAAGTGTTTTCTATGTTCAGATACTCCAGATATTTGACTACTCTAATTCCTTTCAATTTTGTCTTCTAAATATCTCTTTAGCTGTTTCCTCAATTCTTGCTCTCCATCTCTGACCCCAGTGACTTGCCCTTATTATTCAAATTGTAGACTAGACAAGTAACTTAAACATCAAATGGAATTAGAGCAAAAGAAAGAGTTGACAAACCCAAATCCATAATGAAGTATATCTTACCTGACCCAGATCATAATAATTGATTTATTTTGCCAAAGATAATCAAGAATCTGAAATAGAAACCCAGACAGAAGTTTTTAGTCAGTGTGGAACAAATGAGAAAAATATAATGATGATGACAACAATAAAACACTACCATTTAGTGAGAGAGAGAATGAGAGAGAACAGGAGGGAGAGAGATTTGGTGGATTTTACCAAATAGAACAATTTATTTTAATCTCAGAAATTTTAATATCAATGACTATTTCAGAAATTTATGATATATATTTTTGGGAGTTTCCCTTTGAGACTGTTATGAAAGTTATGAAAACTTTTTGAAAATTTTATTCAGATTTAGCTGCACTAAATAATAACAGTTTAAAAAATATAAAGCTTTATTTTACTTACTCTGTATCTCTTTTTAGATTTCCACTGGCATCTAAACGCAAAGTCAAGATGGTTGCCAGCATGCTTAGCAAGCAAACGTTACTGACAATGGCAATCTCAAGTGGGGAAATAACTCTACACGTTTTTTTTTCTTGTATTTTATAGACAATGTTGTTTAACTGGAAAGTACAAATGTTATAATAGTAACAGGAAAAGAAAAACACAAAACTATAAAAAACTCTTAGCTATACATAAGTTTTAAAATGTTTACAATGATCATCTCCAGTTAAGGAAAAATGTAATATCTTTATCTTTTATATTTTATAACTTCCAAAATGAACACGTATTTTATAGTTAGGAAAATATTACTAAAATATAGAATAAAAAAAATAATGGATTATTAAGACAATAGATTGTAAAGTTCAAAAGAATGGTTGAGTGGCTGAAATAATGCCTCCTGAACTGCAGTGGGTGGTTCTAAGGAAAGGCTCTGAAGAATCAATAGAATTTAGGAAGAGAGGGAGGAATAAGAGTATTCTTCATAAATGTAACTAAATGAGAAAACACACACACACACACACACACACACACACACACACACACACACACATGAATTGAAAAGCTTTGAGTTGTATTAGCAGAAGCATCTCCGTAATTTTTAAAATGCCCATTCATTTACTTAATAAGCATGTATTGAAGGCCTATGTTGTGCTAGAACCCATAGGTTCTGGAAACAAAAAGTCAGGTCCAATAAGACTTCTGTCCTTTAGAGGCTGATGATTTAGTAGAACAATGCAGAGTAGTCAATAATTACAGTATGGTAAATATCAAGGTAGACATAGTCATATCACATGGTGGGAACACAGATAGGTCTCTGACCCAGATTTTGGGATCAAGGACAATATTCTAGTAGAAGTCATGCTCAAGCTGAGATTTGAGGTATTGTCAGGCTAAAGACAGCAACCCTAGACAGAATATCCAGCACATTGGAAAATATAAACTATGAAAAAAAGACTGGAGAACATATATAGTTTGTTATGGCAAAGTCAGAGGGATGGAAGTTGAGAGGGGAGTTATAAACCTAGGGTAAGATCCCATAGGATATCCTGTGCTAGCACCCCTGGAATATTTGTTGGCCTGAAATAATTATGGATTTAATGAAGCTTGCATAAGCACATGCATCCCTGACTGAGAAGTAAATTTAATTAGTGTAACAAATGAATTTAGAGAGTGACAGTTGTTCCTGTTCTTTGTTCCTGGCCTCCAACTATACAATGGGCAGATAAAAAAGTTCTTATCCTGAGGGGGTTTATAATTTAGTTTGTGAGAACACAAACAAATATTACCCAGAGACAAGGAGGAGACTAGACAGGAGTTAGAAGTGGTGGCTCTGGTATTGAGTGTCTATAATCTCTAAAGGTATCTAGCAATGAAATGTCTCCTGGAGACAGTCTTCAGCACTAAAGGTGAATGGATACTCATTATTATGAGTTTTCACAGTCCTGGAAGGATGAAACTCTTTGAGGAAATTAGCCTATTTTTAAGAGATGTTAAAGATTTTGGGGATGATAGGAACTGAATATAAGCCACATAAGGATGTTCTCCTTTGGTATGTCAACCCCTGTTTTTGTTTCATTACCAGTGTGGGCATAACTTTGTATAAAATAGGACATCGCAAGTTCAGTAGGACATATATTCATTGGCTGAGGAGTGGACTATGCGTCTCCAAGATAAAAAAGTAGTGACTGTCAAACAATATTTTGTTAAGTGGTCCAGCTCTATAGATACTTTTACACAGTGGAGTCTGTAGAGGTTACACTTATAAGTCAGAAGCAGACTCCATGGACAGGAGACTTGGAGAGTCTTCTATTTCAAGCAGCATAATGCATTGGAAAAAAACCTTAAACAGAATTTTAGAAGGAAGTTGCCTAGAAACTAAAAACTCTAAGTCCAGTGAGAGTTTATAAGCCTCTTGGAAAAGTTAGCTTTATTCTTCATTGAGAAATACTGTTCTGAGTATAAATTGGGGGCACCTAAATAAAACCAAAACTAAGAAATATCTCTTTCCCCCACCTCTTGACTATATCCTACCACTGAGTAGATAATACCAGTTAAAGAGGAACAAAACTAGGACTTGAATTTCTTTACCCGTAAAATTAAATTAGAATTAAATAAGTAAGGCAAATGAAAATGTTATGAAAACTGTTAAATACTACTCAAAATAAGAGTTTGTGGAGTGTGTTAGCATATTTTAAAGTAAACTTTCCATCCTTTTCCTCTGCCTTAATGGAAAGAGTATACTTCCCCGATACCTTGACTTGGAGAGGTATTTGATAGGATAGTAGTAGAAATGATGAGAACAGAATGCCTAAGAGGCAAGAGACCATTGTTTCAGGATGTGTGAGGAGAGGGGATTCAGAGCACTGCCTAAGTGAGCTCCAGAGATGGGCATGAGCTATCAGCGTGGGCACCAGAGATGGGAATGAGATGCTAAGGCTGCTACTGCAGCCACCAAGAAGCCTGTGTGCAAGCACAGGTCACTATCCACACCTCCCCTCCTAGTAGCCTGTGCAGCTCACCACTACCAGGGTCCTGTGATCCAGGGACAACTTTACCAGGAGAACACAGGGAATGCCTCAGGCTTTTGCAATGTCATGCCAGCCTCTGTTGCCACAGGCTCACCCCACATTCTGTATACCTCCCTCCCCCCAGCTTGAGTAAGCCAGAGCCCCCTAATCAGCTGCTACTTTAACCCCATCATGTCTGGGCCGGGAACAGATGCCAGAGGGTGATCTACAGGCAGAGGCAGGGTAAAATCCAAAGATGAACCCCAGGAGCTGTGTGAACAAAGAGGAAAAAGGGAAATTTCTCCATGCAGCCTCAGGAGCAGTGGATTAAATCTCTACAATTAACTTGATTTACCCTGCATCTGTAGAATACCTGAACAGACAATGAATCATCCCAAAATAGAGGGGGTGGACATTGGGAGCAACTGTACACCTGGAGTTTGCTTCTTGAATCTAATTTGTTTCTGGTTTTATGTTTATCTTAGTTTAGTATTTAAAGTTTATTATCATTGGTAGATTTGTTTATTGATTTGGTTGCTCTCTTCCTTTATATATATATATATATATATATATATACATATATATATACATATATATATATAATTTTTTTTCTGTTTTCTCTTTTTGTGAGTGGATGTGTCTGCTTCTTTGAGTGATTGTGTCTGTATAGCTTTGCTTTTACCATTTTTCCTGAGTTCTCTCTGCCTTTCTTTTCTTATTTTAGCATAGATTTTAGCACTTGTTATCACTGGTGGATTTGGTTTTTGGTTTAGTTGCTCTATTTTTTTCTTTCTTTTTTTTTCTTCTTTTATTAATTTTTAAAAAAATTTAATATTTTTTAAAATTTTAATTTAATAACTTTCTCTTCTTTCTTTCTTTCTTTCTTTCCTACTTTCTTTTTTTCTCCCTTTTCTTCTGAGCCATGTGGCTGACAGAGTCTTCATACTCCAGCCGGGTGTAATGTCTGTGCCATTGAGGTGGGAGAGCCGAGTTCAGGACATTGGTCCACCAGAGGCCTCCTGGCTTCATGTACTATCAAGTGGCAAAAGCTCTCCTAGAGATCTCCATCTCAATGCTAAGACCCAGATCCACTAAACGAATAGCAAGCTACAACACTGGACACCCTATGCCAACAACTTGCAAGGCAGGAACACAACCCAAACGATGAGCAGAGATGCTGCCTAAAATCATAATAAGGTCACAGGCACCCCGAAACATACCACGGGATCTAGTCCTGCACACCACAAAGACAAATCCAGTCTCATCCACCAGAACACAGGCACCAATCCCCTTCACCAGGAAACCTACACAACCCACTGAACTAAACTTACCTACTGGGGACAGACACCAAAAACAGCGGGAACTACAAACCTGTAGCCTGTGAAAAGGAGACCCCAAACACAGTAAGTGAAGCAAAATGAAAAGACAAAGAAATGCACAGAACATGAAGGAGAAAGGTAAAAACCCGTCAGAGCAAACAAATGAAGAGGAAATAAGCAGTCTACCTGAAAAAGAATTCAGAGTAATGATAGTAAAGATGATCCAAAATCTGGGAAATAGAATAGAGAAAATAAAAGAAACATTTAACAGGGACCTAGAAATCTAAAGAGCAAACAAATGATGAACACCACAATAAATGAAATAAAAATTCTCTAGAAGGAATCAATAGCAGAATAACTGCGGCAGAAGAAAGGATAAGTGGCCTGGAAGATAAAATAGTGGAAAAAATAGCAGATAAAAGAGCAGAATAAAGAAAAAAGAATGAAAAGAATTGAGGACAGTATCAGAGACCTTTGGGACAGCATTAAACACACCAGTACTCAAACTATTGGGGTTGCAGAGGAAGAAGAGAAAAGAAAGGAACTGAGAAAATAGTTGAAG
This sequence comes from Leucopleurus acutus, assembly GCF_964270905.1. Lineage (NCBI taxonomy): Eukaryota > Metazoa > Chordata > Mammalia > Artiodactyla > Delphinidae > Leucopleurus > Leucopleurus acutus. The sequence continues at coordinate 34,895,328 of NC_139161.1, forward strand.
AGATTATAGTTGAAAACTTCCAAAATTTGGGAAATGAAATAGTCAATCAAGTCCAGGAAGCACAGAGTTCCATACAGGGTAAATCCAAGGAGAAACAGGACAAGACACATATTAATCAACCTATTAAAAATTAAATACAAATAAATAATATTAAAAGCAGCAAGGGAAAAACAACAAATAACATACAAAGGAATCCCTATAAGGTTAAAGGCTGATGCTTCAGCAAAAACCCTGCAAGCCAGAAGGGAGTTACAGGACATATCTAAAGTGATGAAATGGAAAAACTTACAACCAACATTGTTCTACACAGCAAGGATCTCATTCAGATTCGAAAGAAAATTAAAAACTTTACAGACAAGCAAAAGCTAAGAGAATTCAGCACCACCAAACCAGCTTTACAAGTGCTAAAAAAACTTCTCTAGGCAGGAAACACAAGAGAAGGAAAAGACATAGAAAAACAAACCCAAAATATTTAGAAAATTGTAATAGGAGCATACATATTGATAATCACCCTAAATGTAAATGGTATAAATGCTCCAACCAAGACACAGACTGGCTGAATGGATAAAAAACTGAGACCCATATATATGCTGTCTACAAGAGACCCACTTTAGACTGAGGGACACATACAGCCTGAAAGTGAAGGGATGGAAAAAGATATTCCATGCAAACGGAAATCAAAAGAAAGCTGGAGTAGCAATTCTCATATCAGACAAAATAGACTTTAAAACAAAGACTATTGCAAGAGACAATGAAGGATACTACATAAGGATCAAGGGATCAATCCAAGAAGAAGATATGACAATTGTAAATATTTATGCACCCAACATAGAAGCACCTCATTACATAAGGCAAATGTTAACAGTCATAAAAGGGGAAAGTGACAGTAACACAATCATAGTAGGAGATTTAATACCCCACTTTCAACAATGGACAGATCATCCAAAATGAAAATAAATAAGGAAGCACAAGCTTTAAATGATACATTAAACAAGAAGGACATAGTTGCTATTTATAGGACATTCCATCCCAAAACAACAGAATACACTTTCTTTTCAAGTGCTCATAGAACATTATCCAGGATAGATCATATCTTGGGTCACAAATTAAGACTTGGTAAATTTAATATAATTGAAATCATATCAGGTATCTTTTCTGACCACAGCACTATGACTACATATCAATTACAGGAGAAAACCTGTAAAAATACAAACACATGGAGGCTAAACAATACACTACTTGATAACCAAGATATTAATGAAGACATCAAAGAGGAAATCAAAAGATACCTAGAAACAAATGACAATGAAAACATGATGCCCCAAAACCTATAGGATGCAGCCAAAGCAGTTCTAAGAGTGAAGTTTTTAACAATACAATCCTACCACAAGAAACAAGAAACATCTCAAATAAGCAACATAACCTTACATCTAAGCAATTAGAGAAAGAAGAACAAAGAAACACCAAAGTTAGCAGAAGGAAAGAAATCATAAGATCAGATCAGAAATAAATGAAAAGGAAAGGAAGGAAATGATAGCAAAGATCAATAAAACTAAAAGCTGGTTCTTTGAGAAGATAAACAAAATGGATAAAACATTAGACAGACTCATTAAGAGAAAAAGGGAGAAGACTCAAATCAATAGAATTGGAAAGAAAAAGGAGAAGTAACAACTGACACTGCAGAAATACAAAGGATCATGATAAAATACTACAAACAACTATATGTCAATAAAATGGACAGCCTGGAAGAAATGGACAAATTCTTAGAAAAGCACAACCTTCTGAGACTGCACCAGGAAGAAATAGAAAATATGAACAGACCAATCACAAGCACTGAAATTGAAACTGTGATTAAAAATTTTCGAACAAACAAAAGCCCAGGACCAGATGGCTTCACCAGTGAATTGTATCAAACATCTAGAGAACGGCTAACACCCAACTTTCTCAAACTCTTCCAAAATATAGCAGATGGAAGAAAACTCCCAAACTCATTCTATGAGGTCACTATCACCCTGATACCAAAACCAGATGAAGATGTCACAAAGAAAGAAAACTACAGGCCAATATCACTGACGAACAAAGATGAAAATATCCTCAAAAAATTACTAGCAAACAGAGTCCAAGAGCACATTGAAAGGATCATACACAATGATCAAGTGGGGTTTATCCCAGGAATGCAAGGATTCTTCAATTTACGCAAATCAAAAATGTGATACACCATATTACAAATTGAAGGAGAAAAACCATATGATCATCTCAATGGATGCAGAAGAAGCTTTTGACAAATTTCAACACTAATTTATGATAAAAAACCCTCCAGAAAGTAGGTATACAGGGAACTTACCTCAAAATAATAAAGCCATACATGACAAACCCACAGCCAACATCATTCTCAGTGGTGAACAACTGAAACAATTTCCTCTAAGATCAGGAACGAGGCAAGATTGCCCACTCTCACTCTATTATTCAACATAGTTTTGGAAGTTTTAGCCACAGCAATAAGAGAAGAAAAAGAAATAAAAGGAATCCAATTTGGAAAAGAAGAACTAAAGCTCTCACTGTTTTCAGAAGACATATTATACATAGAGAATCCTAAAGATGCTACAAGAAAACTACTAGAGAGAATCAATGAATTTGATAAAGTAGCAGGAAACAAAATTATTGCACAGAAATCTCTTGGATTCCTATACACTAGTGATGAAAAATCTGAAAGAAATTAAGGAAACACTCCCATTTACCACTGCAACAAAAAGAATAAAATACCTAGGAATAAACCTACCTAAAGGGACAATAGACCTGTATGCTGAAAACTGTATGAGACTGATGAAATAAATTAAAGATGATACAAAGAGTTGGAGAGGTACACTATGTTCTTGGAATGGAAGAATCAAAATTGTAAAAATGAGTATACTAGCCAAAGCAATCTACAGATTCAATGCAATCCCTATCAAACTGCCAATGGCATTTTTCACAGAACTAGAACAAAAAATTTCACAATTTGTATAGAAACACAAAAGACCCTGCATAGCCAAAGCAATCTTGAGAAAGAAAAACATAGCTAGAGGAATCAGGCTCCTGGACTTCAGACTATACTACAAAGCTACAGTAACCAAGACAGGATGGTATTGGAGAAAAACAGTAATATAGATTAATGGAACAGGATAGAAAGCCCAGAGATAAACCCACACACATATGGTCACCTTATTTTTGATAAAGGGGACAAAAATATACAATGGAGAAAAGACAGCCTCTTCAATAAGTGGTGCTGGAAAAACTGGACAGCTACATGTAAAAGAATGAGATTAGAATACTCCCTAGCACCATAGACAAAAATAAACCCAAAATGGGTTAAAGACCTAAATGTAAGGCTAGACACTGTAAAACTCATAGAGGAAAACATAGGCAGAACCCTCTATGACATAAATCACAGTAAGATCCTTTTTGACCCACCTCATAGAGGAATCGAAATAATAACAAAAATAAACAAATGGGACCTAATGAAACTTAAAAACTTTTGCACAACAAAGGAAACCAAAAACAAGATGAAAAGACAACTGTCAGAATGGGAGAAAATATTTGCACATGAAGCAACAGACAAAGGATTAATCTCCAAAATTTACAAGCAGCTCATGCAGCTCAATATCAGAAAAACAAACAACCAAATCCAAAAATGGGCAGAAGACCTAAATCGACATTTCTCCAAAGAAGATATGCAGATTGCCAACGAACACATGAAAGGATGCTCAACATCACTAATCATTAGAGAAATGCAAATCAAAATTACAGTGAGGTATCACCTCACACCTGTCAGAATGGCCATCATCAAAAAATCTACAAACAATAAATGCTGGAGAGGGTGTGGAGAAAAGGGAACACTCCTGCACTGTTGGTGGGAATGTAAATTGATACAGCCACTATGGAGAGCAGTATGGAGGTTCCTTAACAACCTAAAAATAGATCTACCGTACGACCCAGCAACCCTGCTACTGGGCATATATCCCTGAGAAAACCATAATTCAAGAGGAGTCATGTACTACAATGTTCACTGCAGCTCTATTTACAATCGCGAGGCCATGGAAGCAACATAAGTGTCCATCGACAGATGAATGGATAAAGATGTGGTACATGTATACAATTGAATATTACTCAGGGATAAAAGAAATGAAACTGAGTTACTTGTAGTTAGGTGGATGGTCCTAGAGCTTGTCATACAGAGTGAAGTAAGCCAGAAAGAGAAAAACAAATATCATATGCTAACACATATATATGGAATCTAAAAAACAAAAGAGAAAATGGTTCTAAAGAACATAGGGTCAGAACAGGAATAAAGATGCAGACGTAGAGAATGAACTTGAGGAGACAGGGTGGGGGAAGGGTAAGCTGAGACAAATGAGAGTGTGGCATGGACATATATACACTACCAAATATAAACTCGATAGCTAGTTGGAAGCAGCCACATAGCACAGGGAGATCAGCTTGCTGCTTTGTTACCATCCAGAGAGGTGGGATAGGAGTGTAGGAAGGAGAGGCAAGAGAGAGGAGATATGGGGATGTATGTATATATATATAGCTGATTAACTTTGTTTTAAAGCAGAAACTAACACAGCATTGTAAAGCAATTATACTCCAATAAAGATGTTTAAAAAAAAAAGAATATATAGGCATAAAGAGGACTTTGTCTTCAGTAAATTCTTACCTTGGATTTCTTGATTCTGGTTCAGAAGATTAGACCTGCTTAATAGGCTACTTTAAATGTTTGAACTATATAAATTTCTTCCTAAACCCTAAACTTTAATTTACAGTGTCTGGGTGCTATATGTACTGAAGATTTCAGTAAATCTGTTTATGTCTTTGAATGATTTCAAATTTTGTTGGTGAATCATATTTGAGGGTTTTGGTTATATATTAATACATATAAATTGAGCCTCTTTAAGACTTTTTTATTTTTTCATTCAGTGATTCAGTAAACGTCTTTTTAAATACATTTACAGCATAATGAGCTTATGAGGATCTCACTATAAATATGCTTAAAAACTAAACATAAAAGCAGGGTGAATATAGGAACTGACATGCCTAATTCATTCATGGTAAGGTCTTATGCAAGTTCCATGCTCTAGAGAATTTTTACATAAAGTTTTAATGAAAGTTTTGGTAACTCAAAACTCATTTTATGCTCCTGAGTAACACAGGGGAATATCACTTTTCCCAAAGGTGGATCTGGACAGCTAAATCACAAGTTGTAAAGGAGATAAGTTCATTCAGATTCTTAGACTGAATTTACATCTATATTATAGTTTCAACTATCATCTTTTTAATATTGTATTTTTTTTAAAAGAATAAGAACAGCATTTCCCAAAGAGGCCTATTGAATATGTTATATTAATATTTTAGTGCCAAAATTATTATTAATAATAATACATTGCAAAGTATCCAAAACTGGTTGGAATTTGCCTATAACCCATCTAGGCCAAAAGGAATAAAGTGTTCTGTTTGGGCAATCATCCTTTTTATGATACCTAAGAGTTTGGTGTGAGATTTTAGTAAGCATGGATAGGAGTTCATTAGCAGCAAGATTAATTAGTGAGAATATTAGGCCTTATCTACAATCCATAGTAGAGAGATAGAGCTTTTATTTTTATAGAAGACACAGATTGCATATAGGACTCTATGCACAGCTTTAATATTATATGTATCAAAAATGCACATATATATTTAATACATTTTTATTCTGGAATAGGTATTTTTTCATTTTATGCTGATATCTAAATAGACTGAGGTTTGGGGGGCGAGAACTTGAAAAAAGTAAGAAAAGACCATAAGATTCATGTCCTTGATGAGTTAGTTATTCTAGGCAAAACTAGCTGACACGTACATATATTCAGTGAAAAACGAGAAGGTGAAAAGCAAACCAGGAGGTAAAGGTAGAGAGGACAGTTACTTATTTTGGTGACATTTATCCCTTGCTTTTACCCAGTATATGTATTTCTTAAAGTGAAAAGGTATTTTTATACTGATATTTTTCTTTGGATACTGATATTTTTCTCAATGATTGTGAATTTAATCAATGAATCTTCAGCTGATTGATTCACATTCCTTGAGCCTTTCAGATACATTGTTTGAAAGAGAGAAAATGCCTTCTCAGGCTAAAAACTGAACTTCTTACGCAGTGACTGATGTTATATTTATTACTCAAGGAACTACTGGTGAAGTTAAGTGAAGAAAGTGACCAAATTTTTATGTACAGCATATTCTAGCTATATAAACTTGCTTGCATCTGTTGGAAAAGAAGCAATGTAATTATAAACAATAATTACCTCTGAGGTATGAGATCTATAGTCTTTATTTATTTATTTAGGTTTTCTTCTTTTATTTATTTATTTAATATGTCTTTTTTGGAGTATAACTGCTTCACAATACTGTGCTAGCCTCTGTTGCACTACAAAGTGAATCAGCCATATGCATACATATATCCCCATATCACCTCCCTCTTGAGCCTCCCTCCCACCGTCCCTATCCCACCCCTCTAGGTGGTCACAAAGCACTGAGCTGATCTCCCTGTGCTATGCTGCTGCTTCCCACTAGCTATCTATTTTACATTTGGTAGTGTATATATGTCAGTGCTATTGTCTACCTTTGTCCCAGCTTATGCTTCCCTTCCCTATGTCCTCAGGTCCATTCTCTAGGTCTACTTCTTTATTCCTGCCATGCCACGAGGTTCATCAGTACCATTTTTTTTTTTTTAGATTCTATATATATGCGTTAGTGTATGGTATTTGTTTTTCTATTTCTGACTCACTTCACTCTGTGTGACAGACTATATGTCCATTCACCTCACTACAAGTAACTCAATTTCATTTCTTTTTATGGCTGAGTAATATTCCATTGTATATATGTGCCACATCTTTATCCATTCATCTGTCAATGGACATTTAGTTTGCTTCCATTTCCTGGCTATTCTAAATAATGTTGCAATGAACACTGTGGTACATGTCTCTTTTTGAATTATGGTTTTCTCAGGGTATATGCTCAGAAGTGGGATTGCTGGGTCATATGTTAGTTCTATTTTCAGTTTTTTAAGGAACCTCCATACTGTTCCCCATAGTGGTTGTATCCATTTACATTCCCACCAACACTATAGGAGGGTTCCCTTTTCACCATACCCTTTCAAGCATTATTGTTTCTATATTTTTTGATAATGGCCATTCTGACTGCTGTGAGGTGATATTTCATTGTAGTTTTGATTTGCATTTCTCTAATAATTAGTGATGATGAGCATCTCATCATGTGCCTCTTGGCCATCTGTATGTCTTCTTTGGTGAAATGTCTATTTAGGTCGTCTGACGAATTTTTAATTAGATTGTTCATTCTTTTGATATTGAGCTCCATGAGCTGTTTGTATATTTTGGAGGTTAATACTTTGCCTGTTGTTTCATTTGCAAATATTTTCTCCCATTCTGAGGATTGTCTTTTTGCCTTGTTTATGGTTTCCTTTGCTGTGCAAAAGCTTTTAAGTTTAATTAAGTCCCATTTATTTATTTTTATTTTTGTTTTTGTTTTTTTCATTACTCTAGGAGGTGGGTCAAAAAAGAACTTGCTGTGGTTTATGTCAAATAGTGTTTTCCTCTAAGAGTTTTATAGTGTCTGGTCTTACATATAGATCTTTAGTCCACTTGGACTTTATTTTTATATATGGTGTTAGGGAGTGTTATAATTTCATTCTTTTACATGTAGCTGTCCAGTATTCTTAACAACAATTATTGAAGAGGGTGTCTTTTTTCCATTGTTTGTTCTTGCCTCCTTTGTCATAAATTAGGTCACCATATGTACATGTGTTTATCTCTGGACTTTCTATCCAGTCCATTGATCTATATTTCTGGTTTTGTGCAAGTACCATACTGTCTTGATTACTGTAGCTTTGTTGTATAGTTTGAAGTTGGGGAGCCTGATTCCTCCAGCTCTGGTTTTCTTTCTCAAGATTGCTTTTGCTCTTCAGAGGCTTTTGTATTTCCATAAGAATTGTAAAAAAAAATTTTCTAATTCTTTGAAGTATGCCATTGGAAATTTGACAGGGATTACATTGAAACTGTAGATTGCTTTGGGAAGTATAGACATTTCCACATTATTGATTCTTCCAATCTAAAAACATAGTATATTTCTCCATCTGTTTATGTCATCTTTGATTTCTTTCATCAGTGTTTTATAGTTTTCTGAGTGCAAGTCTTTCGCCTCCTTAGGTAAGTTTATTCTTAGGTATTTTATTCTTTTTGTGGTGATGGTAAATGGGAGTGTATCCTTAATTTATTTCTAATTTTTCACTGTTAGTGTATAGGAATGCCAGAGATTTCTATGCATAAGTTTTTTATCCTGCAACTTTACCAAATTCATTGATTAGTTCTAGAAGTTGTCTGGTGGCATCTTTAGGATTCTTTATATAGAGTATCATTGCATCTGCAAACAGTGATAGTTTTGCTTCTTCTTTTCCAATTTGTATTCCTTTTTATTCTCTGATTGTCATAGCTAGGACTTCCAATGTTATGGTGTATAACAGTGGCGAGAGTGGACATCCTTGTCTTGTTCCTGATCTTAGTGGAAACGCTCTCAGTTTTTCACCATTGAGTATGTTGTTTGCTGTGGATTTCTCATATATGGCCTTTATTATGTTGAATTCAGTTCCATCTATGCCCATATTCTGGAGAGTTTTTATCATAAGTGGGAGTTAAATTTTTTTCAAAGGCTATTTCTGTATCTATTGAGATTATAATATGGTTTTGTTCCTTAATTTGTTAATACAGTGAATCATATTGATTGATTTATGTATATTGAAGAATCCTTGCATTCATGGTATAAATCCCACTTGATCATGGTGTATAGTCCTTTTAATATGTTGTTAGATTCTGTTTCCTCGTGTTTTGTGGAGGATTTTTGTGTCTATGTTCATCAGTGATATTGGTCTATAATTTTCTTTTTTTGTGATATCTTTTTCTAGGTTTGCTGTCAGGGTGATGGTGCCTTCTTAGAATGAATTTGGGAGTGTTCTTCCCTCTGCAATTTTTTTGGAAGAGTTTGAGAAGTATCAGTGTTAGCTTTTCTCTAAAAGTTTGATAGAATTCGCCTGTGAAGCCATCTGGTCCTGGACTTTGGTTTGTTGGGAGATTTTTAATTACAGTTTCAATTCCATTACTTGTGATAGGTCTGTTTATATTTTCTAATTCTTCCTGGTTCAGTCTTGGAAAAGTGTACCTTTCCAAGAATTTGTCTATTTCCTTATGGTTGTTCATTTTATTAGCATATAATTGTTTGTGGTAGTCTCTTATAATCCCTTGTATTTCTGTGGTGTCAGTTGTGATTTCTCCTTTTTCATTTCTAATTTTATGATTTGCATCCTCTCCCTTTTTTCTTGATGAGTCTGGCTAAGGATTTATCTATTTTCTCTATCTTCTCAAAGAACCAGCTCTTAGTTTTATTGATCTTTGCTATTGTTTTCTGTTTCCATTTCATTTATTTCTGCTCTGATCTTTATGAATTCTTTCCTTCTACTGACTTTGGGATTCCTTTGTTCTTTCACTAATTGCTTTAGGTGTCAGGTTAGATTGTTTATTTGAGATTTTTCTTTTTTCTTGAGGTGAGATTGAATTGCTATAAACTTCCCTCTTAGAACTGTTTTTGCTGTGCCTCATAGGTTTTGGGTCATTGTGTTTTTATTGTCATTTTTTTCTAGGTAATTTTATCTCTTCTTTGATTTCTTCAGTCATCTCTTGGTTATTTAGGAGCACACTGTCTAGCCTCCATGTATTTGTGTTTTTCACAGTTGTTTTCTTGTCATTGATTTCCAGTCTCATAGTGTTGTGGTCAGAAAAGATGCTTGATATGATTTCAACTTTCTTAAATTTTCCAAAGCTTGATTTGTGACCCAAGATGTGATCTATCCTGGAAAATGTTCCATGTGCACTTGAGAGGAAAGTGCATTCTGCCACTTTCGGTAGAATGTTCTATAAATGTCAATTAAATCTATTGGTCTATTGTGTCATTTAAAGCTTGTGTTTCCTTATTTATTTTCTGTTTGGATGAATTGTCCATTGGTGTAAGTGGGGTGTTAAAGTCCCCTACTATTTTTGTGTTACTGTCGATTTCCCCTTTCATGGTTGTTAGGATTTGCCTTATGTATTGAGGTGCTCCTATGTTGGGTGCATAAACATTTATAATTGTTATATCTTCTTCTTAGATTGATCCCTTGATCATTATGTAGTGTCCTTCCTTGTGTCTTGTAATAGTCTTTATTTTAAAGTCTACTCTGTCTGTCTGATATGAGAATTGCTACTCCAGCTTTCTTTTGCTTTCCATTTGCATGGAATATCTTTTCCATCCCCTCACTTTCAGTCTGCATGTGTCCCTAGGTCTGAAGAGGGTGTCTTGTGGACCACATATATATGGGTCTTTTCTTTGTATCCATTCAGCTAATCTGTGTCTTTTGGTTTGGGCATTTAATCCATTTCTGTTTAAGGTTATTTTTGATATGTATGTTGCTATTACCATTTTCATAATTGTTTTGGGTTTGTTCTTATGGATCTTTTTCTTCTCTTGTGTTTCCTGCTTAGAGAAATTTCTTTAGCATTTGTTATAAAGCTGGTTTGGTGGTGCTGAATTCTCTTAGCTTTTTCTTCTCTGAAAAGCTTTTGATTTCTCCACTGAATCTGAATGAGATATTTGCTGGTAGAATAATCTTGGTTTAAGATTTTTCTCTTTCATCACTTTAAGTATATCCTTCTACTCTCTTCTGGCCTGCAGAGTTTCTGCTGAAAAATCAGCTGATAACCTTAAGGGATTCCTTTGTATGTTATTTTTTGTTTTTCCCTTGTTGCTTTTAATATTTTTTCTTTGAATTATTTTTTGTTAGTTTGATTAATATGTGTCTTGCTGTGTTTCTTCTGGGGTTTATCATGGATTAGACTCTCTGTGCTTCCTGGACTTGGGTGACTATTTCCTTTCCTATGTTAGGGAAATTTTCCACTACAATCTCTTCAAGTATTTTGTCAGACCCTTTCCGTTTCTCTTCTTCTTCTGGGACCCCTATAATTCAAATGTTGATGTGTTTAATGTTGTCCCTGAAGTCACTGAGACTGTCCTCATTTCTTTCATTCTTTTGTCTTTATTCTGTTCTGTGACAGTTATTTCCACCATTCTATCTTCCACCTCACTTATTCATTTTTCTGCCTCATTTATTCTGCTATTGATTCATTCTATTGTTTTTTTTTTATTTCAATTATTGTGTTGTTCATGACACTGTTTTTACTTTAGTACTTTTAGGTCCTTGTTAAACATATCTTGTGTCTTCTTGATCCATGTCTCCATTCTATTTCTGAAATATTGGATCATCTTTGCTATCATTACTCTGAATTCTTTTTCAGGTAGATTGCCTACTTCCTCTTCATTTATTTGGTCATGTGGGTTTTTACCTTTCTCCTTCTTCTGCAACATGTTTCTCTTCTCATTTTGTCTATCTTACTCTGTTTATGGTATTCTTTCTGCAGGATGTAGGGTTGTAGTTCTTCTTGCTTCTGTTGTCTGTGCCCTGATGGGTGAGATTGGTCCAGGAGCTTGTTTAGGCTTCCTGATGGGAGGAACTGGTGCCTGCCCTCTGGTGGCTGTAAATAAGTCTTTTCCCTCTGATGAGCAGGGCCACATCAGGTTTGCTGTATCTGTGAGCTTACTATGACCTTAAGCAGCCTGTCTGCTAATGGGTGTGGCTGTGTTCCTGTCTTGCTTGTTGTTTGACCTAAGGTTTCCAGCACTGGAGCCTGCAGGCAGTTGGGTGGAGCTGGGTCTTGGTGTGAGATGATAGCTCTGGGAGAGTGCCCACTGATTAGTATTCCCTAAGCTTGGAAATTCTCAGCAGTCCCATGTCCTGGACTTGGCACTCCACCCCAGAGGCCCAGGCCCAACCCCTGTCCTGGGAACCAAGAGCCTGCAAGCCACACAGTGTGGCCAGAGAAAAAAGTAAGAAAAAAATTAAAAGAAATAAATGAGACCCAAGACTATTAGCAAAAACAAAAACAACCAAACAACAACAAAAACCAAAAAAAGAAAGAAGAAAACAAACAGATAAACCAAACCCAAGACAAATGGTAAAAAACAAAAGTAAACACAAACAGACACACAAAAAAAGCAAAGAAAACAAAAAACAAGAGAACAAAAAACAAACAAAAGAACTCAAAAATGAAAATAATCAATAAAGACTAAACTGAAAAACAAAAAATGAAAAATAAAAGTAGAAAACAAATTTAAAAAATCAAAGAAAACAGAAGACAAACACATAAAAATGATCCAAAAAAGAACAAAGAACAAAAATAAGAAATAAACACAAAACAACCAAAAAGTAATGTAAAAACCAAATAATAAAAAAATAATAAAAGCAACAACAACTTATCTACATTAAACAAAGAATAATAGTAACAAGAATTTTTTACTGGGGCCTCCTTTGTCAGTGTCCTTGCTCCCATAGTGAGCCACAGTCAAGCCTTCCTCTCCAGGAGGCCCTCCTGTACCTCTAGGTAGGTATCTGGACCTGCTGTGGGTACTTGGGGCAGCTCAGACTCTGACATGGCCCAACTGCTGCATGTACTTGTCTGCAATGTCCACTGCTGCTAAACCTAGACTGGTTCAGTTGTGGGAACACTCAATGTCTATTAAAATATTCCACAGATGCAGGATTTACCAAGCTGATCATGGGATTTAATCCATAGCCTGTGCAGCTGCACGGAGAGACGTCTATCATGTTCCTTAGTTACACTGCTCCTGGGGCTCAGCTTTGGTTTTGGCCCACCTCTACGTGTGCACCACCCTCAGTCATTTTTTCTCCACCCAGGCAAGAGGGAGTGAAATCAACATCTGATTGGGGCTCACTTACTCAGGCTGGGGAGGGTACAGCAGCCACAACTGATGTGTGCATGAAGTGCCTGTGGCAATGGAGACCGGCAGGCAGTTGCAACAGATTGGGGTGCACTCACTCTGGTGGGAAACTCGCCCAGCACCCACAGAGGCAGGGGCTAGTGTGTGGGACTTGTGGAAGCCCTGCCCCTTCTGCACCACTCACTCAACAATGGCACCTTATTTCCTAGGCAGACCATACTTCCTCTAGGGGCATTCCCGGCTGTGGAGTCACTCACTCCCATTCTCACTGTTGTATCCATGGAGCTAAAGCAGCTCTCTCTCTGGGTTCATTCTCCTAACCCTACACTTTAACACTGAGCCCTCACCAGCACTGGTGGATTCCTGTCTCAGGCAGGGGTGCCCAAGGCTGATTTCTGAGGAGGCTTTGGGATGGGTGTTGCTCAGGACCCTGGAGCCTATGCAGGTGGAGGAGGCCTTGTCTTGAGGGGTGGGAGAGCCTGCTCAGATGGGTGCCCCTCCCAGTGCTGGTGGACGGAGAAGCCAGAGGTTGGGGAAGGAGTTTGCAATGGCAGCACTGCCCCTTATGTTCCACTAAACAATGACGCCTTGCTTCTATGGTGTTCCAGGCTTTTTCTGCAAACTTTCCATTTGTGGAGCTCCTTACTTCTCTCCCATTAGGCTGTCTTTTCACAGCCAACAGATGTTCCCTCCCTGGGTCTACACTCCAAACCCCACTTTCCAGCACCCGGCCCCCCTCCACAACAGGAGACACACGATTCAGCCTGGGGTGCACAGGGCTGCGGTGCAGACCTGTGCACAGTTCTTACTTTGTCCTGCCTTCCACAGACTATCTGCTGTCTTCCCCTTTTAACCCCTGAAGGTCCCTTTCTGTCCCAGCTCATTTCCCCACCATGAGGGGGTTTTTCTGTGTGGGAACCTCTCCTCATCTTCAGCTTCCCACCAGGGGTGCTGGTTTCTTTTTTGATCCCTCTTTTTTTTCTTTTTTTTCCCTTCTTTCATCCTAACCAGTTGAGGGGGGATTTTTCTTGTCCTTTTAGGTGTCCAAAGTCTTTTGCTAGAGTTCAGCAGGTGCCCTGTGAGAACTGTTCCATTTGTAGATGTGTTCTTCATGTAGCTGTGAGGAGAGAGGCATTCCATGTCCTCCTACTCTGCCGTCTTGATTCCTCCCTTGCACACAAATCCCTAGAACAATTCTTTAGTATTAAGCTTACCATTCCTTTGGATCTGGAGTTATTTGGGGTTAAGTACTCATTTCTCAATGAACTGATATACATCTACGTATCAAATTTATCCCTCTATTTTCCCTAGCCAAGCCCATCAAAATATGTTTTTTTTCTTTTTACACATATCCTTAAGCTACTTATTTCTTATATTCCAGAATTACTTCTCATTTGGGTTCCATTAAGCCTTTCCTCAGTCCTCAATCTAAACTTGACAGTTCGGTGCTTCTACACCCCTTGTCTTGATCTCTACTAACTAGTACATAATAGGTCCTCACTAAATGTTTGTTAGAATGAGTGAATAGGTATAAATGAATGAATTAGTACTTCAGATGATCCTTCCAGAATTATATAGGCCTTCTATGGATAGTGTTTATTTTTCCCACTTGACTAAATGCTTCCTGATCTTCAATCCCTGATTACTCAGAGCATTTGGTATCTGATGCAACCCAGGACCAGGTTTCAGGGAGGGTCTAAGCTTATCTCAGATTATATCTTTAGTGTGGTAGTTTGCTTTGGTCTGAATTTTTGTGTCTCCCCAAAATTTTATGCTGAAATCCTAACCCACAATGTGATGGTATTAGGTTGTAGGGCATTTGCAGGTGTAATTAGGTTATAAGGGCAGAGTCCTAATAAATGGGATTAGTTCCCTTATAAAAGCAGTCCCAGAGAGATCCCTTGTCCCTTCCACCATATAAGGTTACAGTGAAAAGTTAATCACCAAAATGTCAGCACCATGATCTTGGACTTCTCAGCCTCTAGAATTGTAAGAAATAAATGTTTGTTGTTTATAAGCCACACAGGTTATTGTATATTTGTTACTGACGCCCAAATGGATTAAGACATAGCAGTTATTGCTGCTCAAGGAAAATAATCAAAATCAGGTTTTGTGTTTGCACCTCCAAACGAGGGAAGTTCAATCCCCAAAATTCTAAATTACACTTTTCCAAAACTGCTTTTGGATTCTTCACCCCTACTATTATGTAAAAATCATATAGAGCAGTGTAAATCTGAAAGCAATTTAAATTTTAAAACGTTATCAAATACAAAATATAAACTCTGGCAGATTTGATGGTGAGGGTGCAAACATTACATTAGCTTCTTAACAATCTAAAAATATCACATGTATAGTTTCCTAGGGAGCCTTAGGAATACTGTTTGGAGGTCAGAATATATATCAGCTCTCTAATAAACTGTAAATGTTGAATAAGTAGACCCAAAACCCTATGTGTACTGAGTATATTTCAAGTACTATGTTTTATTAACTATTCATTGAAGAATTTGTTGAACAATTCAACATATATAATCAAAAAGCAGGAAGTTCCCTTTTAATTCTCTTGTAGAGTGTCATAAAGAAAATTGTTCTAAATAATAGAAGCAGACTGTAATTAATTTTCTTTTCTTTATTGTCCTATTGAAATCAAGCCCTGTCATTGCAATTTTAGCAATTTGCAGCAACAAAGCTTGAGGGTATGTTACTTAGCAAGTGTCCAAGAGGGATGGAAACTGGATGAAGGGCAGTTATTTCCCCAAATTGTGGAAGGTAAGCCTTTCTTCTAGTAAATTTCAGTTTAATTTTTGTTGTTTATAGGCTGATCTAACTAGCAACTGTACTGTTACCTTTCTACAATGAACCCGAGACTATACTCTTGGTCAATCTGAGGTAACATTAGCTACTTGTTCTCCCAAAAGTTCTTGACATCTTGGCTTACCTGTCTCAGCCATTGTCAAACTGAACCCAGAATTCATTTGCAAAAGAAGTTTCAAAGGGGATTATGCATTTGTATGGAATACATTTAGCTGTTTTGTTTTTTAAGGACATATCTACCAACAACAACAAAAAAAACCATAAATAATTCTTAGAATTGCATAAATGAATTGTATTTCCATCCATCTATGAATATATTTTAGTAGGATTCTGGAACAAGACAGGTTATAAAACACTAATATACTACACGTGAAAAAATTAAAAATTAAAATTTAAAATATTTATGCTCAATAAAGAAAGCTGAAGCATAAGAAAGTCAGGCTGGAGATTTATGGTGAGAAACGTAAAACTGATATGTCAGATTTGGTGACAGATTACTTATCATTCCAATTATATAGACATTATTTTGGCAATTTATTCTCATGTGTAGCATGCACTGAGCATTTTTTTCTCCTAATTAATAGTTTTGAGGCAGTGCTATTTGCACAAATAAGGCATATTAAAATAACAGCTCTGAATACTACAAAGCAAACACATGTTCTATTGGCCAGGGAATCCTGGCTGGGGCCAAGTTGACAGTTCAATTATCCAAACAGATTACAAATGATTTCACTGAAGACAAATAGCTGTGGATTTCCCTCTGTGAGTATTGCTCAATAAGATTGAAAAATGTCAAAGAGAAGCTGTCTTCACTTTAAATAACTGTATGTTTGTGAGATGTGATAAAGATTGTTTGTATGTGCATGCTGTGTGTGTGTGTGTGTGTGCATGTGTGTGTGTGTGGTGTTTAAATAATTAAGAGAACTCAAGGATTGGGGTGTTTTTTAAAAGACAAAGTTAGTAAGATCAGGTTACTGAAATTTCAACAACTAAAAAAAAAATTACCTGTCACTTCTATGAGATTACAATGAAATTTATTGTCATTATGAATATCCTGAAGTATTACAATGTTCTGAATAACTTTTGGAATCACCACATAAAAATTGTGTTTAGTGTGTACTGTGAGTTGTGAGTACAGTGATTCTATTTTTTGTTGGTAAGCTAGAAATCACCAAATGAAATTTAGGTCAATCAGTACCCATTGTACTTAATTAACAAAATACCTAATTTTACCAATTAGATAGCTATTTTTTCTAAAAATGAAAAGCTCAGCTCCAGAATAAATATGTGATTGAAGGCTTCACTTTGACTTTGTTTGTTTGTTCTCTTAATGAGAGTGAGACTCTATCTTAAAAAATCATTATATGGATCAAAACAGAAGAAAACTATTGTGTCTTCCATGTTTTATAAGTATGTGAATGTCCAAATTATATACATAAGATTTGTGGAGCTTCAGTAAAGAAAGAAGGCAACATATTATGGTAGAAAAAGCATACATTTTAGAACCAAGTTAATTTAGGTTTCAAACAACTAGTGCAGTCTTAGACAACTTATTTAACATCACTGAACTTAATTTCATTTGTCTCTAAAGTGGCACTGATAGTATTACTCAGTCCATAGGAATAAATAAAATGACACTCATAAATTACTGAGCACAATGTTGGAACATCATAAGTGCTTTGTTGATGTTAACTATTGTTATAATAATGAACTGGGCAGAGAGACATAAGGTCACCTACTTAGGGTGTGAGTGACATGAGCACCATACCTTCTTTCATTAAATCATCCATTCCATTCATTGAACAGGCACTTATTGAACACAGATTGTGTCAGATACCAGCTGATATCTGGGTGTGAATAGGTAAAAAAAAAAAGAGTCTAAAAGGATCACAACCTTGTGAGAGCAACATGAAAGCCAATAAATAATTTCAGTTGAGGTAGAGGCATGCACGAGATGCTAAGAACAGAGGCATGGAATCTAGATTGGCAGGTTCACTAAAGAATGGTGAAGGTAATGGTTCGGTGGAGACTTAGAAATGAATAAGGATTATTTAGACAAAAGTGCTGGGCAATAAGTGAAGAAATGTGTTGAAACATTTGCTAATCCATTTATATTTGGGAAGGAGATTATAAAAATATGCTTCCTAGGGATATACCTGTGGATACCTAGTCGAGTAAAAGAGTACAAGATTACTATAGACATTTAAAGATGCAGAATTTTAAAATATTAGTGATATATAGACAAACATTTTTTTTAAATTCTATTGATATTTTTGGGTCTGTATCTGTAGATGGGGTTCTTTATAAATGCTACTTGCTTAATCGAAAATATGTCCATTCAGGAAAGCGAAATACGTTGCATTTTATGATAAAAAACATCAGAATTAAAACAACAGATTGAAATCATTTTATCTAAGTAAATGGAAGCCATTTATACCAAATTTGTATAGACAAAAAATGTTTCTCAAAGGCTATGTTCTTTTAATCAAAACTAGTTATTTTTTCTTTTCCTTTATTGTTTCAATCATGCAGTAATGTGGAGATCAGCATTAATAGTAGTAACAAACAGTTGCATACACATCCATACATATAGCTGCATTAAGTCCCATAAAATAACAATTAGATATACAGTCCTTGACTATAAAACATGAAAGAAATGCATTAATATATAGCATGACATTTAAAATTTTTTTTAATTTTATATAATTTTTAAAGGTTACTTTCCATTTACAATTAATACAAAACATTGGCTATATTCCCTGTGTTGTACAATACATCCTTAAGCCTATCTTACACCCAATAGTTTGTACCTCCCACTCTTTTGCCCCTATATGCCCCACCCTCTCCCCACTAGTAACGACTAGTTTGTTCAATATATCTGTGAGTCTCCATATATATATATATGAAAACAAGTATATATATATATATAGAAAACAAATAAACCAAAACCTAAAATTGAATTTTAATAAAATTTTATGAAATGACTTTCTAATAAAAATGAATATAAAATGATGCTAGAATGGTATTTTTTCTTATAAGTGTTTTGGACTAACACTCAATGCTATTTATTTATTTATTTATTTATTTACTTATGGCTGCATTGGGTCTTCGTCACTGCACACGGGTTTTTTTTAGTTGTAGTGAGCAGAGGCTACTCTTCATTGCAGTGCCTGGGCTTCTCATTGCGGTGGCTTCTCTTGTTGCGGAACATGGGCTGTATGTGCATGGGCTTCAGTAGTTGTGGTGCACGGGCTCAGTAGTTGTGGCATACAGGTTTATTTGCTCTGTGGCATGTGGGATCTTCCCAGACCAGGGATCAAACTGGTGTCCCCTGCATTGGCAGGCAGATTTTTAACTACTGCACCACGAAGGAAGTCCCTAGAATGGTATTTTGAACTCAAGAACACAAACAGTTATGTCTAGCTCTTTCCTGTGTAATTTTTTCTGCTTTCTACATACAAATTTTTTAATTTTTGTCTATCATTCTGTGAAATTTTTGTTACTCCTATAAACCAATATATTGCTATTACTATTAGTCCTGTGGTAGTATAATTAACAAAGCTGCATCCAAATGAAGCAAAATACCAATAGCCATACCTATTACAACACTCTATTGTGACCTATTGCATAAAACCATTGAGACATCTATGGAGCTTGCTTATTGTGTCTTTGTAATTCACTAATTTAAATAATAATTCCATTTAGCACTATTTGTAGTGATATCAAAGTGATGTTAATACGTAGGGAAATCATGAAAAAACAAACTGATGATCCTCGTATATCATCTAGTGCTATCATTACATAGATGAGTTTTCTGTAGTTTCTCCTCGCCATTTATTAGTAATTTATGGGCTCATGTTATTAGCTCAAAAGCACATTGAAGACACATCTCATGCTCAATTTTAGTTATCTGAATGTAGTACTTTATAAAAACAATACTAAGTATCATTTTGAAGAATACATTTAAGCAAAAGCTTATATTTAATTCATTGACATCACTCCTATTTTCACTCAAAATGCTTAAATATGACTACTAAAGTATTTTTTATGGTAATAAAAGTCATATTAGAAGTATAATTTAATTTCAATGCTATGGAACTGTTTGTGTAAATTTCCAAATAATTAAATTTTAGATACTAAATTTTATCCCTTCCTTATGTCCAATATATCTTCTTTTACCCACTATAATTTGATAAGATTAGGAAAACTGCTATAATTTTACAGGGACTCCCGTTTTTAATAAGAAAGTTCTGAATGGGAGTAGAAAAGTGCAGACAAAATAGAAGGTTAGAATTGGAAAAGTCCATAATAAGCCTATATGGAGATGGCTTTATCTTTAAAATAGGGTCATCCTTTTAAGCTTTGGGGAGGAGGATTCCAGAAGGAAACTTCCAGATGGAGGAAAGATTGAATCATGTATCTCTAACTTTGTTTCTGAATGTCACCACCCTTTGTTATTTTCTCCGGTACTTCCAACCCCTAGCACTGTATATGCTTCTTAAAATTCTAACATAAGTGTAGGCAAAAATTCTTCCCTTTGATGTCTCTTATCATAGAGACTGATGTTTTAATGGAGAATTTTTATAAAGACAAAGATAAAAAAAACTACAGCCATAAAACACAATCTAATTATTCATGATTCAGATGCTAAACACCACAGTATAGAATAAGAACTCATCACAGAATAAAATTTTCAGACTTCCTCAGTCCTCTGGCAACTTGCAGTTTATTTTCTAAGGAACATTGGTGTGAAATTCCCTTCTGTCTTTAATGGTAGCATGATGTCATGTAAAGTACACTTCATTTGGAGAATTCAGTTCTAATTCTGTCATATGTTTTAAGGTAACTTTAACAAAGCCTTAACTTCCCTGAATATAATTTTACTCTTGAAAATAGCAAAAGAAATTACTTTCTTTTCTATAGGATTGTCATAACTTTCAAATGAGATACAGTATTAAAATAAAGCTCAATATACTTTTTTAACTTTTTATTTTATATTGGAGTATAGTTGATTAACAATGTTGTGTTAGTTTAAGGAGCAAAAACAATGGCCTACACTGAAAACACTTTTCCTTAATTTTTTCTCTCCAGTTTTTTTCCACATGGAAAAATCTACATATTAATACTGTATTAGATAAATTTACCTATCAGGATAAAACTTTATTCCTCAGAACCCTCTAGCATTTGTCAATTCAGCTTCTGATCTTTATAGCATCTGTATGTCAATTCCAAATCTGTATAGTTCAATTCCTTTCCAGGACCATGCTGAATGAATTTTTAAGCCATAATTAAAATTAAAGCATTTATTGCCTCAGTTAATAACTTAGTTCTTCTCTGAAGTCTTTTTTGATGGTATACACAGGTGAAGACTGTTCCTTTCAGTCATCTATTTATGCACAGTATACTGTGATTTAGTGTCTAGGACATTATAAAAATTAATTAGATTGTTTTTTCATTAACTATAATTTAGATAATTACACTGTATTGGGAGACATTTTCAATCCTGTGATTATTTGAGTTGACACTCAAATGTTGCAGAAAAGCAGTGCTTTCCTTTTTCATAAATTTATTTTTTATTGAGGTAATGTTGGTTTATAACATTATATACGTTTCATGTGTACATTATATTTCTATTTCTGTATACACTACAACATGCTTATCACAAAACATTTAGTTTCCATCTGTCACCATACAGATGACCCCTTTACCCATTTCACCCTCTAAACCGCTCTTTCCCATCCAGTAACCAGTACTCTGTTCTCTGTATCTACATGTTTATTTCTGTTTGGTTTGGTCTGATCATTGTTTTTTTGGAGGTGTGTGTGTGTGTGTTTTCTTTTCACATATGAATGAAATCATATGGTAACTGTCTTAACCTAAAGAAATATTTTTGGAATTCTCTTATAGCCCCAAAAGAAGCAATATGAAGTTTTATGTAGGTATCTATAAAATATTGGCTTAAATTCCCTGAGCTCTGCTTAACCTCTGTACCCCAGTGGTAGTGTACCTCCATTTAACCACCTATTTTTCTGTTGAAACAGAGCCTTACTTTCCCTGGACAATCCTTTAAATTCAACTGAGCAAAAATATATCTTTTTTTAAAAGCCTAACAGTTCCATATTAGCTAAAGCTAAATACCAGATCTGTATAAGGATCATAATCTTCCCTCCTCCTGCTTTGTCCCCAAATATTTGTGCTTATGCATGCACTTGTTCACCCTACGAGACCTACACTAATATTGCAGGACATAGGGTGAAGCTTTGTTGATAATGTGATGAATTATGATCAAGAAGGCAGAAAACTGAAATCCTTCCCTGCCTTTTATAGTGACTTTGTTTTTATATTGGTAGAATTACTAAAGAAAGTATATATAAGGAAAGGAAGTCATATGGGCAAAAATATAGGTTCATGGAAAACCTAAGTAGCCCTCACTAACATCTTATGTATAGCTTTTATAAAAAATGGCTTAAAACATTAACCTTGGCTTAATGAGCACATTCTATTCCTTTCCTGTCACCTGTTTTGTAAGATTTTTAAAGTTTTTTTCTTTCTTTTTCTTCATGGCAAGACACAATACAATGACACTCTGATACATGAAAGTCAGAACTCTTTGTTACTTACAGTTCTGAACAAGACAAAGCAGCTAGGCTGGGCCACAGAAGGGGATGTGGCAGGGAACAGGAAAACAGGAAACTGGGGCTGTTCCCACAGCTTTTGTATGCAACCTGGATGAGGTTAGCTAGGTTTCATGAACTCTTTCATGGATTGACTAATTTGAATAATTTTGCAGGCTCCAGGACATAAGGGCTGCCCCTCGCATTCTGGTACCTGGCACTATAGTGATTAGGATGGGTGCATAGAAGCCCTGGAGTGTGAGGACCCCATAAGGGAGGTAGGTGGGGTGTGAATATAATCAGCTGCCCAAGAAAAGGAACTGACCACACTCTGGCCTAGTCTCAAAACTAGGTTAAGACAGCATTTCAAAAACAAAAAAACATGTTTTTCATCCTCCATTCCCTCACCTACGTGAAATCTTAATCCTCTGACTAACAACACTGAGAATGTAAATCAAGGTGGAAGGGGCTCCAGTCAACAAGGTTTTCTGTTGCTCTGGTCAACAGATTCACTCAGGATGACCAAGGATGAGATGAAAAACCAAGAGAGATTGTCCAAGAGAGCAGGGTTCCTTTGAACCCACAGCAATTTAACCCCCTTGCCCACCAGATACAGTTAATATCTTAGATCTCAACTAATTTGTTAGCAGTTCATCCTCTGTTAGGGAGATAAGAAGCTAAGAGGGAGTTGTGGAAAAGTAAGCACAGATTTTCTTTTCTTTCAGCCTCTTAAAATAGCAACAGCAAAAACCCAGACTCTAAAGACATGACATGAAGATATCTGAGTCAAGAGCCCCAAGAAGAATGCTTTTTGACAGAGCTGTCTTTAGCAATTAGTAACTTGTATGGGATTGAGGCTGACACAGAAACAAATCCCAAGGATTATTCTGAAGTCTGTGAACATCTAGACTCTCTAATATGTCTTTTAAAAGGTCTTTCATGGCATAGCACTCGATAGCATTCATTTTCCTTGTCCAGAACCTTCCTGCACACCATCTGCTCTAAAGCTGTGTGAACTTGCATTTTATTTGCCATCAGGTATGTACAGAAGTTGTAGAATATTATGGTGAATTACATGCTATTGTGGGGTTAAGCACAGAGAATCAGTTTGGCATGACTGTACATTGTGAGGTGGTACATGGTAAGATGTTATCAGTGAGGTGAGCTGAGGTCATAGCATAAAGCATACTTATAAGTATCATGCTAAAAAGTTTGGACTTTTTCCTGAGGGCAATGTGAAATCATTGAAAAGTTTTAAATATGGAAGAGATATGATCATATTTGAATTTTAGTAAGACAACTCTGACTATTGTATGGAAGACTGTTAGAGAGTGGTAAAATAGAACTTTAAAAGACCAATTACAATGCTTTTAAGATAATAGATGGAATGGAAAGAAGTAGCCAGACCCAACAGGCATTAAGAAGGTAGAAACAACAGGAGTGGATGATTCATTAGATGTGGAGAGTTAAAGACAATGGTGGGTCAACTAGGTTATTGTCTTGAGCAAATATTCAGAAGTAAAGAAAACCTGAGGTACCTTGGATGGAAAAGAAAGGAACATTTGCTCTTTCCTGGGTTTGAGATGCCTTTCTTCTTCTTCCTTTTGGATAAATTTCCCCCCACCTTTAATATTCTGATCATCATTTTTCTTAGGATACCTTCCTTAGATCCTTTGTGTGCCAGATCATTAGGGATAACCCCATAATAGCATTCAACAAAATATATTGTAATAATTGGCTTCTTCACATTTACTCCATATTATCTTGTGAGCTGTCTGAAAATAAGACTTGAGTCTCTCATCTCTGTATCTCTGATTCATCACCTAATACATGCTACCAGGTGATCAATAAATATTAGTTAAAAGGTGAAAGGAAGGAAGAGAGGAAGGGTGATTAGTAAATGGGTAATTTTCTCTAGTAAACACCAACAAAATCTCATTGTCTGAACACAACATATGTTTATTTATCACTCACTCTGTAGAACAAGGCAGGCTGTGGAGCTTTTCTGGGTGATCTCACTTCCTATTGATGAATCAAAGACAAGATTGCATTCATCTTGAGGTTCCACCATCTTCTGACTTTAGGAAAATTCAGTCAGCAGATGGAGGAAGAAAGCATGGGAAAAGCATACCAGATACCCCTAATTTGAGTGAGATCTATCACTCTATCACTTGTACTCATTATTTTATTACAAGAATTAGACATATACCCAATCTTAGAGCAAGGACATGTAGGGAATGTAAAGAAAAAGCAACAACAACAACACACGGATCATGTTGAGCACTAACAGTTTCTAATACAGGAGGAAATTAAAAAGAAAAGAAGAAAGAAGAGAGGGAAAGTAAGTGATTGCATACGACTAGAGTGCAGAAAATGAGTCCTAATAATTCCTAGTATTGAATATATCCCAACATTCAAAGAGGACACTTAGTTGCATACTGTGTGACTGATGACTTAAAAAGCACTGTGACAGGTGTGCTAAGAACATCCCTATTATACAGATCCAGAATCAGAAACATGCATTGTAAGCTGAGAATATGCAGTCAAGAAATAACTTTTTGCATCACTATATGTGTAGTATGCCACAATGAGTGTATCCATGACTTCATATATATCTTCAAATGTATCTTCAAATATTTCATCTCTTAAACATGCTATTTCATGTATAATAACTTATGAGTTGTTATACTGCCTAAGTTTCCCTTCTTATTCGGAGAAAGTTTAAAGTAAAAATTTAGCATAGGGAATTTTTTTGGTGACACAATATCAGGTGACTTATTATTCAGAAATGTATTCAGAAATGTAACATTGAAGTATGCAGAGCAGAGATTAATTTACATCTGCTTAAAACTCATATCCTGATCTTCTTCTTGCAGTCACTTAATACAGTATGGTACCTAAAATTTATAGTATGAATCTATAATATGAACCTCAGTCTCAGGAGGTATCCTTACTATACAAAATATTCTACTAGTTATCCAGTTGCATTTATGTGTTTCAACAGGTTTGTTTTGTACATTTATTTTTAAACATAAAATTAGGTTTACTTGCTTGCTTTTATAGAAAAATTAGCATATTCATGACTTTGAAAGTATAATAATGTCCTTATTATTGAAACTCTGCCTCTAGAACTGCACTTTAGTAAATATGTCTTAATGTGTATTCATGAAACTGTAACAGGCAGTGACGCTGCATAATCTGAAACCACCCAAGATGTGAATGGGTGAGTATGTTAAAGAGAAAATGTAAATCTGTAAGCTGAATCAAGCATGTCAAGGTCTTTCTGCTAGATAATTGACATAGTATAACTCATAAAAAAACATTCTTCTCCTTTTCAATTAATTTTCCCAATCCTCAATGTCTTTGTCTTATTTGCTATAGTGATTGTTTTGACGATAAATTAGAAAATATATGTATATAAATGCCCACAAAAGCTATTGCATAGTCAATTATAATCATTAAAACCAATCCTTACTGCTAAACTCTTCTAAATTGTAACTCTACAAGAAGCAGTTGATAGGATCAAATAAAAAATTAAATCTACTACTAACATGTCTATTTATATTTCTTTCATATTAGTAGAGTAAGGTCAGGATCCTAGGAATTATCACAGAAATAACACATTCTTGTATTCCTAGAATAACTTTTACATTCTTGTGATTTAGTCAGATAAAATTTTGTGTAGGGTATTTGCATCTCATGTCTAAGTGAAATTTGTCAATAACATTATTTTCTTTTATTTTTCATATCTACTTTTTCTGTCCGATTACACTAGATGAATCTGTAGTCAGAGACAAATGTTAACATCTTTCTCTCAGAAATTAACATAAATTTTAATAACAAATAATAGGTTTTTTTGTAAACATAATCTTATGGACAACAATTAGAGAATACATCTCTATATCTCCATGTATCTATCTATCTATCTATCTATCATCTATCTGAGAGATTCCATTCCATTCAAGCACACATTGAAGTTTTATCAGACTTAAAAAACTAACTCAATTAAATAAATAATATCTTGGAGAAATAATTAATGTGTCAAAACTGACTCAAGAAGAAAAAGGAAACCAGAATAGGCCTATACTCATTTTTTAAAAGTAGATATATTAATATTTATCACCACTTCCCTTTCCACACATATAAGAATCAGGCACAGACTATTTCACAGAAAATTTTTATGAAAACTTCAAGAATCTGATAATCCTCATCTCATGCAATTGTCTTGAATGATAGGAATAGAAGAAATAATACTTTATACAAGCTACTTTATACAGACACTTTTATATGACACTTTATACTATAAGACACTTTATTCACTTATTTTATAGCTAGTGTAATCTGACATAAAAAGTGGATATGAAAAATAAAATTATTGACAAATTTCACTTACATATGAGACATATGAGATGCAAATAACCTACAAAAAAATTCATCAAACTAATTAAATCTAACTTTTTGTCTTTTGCTTTTAATTTTGAATTTCAGCTGTTAGATAAAGACTAGATCTGAGCTGCTATGTCCTTATGGTGAGGAGTTCATAATATCCTTTTGTCCTTAATAAGGATACTTCATCCTTAATAATAATGCATTTAAGATTCTATTAGTATTGCCTAATGGCTTCCCTTGGTTAGTATTTTCCCATTGTACATTTTATTGTCAAACTTTTTGAGTCATTATAATTCTAAATATGTTAGAGTTGATTATTCTATATGCCATTTGAGACTATCTTTCAATGTGTAATATATACATATTCATTTATATAGTGATGACTGATATATTGTTTCTGCTATCATCTAACACTGTGATTTTTCATAATTATGAATTTTCTTGATTTCTCAGTTTTCCTTTTTTGAACCATCTCTGCTTGCCTTCATAATGAATGAAAAAAGAGATCTTCATTTTAATTATGATCCCCTTGTTCCATTTTCTATATTATTATCTGATATTTTGCATTTGTTCTATTTTTTTTTTTTTTTTTTTTCTGTATGCGGGCCTCGCACTGTTGTGGCCTCTCCCGTTGCGGAGCACAGGCTCCGGACGCGCAGGCCCAGCGGCCATGGCTCACGGGCCCAGCCGCTCCGCAGCATGTGGGATCTTCCCGGACCGGGGCACGAACCCGTGTCCCCTGCATCGGCAGGCGGACTCTCAACCACTGCGCCACCAGGGAAGCCCACATTTGTTCTATTTTAACATCATCAAGTTGGTTATATTCTGTATCTTTCATGTCCAATGCTTATTTTAAGTTTTAACATATTTGCCAATTTATTTATATAAGACTACTTGTGCAAAATAACTGCTTGGGCATTTCCTTCTAATCTTCTGTATTCAGAATATTTCTTACTTTAAAAAAAGTAATTTAGAAGTACTTTCAGAGATAATCTCTAACTATTAAATTCTCCTTTTTTCTGTCCTGCTTTTAGCATACCTAGTATTTTCTACAAAAAAAAAAACACAACATAAATAAACAACAACAAAAAACTTGTTTCATGGCAAGGATTCATTATTGCTGTTTTCTTTTTCTTTTTTTTTTTTTTTAGTTATCTGAAGCTCATGACCTCATGTCTGAACTACTTCAATAATCTCAGAACTAACCCCCTCCATATCCCAGCCTCCATCCCTCCCAACATTGGTTTTTGTACTCTTTCTTTGATACTTCATAGTACACAAATAAAATAGCACACAAATTTTATTATGTAACACACACATTTTATTACATAAAGTTTTCTTTTAACATCTTTATTGGAGTATAATTGCTTTACAATGGTGTGTTAGTTTCTCCTTTATAACAAAGTGAATCAGTTATACATATACATATGTTCCATATCGCTTCCCTCTTGTGTCTACATCCCTTCCACCGTCTCTATCCCACCACTCTAGGTGGTCACAAAGCACCTAGCTGATCTCCTGGTACTATGCAGCTGCTTCCCGCTAGCTATCTATTTTACGTTTGGTAGTGTATATATGTCCATGCCACTCTCTCACTTTGTCACAGCTTATCCTTCCCCCTCCCTCATATCCTCAAGTCCATTCTCTAGTAGGTCTGTGTCTTTATTCCTATCTTATCCCTAGGTTCTTCATGACCTTTTTCTTTTTTTCTTAGATTCCATATATATGTGTTAGCATACAGTATTTGTTTTTCTCTTTCTGACTTACTTCACTCTGTATGACAGACTCTAGGTCCAGCCACCTCACTACAAATAACTCAATTTCATTTCTTTTTATGGTTGAGTAATATTTCATTGTATATATGTGCCACATCTTCTTTATCCATTCATCTGTTGATGGACACTTAGGTTGCTTCCATGTCCTGGCTACTGTAAATAGAGCTGCAATGAACATTTTGGTACATGACTCTTTTTGAATTATGGTTTTCTTAGGGCATATGCCCAGTAGTGGGTTTGCTGGGTCGTATGGTAGTTCTATTTGTAGTTTTCTAAGGAACCTCCATACTGTTCTCCATAGTGGCTGTATCAATTTACATTCCCACCAGCAGTGCAAGAGGGTTCCCTTTTCTCCACACCCTCTCCAGCAGTTATAGTTTCTAGATTTTTTGATGATGGCCATTGTGACCAGTGTGAGATGATATCTCATTGAAGTTTTGATTTGCATTTCTCTAATCATTAATGATGTTGAGCATTCTTTCATCTGTTTGTTGCCAATCTGTATATCTTCTTTGGAGAAATGTTTATTTAAGTCTTCTTCATATTTATGGATTGGGTTGTTTGTTTTTTTGTTATTAAGCTTCATGAGCTGCTTGTAAATTTTGGAGATTAATCCCCTGTCAGTTGCTTCATTTGCAAATATTTTCTCCTATTCTGATGAAAGAAATTAAAGATGATACAGGGGGACCTTGAAGATGGCAGAAGAGTAAGACGTGGAGATCACCTTCCTCCCCACAGATACACCAGAAATACATCTACATGTGGAACAACTCCTACAGAACACCTACTGAAGGCTGGCAGAAGACCTCAGACCTCCCAAAAGGCAAGAAACTCCCCACGTACCTGGGTAGGGCAAAAGAAAAAAAGAAAAAACAGAGACAAAAGAATAGGGACGGCACCTGCACCAGTGGGAGGGAGCTATGAAGGAGGAAAAGTTTCCACACACTAGGAAGCCCCTTCGCGGGCGGAGACTGCGGGAGGTGGAGGGGGGAGCTTCGGGGCCACGGAGGAGAGCACAGCAAGAGGGGTGCAGAGGGCAAAGTGGGGAGATTCCCGCACAGAGGATCGGTGCCGACCGGCACTCACCAGCCCGAGAGGCTTGTCTGCTCATCCGCCGCGGTGAGCGGGGCTGCGAGCTGAGGCTCGGGTTTCGTTTTCGGATGGAGCTCAGGGAGAGGACTGGGGTTGGCGGCTTGAACATAGCCTGAAGGGGTTAGTGCACCACGGCTAGCCGGGAGGGAGTCCGGGGAAAGGTCTGCACATGCCAAAGAGGCAAGAGACTTTTTCTTCCCTCTTTGTTTCCTGGTGCACAAGGAGAGGGGTTTAAGAGCGCTGCTTAAAGGAACTCCAGAGATGGGCGCGAGCCGCGGCTAAAAGTGCGGACCCCAGAGACGGGTGCAAGCCGCGGCTAAAAGCACGGACCCCAGAGACGGGCGGGAGATGCTGGTGCTGCTGCTGCCGCCACCAAGGGCCCTCTGTGCGAGCACAGGTCACTCTCCACACCCCTCTTCCGTGGAGCCTGTGCAGCCCGCCACTGCCGGGTTCCCGGCATCCAGGGACAACTTCCCCGGGAGAAAGCACGGCGGGCCTCGGGCTGGTGCAGCGTCACACCGGCCTCTGCCAGCCGCAGGCCCGCCCCGCACGCAGTGCCCCTCCCTCCCCCCCGGCCTGAGTGTGCCAGAGACCCCGAATCAGCGGCTCCTTTAACCCCGTTCTGTCTGAGCAAAAAACAGACACCCTCCAGCGACCTACACGCAGAGGCAGGGCCAAATCCAAAGCTGAGCCCCTGTGAGCTGTGAGAACAAAGAAGAGAAAGGGAAATCTCTCCCAGCAGCCTCAGAAGCAGCGGATTAAAGCTCCACAATCAACTTGATATACCCTCATCTGTGGAATACCTGAATAGACAAGGAATGATCCCAAATTGAAGAGGTGGACTTTAGGAGCAAGATCTATGATTTTTTTCCCTTTTCCTCTTTTTGTGAATGTGTATGTGTATGCTCCTGTGTGAGATCTTGTCTGTATAGTCTTGCTTCCACCATTTGTCCTAGGGTTCTATCCGTCCATGGATTTTTTTTAAAAAAATTTCTTAATAATTAATATTAATAACTTTATTATACTTTACCTTCTTTCTCTCTTTCTTTCTTTCTTTCCTTCCTTCCTTCCTTCCCTCCTTTAGACAATGAATCACCCCAAATTGAGGAGGTGGTCTCTGAGAGCAAGATTTATGATTTTTCCCCTTTACCTCTTTTTCTGAGGGTGTATGTGTATGCTTCTGTGTAAGATTTTGTCTGTATAGCTTTGCTTCCAACATTTTTCCTAAGGTTCTATCCATCCCTTTTTTTTTTCTAAATAAGTATTTTTTAATTCAATAACTCTATTATAATTTATTTTATTTTTACTGTATCTTCTTTCTTTCTGTCTTTTTTCCTTCCTTCCTTCCTCCCTCCCTCCCTCCCTCCTTTCTTTCCTTCTTGCCTTCTTTCCTTCTTTGCTTCTTCCTTCCTTCCTTCCTTCCTTCCTTCCTTCCCTCCTTTCCTTCTTTCTTTCCTCATACTTCTACTAATTCTCTCTACTTTTTCTCCCTTTTATTCTGAGCCGTGTGGATGAAAGGCTCTTGGTGCTCCAGCCAGGAGTCAGGGCTCTGCCTCTGAGGTAGGAGAGCCAACTTCAGGACACTGGTCAACAAGAGACCTCCGAGTTCCACATAATATCAAACGGCGAAAATCTCCCAGAGACCTCCGTCTTAACACCAGCACCCAACTTCACTCAACGACCAGCAAGTCACAGTGCTGGACAACCTGTGCCAAACAACTAGCAAAACAGGAACACAACTCCACCCAGTAGCAGAGAGGCTGCCTAAAATCATAATCAGGCCACAGACACCCCAAAACACACCACCAGACGTGAACCTGCCCACTAGAGAGACAAGATCCAGCCTCATCCACCACAACACAGGCACTAGTCCCCTCCACCAGGAAGCCTACACAACACACTGAACCAACCTTAGCCACTGGGGACAGACATCAAAAACAGCGGGAACTACGAACCTGCAGTCTGCAAAAAGGAGAACCCAAACACAGAAAGATAAACAAAATGAGAAGACAGAAAAACACACAGCAGATAAAGAAGCAAGATAAAAATGCACCAGACCTAACAAATGAAGAGGAAATAGGCAGTCTACCTGAAAAAGAATTCAGAATAATGATAGTAAGGATGATCCAAAATCTTGGAAATAGAATGGACAAAATGCAAGAAACAGTTAACAAGGACATAGAAGAAATAAAGATGAAACAAGCAATGATGAACAACACAATAAATGAAATTAAAAGTACTCTAGATGGGATCAATAGCAGAATAACTGAGGCAGAAGAACGGATAAGTGACCTGGAAGATAAAAGAGTGGAAATAACTACTGCAGAGCAGAATAAAGAAAAAAGAATGAAAATAACTGAGGACAGTCTCAGAGACCTCTGGGACAACATTAAATGCACCAACATTCGAATTATAGGGGTTCCAGAAGAAGAAGAGAAAAAGAAAGGGACTGAGAAAATATTTGAAGAGATTATAGTTGAAAACTTCCCTAATATGGGAAAGGAAATAGTTAACCAAGTCCAGGAAGCACAGAGAGTCCCATACAGGATAAATACAAGGAGAAATACGCCAAGACACATATTAATTAAACTGTCAAAAATTAAATACAAAGAAAACATATTAAAAGCATCAAGGGAAAAAAAACAAATAACACACAAGGGAATCCCCATAAGGTTAACAGCTGATCTCTCAGCAGAAACCCTACAAGCCAGAAGGGAGTGGCAGAGCATACTGAAAGTGATGAAGGAGAAAAACCTGCAACCAAGACTACTCTACCCAGTAAGGATCTCATTCAGATTTGATGGAGAAATTAAAACCTTTACAGACAAGCAAAAGCTGAGAGAGTTCAGCACCACCAAACCAGCATTACAACAAATGCTAAAGGAACATCTCTAGACAAGAAACACAAGAGAAGGAAAAGACCTATAATAACGAACCCAAAACAATTTAGAAAATGGGAATAGGAACATACATATCGATAATTACCTTAAAAGTAAATGGACTAAATGCTCCCACCAAAAGACACAGATTGGCTGAATGGATACAAAAACAAGACCCTTATATATGTCATCTACAAGAGACCCACTTCAGACCTAGAGACACATACAGACTGAAAGTAAGGGGATGGAAAAAGATATTTCATGCAAATGGAAACCAAAAGAAAGCTGGAGTAGCAATTCTCATATCAGACAAAATAGACTTTAAAATAAGGACTATTAAAAGAGACAAAGAAGGACACTACATAATGATCAAGGGATCGATCCAAGAAGAAGATATAACACTTATAAATATTTATGCACCCAACATAGGAGCACCTCAATACATAAGGCAAATACAAACAGCCATAAAAGGGGAAATCAACAGTAACACATTCATAGTAGGGAACTTTAACAACCCACTTTCACCCATGGACAGATCATCCAAAATGAAAATAAATAAGGAAACACAAGCTTTAAATGATACATTAAACAAGATGGACTTAATTGATATTTATAGGACACTCCATCCAAAAACAACAGAATACACATTTTTCTCAAGTGCTCATGGAACATTCTCCAGGATAGATCATATCTTGGGTCACAAATCAAGCCTTGGTAAATTTAAGAAAATTGAAATTGTATCAAGTATCTTTTCTGACCACCATGCCATGAGACTAGATATCAATTACAGGAAAAGATCTGTAAAAAATACAAACACATGGAGGCTAAACAATACACTACTTAATAATGAAGTAATCACTGAAGAAATCAAAGAGGAAATAAAAACATACCTAGAAACAAATGACAATGGAGACACAATGACCCAAAACCTATGGGATGCAGCAAAAGCAGTTCTAAGGGGGAAGTTTATAGGAATACAAGCCCACCTTAAGAAGCAGGAAACATCTCGAATAAACAACCTAACCTTGCACCTCAAGCAATTAGAGAAAGAAGAACAAAAAAACCCCAAAGCTAGCAGAAGGAAAGAAATCATAAAAATCAGATCAGAAATAAATGAAAAAGAAATGAAGGAAACAATAGCAAAGATCAATACAACTAAAAGCTGGTTCTTTCAGAAGATAAACAAAATAGATAAACCACTAGCCTGACTCCTCAAGAAATAAAGGGAAAAAACTCAAATCAATAGAATTAGAAATGAAAAAGGAGAAGTAACAACTGACACTGCAGAAATAAAAAAGATCATGAGAGATTACTGTAAGCAACTCTATGCCAATAAAATGGACAATCTGGAAGAAATGGACAAATTCTTAGAAATGCACAACCTGCCAAGACTGAATCAGGAAGAAATAGAAAATATGAACAGACCAATCACAGGCACTGAAATTGAAACTGTGATTAAAAATCTTCCAACAAACAAAAGCCCAGGACCAGATGGCTTCACAGGTGAATTCTATCAAACATTTAGAGAAGAGCTAACACCTATCCTTCTCAAACTCTTCCAAAATATAGCAAAGGGAGGAACACTCCCAAATTCCTTCTACAAGGCCACCATCAACTTGATACCAAAACCAGACAAGGATGTCACAAAGAAAGAAAACTACAGGCCAATATCACTGATGAACATAGATGCAAAAATCCTCAACAAAATACTAGAAAACAGAATCCAACAGCATATTAAAAGGATCATACATCATGATCAAGTGGGGTTTATTCCAGGAATGCAAGGATTCTTCAATATACACAAGTCAATAAATGTGATACACCATATTAAAAATTGAAGGAAAAAAACCATATGATCATCTCAATAGAGGCAGAGAAAGCTTTTGACAAAATTCAACACCCATTTATGATAAAAACCCTGCAGAAAGTAGGCAGAGAGGGAACTTTCCTCAACATAATAAAGACCATATATGACAAGCCCACAACAAACATCATCTTCAATGATGGAAAACTGAAAGCATTTCCACTAAGATCAGGAACAAGACAAGGTTGCCAACTCTCACCACTCTTATTCAACATAGTTTTGGAAGTTTTAGCCACAGCAATCAGAGAAGAAAAGGAAATAAAAGGAATCCAAATCAGAAAAGAAGAAGTAAAGCTGTCACTGTTTGCAGATGACATGATACTATATATAGAGAATCCTAAAGATGCTACCAGAAGACTACTAGAGCTAATCAATGAATTTGGTAAAGTAGCAGGATACAAAATTAATGCACAGAAATCTCTGGCATTCCTATATACTAATGATGAAAAATCTGAAAGTGAAATCAAGAAAACACTCCCATTTACCATTGCAGGAAAAAGAATAAAATATCTAAGAATAAACCTACCTAAGGAGACAAAAGACCTGTATGCAGAAAATTATAAGACACTGATGAAAGAAATTAAAGATGATACAAATAGATGGAGAGATATACCATGTTCTTGGACTGGAAGAATCAACATTGTGAAAATGACTCTACTACCCAAAGCAATCTATAGATTCAATGCAATCCCTATCAAACTGCCAATGGCATTTTTCACAGAACTAGAACAAAAAATTTCGCAATTTGTATGGAAACACAAAAGACCCCGAATAGCCAAAGCAATCTTGACAACGAAAAAAGGAGCTGGAGGAATCAGGCTCCCTGACTTCAGACTCTACTACAAAGCTACAGTAATCAAGACAGTGTGGTACTGGCACAAAAACAGAAAGATAGATCAATGGAACAGGATAGAAAGCCCAGAGATAAACCCACGCACATATGGACACCTTATCTTTGATAAAGGTGACAGGAATGTACAGTGGAGAAAGGACAGCCTCTTCAATAAGTGGTGCTGGGAAAACTGGACAGGTACATGTAAAAGTATAAGATTAGATCACTCCCTAACCCCATACACAAAAATAAACTCAAAATGGATTAAAGACCTAAATGTAAGTCCAGAAACTATCAAACTCTTAGAGGAAAACATAGGCAGAACACTCTCTGACATAAATCACAGCAAGATCCTTTCTGACCCACCTCCTAGGGTAATGGAAATAAAAACAAAAATAAACAAATGGGACCTAATGAAACTTCAAAGCTTTTGCACAGCAAAGGAAACCATAAACAAGACCAAAAGGCAACCCTCAGAATGGGAGAAAATATTTGCAAATGAAGCAACTGACAAAGGATTAATCTCCAAAATATACAAGCAGCTCATGCAGCTCAATAACAAAAAAACAATCAACCCAATCCAAAAATGGGCAGAAGACCTAAATAGACATTTCTCCAAAGAAGATATACAGACTGCCCACAAACACATGAAAGAATGCTCAACATCATTAATGATTAGAGAAATGCAAATCAAAACTACAATGAGATATCATCTTACACCAGTCAGAATGGCCATCATCAAAAAATCTAGAAACAATAAATGCTGGACAGGGTGTGGAGAAAAGGGAACACTCTTGCACTGCTGATGGGAATGTGAATTGGTTCAGCCACTATGGAGAACAGTATGGAGGTTCCTTAAAATTCTACAAATAGAACCACCATATGACCCAGCAATCCCACTACTGGGCATATACCCTGAGAAAACCAAAATTCAAAAAGAGTCATGTACCAAAATGTTCATTGCAGCTCTATTTACAATAGCCCAGAGATGGAAACAACCTATGTGCCCATCATCGGATGAATGAATAAAGAAGATGTGGCACATGTATACAGTGGAATATTACTCAGCCTTACAAAGAAACGAAATTGAGCTATTTGTAATGAGGTGGATAGACCTAGAGTCTGTCATACAGAGTGAAGTAAGTCAGAAAGAAAAAGACAAATACCGTATGCTAACACATATATATAGAATTTAAAAAACAAAATGTCATGAAGAACCTAGGGGTAAGACGCAGACCTACTGGAGAACGGACTTGAGGATATGGGGAGGGGAAGGGTGAGCTGTGACAGGGCGAGAGAGAGGCATGGACATATACACACTAACAAACGTAGTAAGGTAGATAGTTAGTGGGAAGCAGACGCATGGCACAGGGATATTGGCTCAGTGCTTTGTGACAGCATGGAGGGGTGGGATAGGGAGGGTGGGAGGGAGGGAGACACAAGAGGGAAGACGTATGGGAACATATGTATATGTATAACTGATTCACTTTGTTATAAAGCAGAAACTAACACACCATTGTAAAGCAATTATACCCCAATAAAGGTGTTAAAAAAAAAAAGGATAATACAAGTAGATGGAGAGATATACCATGTTCTTGGACTGGAAGAATCAACATTGTGAAAATGACTCTACTACCCAAAGCAATCTACAGATTCAATGCAATCCCTATCAAACTACCACTGGCATTTTTCACAGAACTGGAACAGAAAATTTCACAATTTGTATGGAAACACAAAAGACCCCGAATAGCCAAAGCAACCTTGAGAATGAAAAATGGAGCTGGAGGAATCAGGCTCCCTGACTTCAGACTATACTACAAAGCTACAGTAATCAAGACAGTATGGTACTGGCACAAAAACAGAAAGATAGATCAATGGAACAGGATAGAAAGCCCAGAGATAAACCCATGCACATATAGTCACCTTATATTTGATAAAGGAGGCAAGAATATACAGTGGAGAAAAGACAGCCTCTTCAATAAGTGGTGCTGGGAAAACTGGATAGGCACACGTAAAAGTATGAGATTAGAATGCTCCCTAACACAATTTACAAAAATAATTTCAAAATGGATTAAAGACCTAAATGTAAGTCCAGAAACTATCAAACTCTTAGAGGAAAACATAGGCAGAACACTCTATGACATAAATCATAGCAAGATCTTTTTTGACCCACTTCCTAGAGAAATGGAAATAAAACCAAAAATAAACAAATGGGACCTAGTGAAACTTAAAAACTTTTGCACAGTAGAGGAAACCATAAACAAGACCAAAAATCATAAAGTTTTAATAGTCTCCAACTTTATTTAGTTCAAAACTCACCAAAGAATACACAGAAGACCAGCTGTAAGCTGGCAAAATTCTCATATGTACATTGATCACAACACTGACTAAAATTCATTTTCTTCCCCTACCTCCGACCATGGCTATTCCTTTTCTATGAATACAGTGTCCCTTATCCTTTATTCATGCTCCCAGTCCCCTAAACAAAAGTTATATCTGATGCCCTCCTTGCCCTACCTCCATAGCTAATCAATATTTAAATCTTATAAATTTTATCCCTTAGTCTCTTTACAAACATTCTCCATATTTTCATTCTAACAGCTATTTCCTATTTTAGTCCCTCATTGGCTTATACCTATGTAATTACAATATCCTCTTTCCTAGACACAATTCAACCCATAACACCTTCTATGTTTTTCCTCTGATGTGTTGGATTACTTATTCTGAGAATGTGCCATGCACTCTCACACCTTAATTTATTTTCACAGGCTAGTCTTTCTACATAAATTTTCCATTTTCCACTTAAGGTGAGATTTTAACCTTTAATATTCAGCTCAATTATCACTACTCTCCAATACAACATTAAAACCTTCTTTCTTTTGTATTTTCATAGAAATTCTTATATGATTCTATATTCCTTTAAATATTTTTATATACCCCTGTAATCCCACAAGTAAATGTGAACCCTGTCACTGTAGTCTGTGTGATATTCATTT
Organism: Leucopleurus acutus; assembly: GCF_964270905.1. Classification (NCBI taxonomy): domain Eukaryota; kingdom Metazoa; phylum Chordata; class Mammalia; order Artiodactyla; family Delphinidae; genus Leucopleurus; species Leucopleurus acutus. Next base: position 34,933,486 of record NC_139161.1, read on the forward strand.
CTGTATCCACAATGTCTAACATAGTACTATATAAAGTATCATGTCCTCAGTATATATTTTACATGGATTAATGAGTGAATGGATGGATAGATGTATGTATGCATGTATGTATGTATGGATGAAGTGCCACTAGTGCGTATGATTTTATCACATGAATATACTGCTTAAAACAGTTAACCCTCATTTTTTTGCATGATAATGTTCAGATTCCTTAATGTCACTCCAAAGACATTTCATAATAAGGCAGGTTAAACTCCTACACACTCTTAAATTGCCTAGTTGGGCCATGACCATTTTATTACAGCTTGCCCCAGTTACATGATTTTTCAAACCACACTGTGTGTTCTGTATTCAACAGACACATACACAGCCCTAGGTATTCCAAAGCACAACTATCTAGTGTTCTCTCCTTTGGTTGGTATACCATTGGGTTCTCTGAGCATCTGCTGTTCCATCTTCATATTCATTTTCAAATATAATATTACTTTTTGTTTCAAGCACCTTTGCATGTATTCCCTATATTGCACTTTCATTCTACAAAAGTACCCCATTTATTTCTAAACAAAACCATAACTTCACCATAGCTATCTCCTTCCTTGATGTCAGTACAATGTTTCTTTAGCCTTGGGTCTTATGAGTTCTGTTCTGCTCACCTCTCTTTTGAGCTCATTTCTTTGTTATGCTCGATAAGTAGTTATTTTCACCTCTTGCTGTAAATACAAAGCCTACCATGGGCCAGACACAATAGACATTTGGGCTACATCAATGAATAAAATAGACAAAGGTCCTTGCACTTGTCTAGTTTATATTCTAACAGGGATAGCCAGGTAATAAAAAATAAACAGTAAACACAATAAATAAATAAATTAGATGGGATCTTAGTGATAAGTGATATAAAAATAATAAAAAGTAAATCAGGGTAAGGAGGATAGGAATAACTGAAATTTCAGTGGTAGTCAGTCATAGCTCATTGAGAAGCTGACATTTGAGCAAAGATGAGAAGAAGGTGAAGGAGAGTCAAATTTGGAGGAAGAGAATAATAGGCAAAGGGAACAGATAGTGTAAGACTCTAACTTGGGAGAGTGCTTGTTTGAGGAACAGCAAGGTGTTCTGTTGTGGAAGATGAGTGAAAGGTATGTGGAAAGAAGTAAGAGAGGTGGCCAAAGCTATAACTTACAGGTCATGTAAGATGTTGAAAATTATATCTATAATGTCATAACTATCTACAGAATCATCAATTTATATTTCTTCACCCTGCTTTGTTTTCTTCAGAGGATACATTTCTATCTGTGATTATTCATTTTATGTATTTGTTAAAGGTATATTATTTCTCTCTCATACTAAACTACAAGGCCTTTAGGACAAGGAAATTTACAATAGCTCTAGGGACATATTAGTGGCCCAGTTATATTTGTTGAAAGCACATAAATGTTGCATGGTATTTCCTTATATTTTCTAACTGCCATTTACCTCATTAGTATACTTCAGATCTGTTTTTCCAGCCCCTGATGTTGATGCTCAAAATATATTTGCTGCTTTGAATTACAATAATGGGAAATGAAAGCAGCATAGTAGTCTATTATAGACAAGCTTCAAATCTTTCAATCCAAGAGCTTTCATAGTGTTTATTTATTTATTTTTCTGCACTCTGTTTATGTGGATTCACTGCAGCTTCTAATTGGTAAGGAGAAGCCTCAGGCTATACTTACAAAACACACAAACAATAAACAAGATGTTCTTATTTTTATAAATATGTAAAATTAAAACTAGTGCTCTATTGTCCATATCTCCAGAAATTAGAATCCTATTCACTTAGAAATATCTTCTTAATGGAGGGGAAAAAACCCAAAACATAAGAAAGAAAAAACCAAACAACTATCCCCCTTTAAATTAGTATTTCTAGGTTTCTAAATTGATTTTTATATATGAATAAACAGTGAAATAAGGTTACATAAAATTTAAAATTGTGTAGAATCATCCACATATTTTTCTTATGCAGTAGTTTTATTTCTAATTCTAATTCTATAAATTTTAACTCACAAGTGTCTCTTGACCAATAGGTAAGGTAGAAATAGTGCCAGTCAGGACATTTGTGTTAATCCCAGAGCCTCAGTAAAGAGAACATTGGTAATGCTGCCACTGATTAAGGATTGCTAAGACAAAAAAACCAGAAATATAGATCAGTGAAATAGGATAGAAAGACCAGAAATAAACCCATGAGGAGAAAAACTATACAGTGGGGGAAAGAGAGTCTCTTTAAAAAATGGTCCTGGGTAAACTGGACAGATACATGTAAAAAATGAAATTAGAGCACACTTTAACACCATACAAAAAAATAAACTGAAAGTGGATTAAAGACCTAAATGTAATACCAGATACTGTAAGACTCTTAGAGGAAAACATAGGCACAACACTCTCTGACATAAATTGCGGCAATATATTTTTTGATCCATCTTCCAGATTAATGGAAATAAATAAATAAATAAATAGGACCTAATTAAACTCAAAAGCTTTTGCACAGCAAAGGAAACCATAGACACAACTAAAAGGCAACACACAGAATGGGAGAAAATATTTGCATATGGTGCGACTGACAAAGGATTAGTCTCCAAAATTTACAAACAGCTCATGTGGCTCAGTATCACAAAAACTAAAAACCCAATCAAACAATGGGCAGAAGACCTAAATAGATATTTCTCCAAAGAGGACATACAGATGGTTAAAAAGCACATGAAAAGATGCTCAACATCGCTAATTATTAGAGAAATGCAAATCAAAATTGTAATGAGATATCACCTCACACAGGTCAGAATGGTTATCATCAAAAAATCTACAAATATTAAATGCTGGAGAGGGTGTGGAGAAAAGGGAACCCTCCTACACTGTTGGTAGGAATTTAAATTGGGTCAGCCACTGTGGAGAACAGTATGGCGGTTCCTTAAGAAACTAAAAATAGAGCTAACATATGATCCAGCAATCTCACTCCTGGGCATATATGAAAAGAAAAATAAGATTAGAAAGGATACATGCACACCAATGTTCATTGAAGTGCTGTTTACAATAACCAAGACATGGAAGCAACATAAATATCCATTGACAGATGAATGGATAAAGAATTTATGGTACATATATACAATTGAATATTACTCAGCTGTTAAAAAAAATGAAATAATGCCATTTGCAGCAACATGGGTAGACCTGGAGATTATCATACTAAGTGAAGTAAATCAGACAGAGAAAGACAAATATCATATGATATCACTTATTTGTGGAATCTAAAAGAAAAATGATACAAATGAACTTATTTACAAAACAGAAACAGACTCACAGATTCAGGGAACAAACTTATGGTTACCAGGGAGAAGAGGGGGAGGGGGATAGACTGGGAGTTTGGGATTGACATGTACCTACTGCTATATTTAAGATAGATAACCAAAAAGGACCTACTGTATAGCACAGGGAACTCTGTTTAATATCCTGTCATAACCTAAATGGGAAAATAATTTGAAAAATAATAGATATATACATATGTATATGAATCACTTTTCAGTACACCCAAAACTAACACAATATTGTTAATCAACTATATTCCAATATAAAATAAAAATTAAAAAAAATAATAAAGTTATTGGTGTTTTGTAGCCTCTTCTTGCAAACCCATGTATGCTTTTATTTCTGCTTCTTTCCCTTAATTGTTTAGATTGGTCTTATTTTCTGTATATTGCTTCTTTGGATTCCTCATTTTGTTCTTCAACAAATCAGATTCCTCCCCTCCCCCTGGCATTTATTCTCCTACTATATTGTCTTTGTTGGATGTAGTTCCCTTCTTTGGAAGGAAATAATTTACTATCTCTTAGGAACTCCTCAATTTGCATGGACAAAAACATATTTGGAATATTTTGTGCAAGAAGATTTTGCTCAGTAGAAAAAAAATAAACAAAAAAATAATATGGCCTTTCTTTTTAAATTCTTATTTAACTACAGGCATTGCTTAAAGCAAAACTTATTTTAAAAGCTTATGTTTTTGTCCCAGCTCATGGGCACGCACTAAGTACATATGATAGCATATATATACACTGACTAAATAAATAAATAATATAATGTGGCATATATATGCTGCAATGATATATTATAACACAATAATTCTCTCTCTATATGATATATATAAAGCAAAAATTCTGCCTCAAACCTTTTATTATGAATGGATTACAGTTAGCTGATGTCAAAAATCCAGATAGTTGGAATTAAGATGTTTGAGTAGATTTTTTAAAATAGCTGATTCATATAAATGCAGCATAAATAATTTGAAAACCAGAAATTAGCTACCTCTTAAAAGGGAAATGAGAAAAAAATTCTGTTCATGACTCTAATTCTAATTTTTGAGTGATATTATAGGCTGAATTTTTAAATGTAATGCTCAATTTTTTTCCTGATATTTACCATTAAAACAATTTAAGTAATTAAAATATTTTCACCACATATAAAATAAATTTAAGCTGGTTCCTTAATCTGGTAATAAAAGGAATAATAAATAAAAATATGTTATATAGAAAGTTGAATAATAAATGATAAAAGTTTACAGAGGAATATGACAATAAGCTGCTGAAATTTAGAAAAAGTTTAGATATATCTCAAGGAATTTGGAATATAGTAGGATAAGCATAGCATTACAAATGTTGAAACTGGCATAAACAAAATTTTAAATTTGGTCATAAGTATGATATACACTGTAATATGATGTTAGGCCCATTATGATCAACAGATATAAATTAAATCATGATAATGCTTCATAAAATAAAACTTTATCTCTTTAGCTCTCACCTGTGACAGATATTAAGTTGGAACTGCTCCTGTTTCAGTTGTCTCTATCCAGGGTTGATGAACTGTTCATGTGAGGCTCAAAGACAAGTTTCTTTTTTAAAAAAGAACCTTATTTGGGCAATTAATCTGTGACAATAAATGGTGTTAGGAAAACAGGACAGCTTCATGAAAAAGAATCAAACTGGACTACTTTCTCACCATATATAAAAATAAAATTAAAATGGATTAAAGCCTTAAGTGTAAGATCTGAAACCATAAAATTGCCAGAAGAAAATATAGATAATACTTCCTTTGACATCAGTCGTAGCAATATTTTTTTGGACATGTCTCCTCAGGCAAGGGAAACAAAAGCAAAACTAAACAAGTGTGACTACATCAAACTAAAAATCTTCTGTATGGCAAAGGAAACTATAGACAAAACAAAAAGGCTGCCTACTGAATGGAAGAAGATATTTGCAAACAATATATCTGTTTAGGTGTTAATATCCAAAATATTCAAAAAACTCATAAAACTGAATATTGAAAAATAGTCAACCTGATTAAAAAATGAACAGAGGAACTGAACAGACATTTTCCAAAGAAGACATACAGATTGCCAACAGGCATATGAAAGGATGCTCAGCATCACAAATAAAGATTACAATGAGATATTACCTCACACTTTTCAGAATGGCTCTTATCAAAAAGACAAGAAATAAAAAGTCTTGGTGAGGGTGTGGGAAAAAGGGAACACACTTGCACTGTTGGTGGGAATGTAAATTTGTACAGCTACTATGGATAACAGTATGGAGCTTTCTCAGAAAATTAAAAATAGAACTACCATATGATCTAGAAATTCCACTCCTGGTTATTTATCCAGTAAACAGTAATTGGAAAAGATGTATGCACCCCAATGTTCAATGCAGCAGTATTTACAATAGCCAAGATACAGAAGCAATCTAAGTGCCCATCAATAGGTGAATGGATAAAGAAGACCTGGTGTATATTGAATGGAATATTAGCCACAAAAAGAATGAAATATTGTCATTTGCAACATATATGAACCTAGAAGGTATTATGCTAAATGAAATAATTGAGACAGAGAAAGACAAATACTGTATGATTTCACTTATATGTGGAATCTAAAAAAACAAAACAAATAAGCAAACATAACCAAACAGAAACAATCATAGAAACAGAGAACAAACAGGTTCAGGAGAGAAATAGATGAGGGAGATTAAGAGATACAAACTTCCAGTTCCAAAATAAATTAGTCACAGGGATGAAATGTACAATGTGAGGAATATAGTCAATAATTATATAATATCTTTGTATGGTGACAGATAGTAACCAGACTTATTGTGGTGATCATTTTGCAATGTATAGAAATATTGAGCCACTATGTTGTGTAACAGGAAATGTTAGTCAAATTATACCTCAAAAACAAACAAACAAACTAACAGAAGAAGACATCCGATTTGTTGTCAGAGGCAGGGGAGGGGGGGAGGGGAGATTGGATGAAGGTGGTGAAAAGGTACAAACATACAGTCATAAGTAAATAATTACCAGGGATGTAATGTATAACATGATAAATATTATTAACACTGTTGTATATTATATATGAAAAATTTTCTCATCACAAGGAAAAATATATTTTTCTATTTCTTTAATTTTGTGTCTATATGAGATGATGAATGTTCACTAAACTTATTGAAGTAATTATTTCATGAGGTATGTAAGTCAAATCATTATGGTACACACCTTAAACTTATACAGTTCTGTATGTCAATTGTATCTCAATAAAACTAGATGGAAAAAATTAGGGCCAAAGAAGAGGTCCCCCAAATCCTACTTTGGTTCATAGTTTCATGTTTGCTTTTGTGATATCCAATTGATATTTCAATCTTCATGAGAACAGGATCTTGTTTATTATTGATCACTAATAGATGTATATGTCTGATCTAATATAGTATATATAATATATATGCATAACATAATAAATATTGCCACAGTTAGTTGAATTAGCAGAGACCTGCCTGATAAGAAGTCTCCACAATAAGAAAGCCTGAGAAAAGTATTATAGGTAAAATAAACAGAAACTTAAAGGCTCCAAAATAAGAACAATCTTGCAGATTTTGAGAAATGACAACATGACCATGGTGGCTAAAGCAGAATACAGTTGGAAGAATTGTTTGTAGGTGGGCTCAGAGCGGTTCAGGGCACAGATTCTACAGAGCATTGTAGGATATAGTAAGAGGCTAGATTACATTCAAAGAGTAGTGAAACATTGCTACATGGTTTTAGGAAAAGAGGACTATGTGATATAATTTATATATTTAAAAGTAATCTGGGTTATTCTACTGGGTAGAAAATAGACTGTTGGAAGCAAATGTAAACAGTTAGGAGTCTCCTTGCCTTTGCCCAGTGAGAGATGTTGGCATTTTAGACAGGAGTAGAGATGGGTATATTTAAGAGAAACTGCACGCTGATGAGTAAGTTGGAGGGGTGAAAACAGAGTGAGAAAAATCTAATAAAATAACCCCAGTCATTTGGCTTGAGAAACTGGGTGATTATCTGTGTAATTCTAGCAATGGGCAAGACAAGGTTGATTGATACATGGTTTGGGCTTATATACTAATCATAAATATTATTTTGGGTCTGCTAATTGAGGGTGTCATGTAGAAAGTTGTAATTGAATATGAGATGAGACAAATGATTAAAAATTACCTTATATCTTTATAAAATATACTTTATATTATTGCCCTGATGTTAAATCCAGAACACTTGAGTAACTTAGTGAAGGTCATGTTTTATTAATTGGTGAAATCACAATTCAAAGCTTGGTCTGATTCTCAAGGTAAGGTTGATTTGTTTATGCTACTTCACATTGCTCGGCCTAAACTGTAATGAAGCAGCAAACATATATTCAGACTGCAGTAATTTAAGGCAGAATGTGCCAAAATTTCTATCTGAGAAGGAAGAACATTTTTTTAACTGGGGTAGTGCATGATGTCTTCCTAGGAGAAGTAGTTGGTGAGTTGAGGGGGTAGCGTTCCAATAGACAGACCGGAGGCAAAGATTTTCTCTCTGAACCAGATAAGAAAACCATATATGAGCAAGAGCAAAGGAGTGAAAAGAAGTGTTGATATACATTTGGGAATTTTAACCTTAGCATAGCTTGAAGAGAGGGTTTAGAGTTGGACAGGGTAAAAGATAATACTGCAATGTTGCTGCTAGACGCTAGATGTCCTGATAAATAAATTAGGTTTTATTCTGGAAAGAAAAACTTCTGTAAGATTTTGAGTAGGACTAGATGGCTGACCATATAAATGTAATGTAAAGTGTATGTTCTTCTCATAGAAAACTATAAGTCTAAGCCAAAAGGAAACAAAATTCAGCTATTGAACATATGAGAAATCTGAAACTAAGATGACAGATTACTCACCCCAAACCATATAGAAGTTAATGATTAATCTGGAATTAGAGCTCAGATGTCTTGATATATCAATGTCCTATCTATCTTTTATGCTTTGTATGGACAATTTCTTATAATCCCTTATACTGTTATTGTTTACTTTCATAATTCCTCTATCTTCCCCACTTCAAACATAGTGCTGTGTACTGTAAGGACTCAAACTGTATTTATTCAGGACTCTGTGCTGATGGTATCTCTGACAACACAGTTTTACTGCTGTTGTTACTTTAATTTCTTTGCTTCCCCCCATAAAACTAAAACATCAACCAGGACAGCAAAACAAAAACCCAAAAACAACTACAAAAATACTAAGCATTCCCACAAACTGCAAAATATGAGTGACTGGAAACAAACCACTGAAGTCAAAAAGACCCCCATGATATCAATGCCTATGCAGCTGGAAATGAAGATAAGACTTGGGGACCTCTGATGACCTGTTATACAAAGAAACTTAAAATAGCCTATAAACACTCACTGGAAATTATAGCAGTCCAATCAAAGAAATAGTCTGGGACCAATGAGCTCTCAAAACTAACCAACTGAGGCTTCACTGCAGGATAAAACCACATAGTGAGGAGACCTCATAGGAGATAGAATCCAAATTGACAAGACAAAGATAATAGGGGCAAAACCATTTGGAAATTGGGGTGTGGGAAAGAAAATCATTAGGTATCACAAATTACAAAACTGTCTTTCAAGCACTTCAAAAGACAGTGGAAGAGGGAGGTTAGGAGCTGTGGAGCCACATCTAACTGCAAAGGAGGCTAGAATATGCAGTCTATTTTTTTGCCTGGGAAGAAAATGTAAACACAGATATCAGTACCCACTGGCAACCCTACCACATGTAGAGCCATTACTCTCCTGGGACCTCTGTTCCATGTCCTGATATTGATAGAGGTGGAGTGAACAAAATTAGAATGATCCTTTCATATGTATGTATGCACACTGCTGTATTTATATCAAAATATTCAATTCTATTGTAAGCAAATTCACATGTTATTAAATAACCTTCAGAAACACCTTGTTCACTGGCCACAACATACTCCCTTTTGTATTTCCGTATTACTATTCTGTCACTTGATACTTAGGCTGTTGTAAAACATTTGCTATTACAAATTATAAGACAAACATGCTTGTGTATAAATATCTGCCCACATTAATAATTATTTTTAAGGATAAGTTTTTGTTTGTTTGTTTTTGTTTTTGCAGTACGAGGGCCTCTCACTGCTGCGGCCTCTCCCGTTGTGGAGCACAGGCTCTTGACGTGCAGGTCCAGCGGCCATGACCCATGGGCACAGCCGCTCCATGGCACGTGTGACCCTCCCAGACCAGGGCACGAACCCGTGTCCCCTGCATCAGCAGGCAGACTCCCAACCACCGTGCCACCAGGGAAGCCCTAAGGATAAGTTTTCTTTTTGTTTTAGATTCTTGTTTGTTTTTTACATCTTTATTGGAGTATAATTGCTTTACAATGGTGTGTTAGTTTCTGCTTTATAACAAAGTGAATCAGGTATACATATACATATGTTCCCATATCTCTTCCCTCTTGCGTCTCCCTCAATCCCACCCTCCTTATCCCACTCCTCTAGGTGGCCACAAAGCACCGAGCTGATCTCCCTGTGCTATGCAGCTGTTTCCCACTAGCTACTTATTTTACATTTTTAGTGGGGAATTTCTTTTTAAAATTTATGAAGGACTTCTATGGTTCTTGCTATATACTGCCAACTTGCCCTGTGTAAATATTGTACCAATTTGCATTCCCACATGGGTGTATCAGTGTCAGTTACCTTGGACAACTCTGGACATTGTCACTTTTAAAAAAGCTTTTATAGTTTGTAGGGAGAAAATATCTCAGTATTCATGAAATATATATATTTTTTTATTTTTTCTTAAAGATTATAATAGTATCTGTGGCCATTAAATTGATATTAAGATAACCAAAAGTCAGAATTAAGAGCCCAGAATCAGATAAGTCCTTTCAAATGTGGAAATCAGGTAAGTCCCTTTTCTTAAAAAAGGAAGTATGAAAACTATAGTTTTATGAATGGCTTCAGAAGGAAATATTGGTTAATATTTGCCACACAACCAATCCATCTTTTCCAAGGACTTGGTAAAGAGCAGCCTGTTTTGTATACCACTATGAACCCATACTTACTGTGCCCTTCAACTTCTCCTAAAAAGAATAAAGTTAATATATATCTCCATTTACTTGGAGCTCATAGATAACTGAACATTCAATAACTTCATGGAGAAAATTCTGAAGATAATCCCTCTGATCTATAACATCATGTATTATTAATAATTATCTAGTTCTAATAGAAAGGATATCCACTTCTTATCTTAAACACAGTACCAGAATATGTAATTTGAATACTATGTGAAATTTTGAATTATATCCACGCTGTGAAATTCAAGAATATTATTTACCAACAGTTTTTCATACAGCTAATAAAATAACATTTGTTATTATAGATAATTATGAGTTGATATAAATACATCAAAGATTCATTTGTTAATAGAAATATTGCCACAGAGGATTAAGGAAGATCAATTTTTAATCTTCTCCGTATTAGAATTCTGCATATGTTATGTAATAAGATTTAATGTATGACTGTTTACTTGTCTGTCTTGAAGAAACTTTATTTTCATAAATGTATCCCAATACCTAGTTCTTTATTTTCATAAATGTATCCCAATACCTAGCTCATCACTTGCTATGCAGTGGTTGCTTAATAGCAACTACAAAGCACTGATTATTCAAGAATCTAAAACAACCACAAGGCATTTAAAAAATTATTATATCATAATCATTATTGTCATCATCACCATCACCATTAATATCACTATTATTCTGTGACTTGCCCAAAGTCTATCTGTTTCATGTCTTAAATTTCAAAGTGATAGAAATCCAAAAGTATCAGCTTACCAAAAAGATTTATCATGCTTACAAGGGGGCATCTCCCTGATTCAAGGCATTCTGAGATGCAAATTAGGATGAGTTGCAAGAACAACTTGAGAACAGCACTCAATTACTTTCAGGACATTTTTTTCCTACCTTATTTCTGCTTTTTCATTCCTATGTGATTACCTTCTCTATTTTCCTCAAATTGACTTTCTCTTCCTCTTGAGTCCATGTATCTTCTTCAGTCCACTTGACTTTCATCAGTAGTCAAGACACCTTAGGGCCCCCATAGGATATTATCTTGTTTTTTTTTGTCTCAGTAAGCTCTGAGAAAAATTCTGGTTTGCTCAGCTTGAATCAGGTATCTAATCCTGAACACATTTTCTCTGTTCAGATTCACAATTATGTTATGATGCAGGATACTATCACTGTAACAATGCACAAAAATGAAATTCAAAAATTGACCAGTGTGATGAATGATCAATTCAGACAAAATTTATTGTTGAAGACCATATTCTAAGTCATCAAATTGCCAATTGATTCATTTCTCAAACTTCCCAAATATACTAATTGTTAAAAATGGTTTTCAACAGGTTTGATGAGTGTGTTGACAGCTTTCACAAGAATGTACACTTTTGGACACTGCAGAGGTAAAAACTTTTGAAATATTTATTTAAATATTATGCATATTTAAATACATATAATATACACATTTAAAACCTATATAAATATTTAAAAATATATACATATATGTATGTACACATACACATATATACATACACATAAATATTTACTTTTTAATAACAATTTAAACTTAACTTAATTAAAGTTATTATTAAATACTAAAAATAACATATTATACTTAATTTGCTTTAATTTTGGAAAGTAAAAAATAACACCCAAAAGCCTCTAAAAGAAATCTGAAGTAACTAAAAGACTCACATCATTTATGAAATGCTGAATTTTTGGTATCTAACAATGACAAATTGGAAATATTGACTTGTTAGTTGTTAGGAGAAAGATTCAGTATTAAAGAGTAAAAGTGTTCAAGAGTGGAAGCAAGACATGGATGCCCTGAAGGAATAAATATAATGGACTCTATGAATAGAAATAAATGAGGAAGTGACAGGAGGAACCACATCACATAATAAATTGTATGTAATAAATTGTGGCAACTAATTTCCAGATATAACTTTAAATTTAAATGCTACCTGAAATTGCCAAATGAATTCTGAAACTTAAAGATTATAAATCCAAAATGAACAAAATTTTTGTTTTAAATTACATTAACTTGAAAAATTCCTATATAAATTAATGAAACTTTGGTTACAGAATCTGTAATTCACATTTTGAAGTAAATATATACATACATTTAGAACTCTAATATTAGTACTTTGAATTGTAGCATTCATAAAATTGTAGTTCAGTAGAGGGATCAAAATTGTATACTCCTGTTAAGCTCTTAAAGTGTTCCCATTAAAACACTTAAATCTTTCTGTAAATTTATTAAAATCATATCTACCAACTTTCATGAAATTTTAAAATCAGTCATTTAGCAAAGTATTCATCAGTAAGTTTGATATTTGACAGATTTACTTTGTGGCAAGATGAATTTCAGTAATTTGATTTGATGAATTTATTTTCAGCAAATTGGCTTGATTTCATGGCTGAATGGAGAACAATTAGAATATTCATGGATGTCTCCTATATTGAAGTCCTAGATCATGTCAGTGGTAGGTTACAAACAGATGACACCCCAGGCATCCCTATTCCTAGTTTAGCAGACATCACTTCTCTTTTTGTGGTAGAAAACCACTCAAGTGCCAGTGGCTAAAACTGTCATGCTCCCAGATGGGATTGCTAAAGAGTTGAAATAAACTGAGTATTTAAATCATGGCTTTGGAATATCTTTTTCCCCTTGAATCAATTCAATTTTTAGCTCCATGCCCATTATGGTTTGAGCACCAACTCTGTCAGGAGGTTTGACATCACATAGATGTAAACAATGGCTCTTTTTTTAGTCCTGTTCTGCTTCTGTAGCTTGCTTCAAAAATTGGCAAAGTGTCTACTGTAGGTTTAGGATTAAGGCAGGTACTTAATACAACATCAAAAAATCACAGGCAGGGGCTTCCCTGGTGGCGCAGTGGTTGAGAGTCTTCCTGCCGATGCAGGGGACACGGGTTCATGCCCCTGTCCGGGAAGATCCCACATGCCGCAGAGCGGCTTGTCCCGTGAGCCATGGCCGCTGAACCTGCACATCCGGAGCCTGTGCTCCGCAATGGGAGACACCACAACAGTGAGAGGCCCGCGCACCGCAAAAAAAAAAAAAAAAATTCACAGGTGGTAATGGATATTTCAATGCCATAGACCAAGATCCATTTCCAGTCCCAAGAGATGACCTCAGGAAGTGGGAACACTTTGTGTATGTTGATGTGCATGTGTGTGTGTGTGTGTGTGTGTGTGTGTGCACATATTTGTGAGTCTGTGGCTGTGTATATGTATAACCACATGTGAGTGGTGGTATATGCCTTTATGTCATGGATATGATATTTGGGCATTCAAAATAAGAATAAGGAAACCTGAAATTTGGGAAAATACCATTTAAAAATCTACTGACTCAGCTTATCTAGAAATTAATTATTAAACTAAATTAGTATTTTAAAGACCCTCTCATAGAACCAGAGTTGCAGTAGTAAAAAAAAACAAAACAGAAATCCTGTCTTAACAAGCTTGTATTAGCATGTGAAAAGAGTAAGTAAAACAAGTAGTATGTCAGTACTGGTGTTAATAGCTTAGAAAAGAATAATAGAGGCAACTGGCTAGGCTGTGCCTTGTTAGGGGTGTGTGTGTGTGTGTGTTCGTGCGTGTGTGTAATTTTAAGTATATTATGAATAAAAACCTTACTCAGAAATTAAAACCTGAAAGATTTGAGGATCTGAACTATAGAGACATCTGGAAGAAAAGTACTCCAGGGAAAGGGAAGAGAAATACAAATGCCCTCAAATGGGATCCTGTCTGCTATATTCCAAGAGGAAGGTCACTACAACTGGAGGGAGTGAGAAAGGGTAAAAGTAATATGAGGTGAGGTCAGGAAAGTGACTGGAGGTCAGATTGTGTAAGAGCTTGCTGTCATCATAAGGAAATCATTGTAAGGAATCATGAGGAATTTCAGGCATTGCTGACAATTTCCTCTTCTTCATGCCTGACATTCAATCAGTTGCTAAATTCTATAGATCTACTCCAGAAATATCCTTCTAACTCTTTTGCTTTTTTCACTTTCCATGGTCACTGCCCTAGATCAGCTCTCACTGTCTGTATAATGATTATAACAGCCACCAAACTGAAAATTCTGATTTTCTCCATCCTCCACATTGCCACTAGAGAAGTCTTTCTCAATTCCTCTGAAAATGCAAATCTAATCATATAATCATATAATCATATAAAACACATTTTCATTGCAACTTGATAAAGCCCAAATGCTAGCTCTGGCATTCAAACACTGGAGGATCTTTCTTAACTTAATTTTTCTACCTTATCTCTAGGTAATACCCTCTTCCTCAACCTGTAGCAATCCACCCATACCTCATTCAAATTGGATAACAATTTCTCGACAACAACAGGCCTCAGTGACTTTGCTCTCAATAGTATTCTGTGCTTTACTGTATCACTTAATATGCTTTAAGGCTTTGGTCTATGTGTCCATGCATTGCTCCTATGTGTATTGCAAGGGTGCTCCCTGTATGTGGTCTTATGGTGCATATTCAAACTTTTAGGCCACTTCTGGGTATTTCTGGCAGGCAAGAGTGGTGAGATAACTTGGATGTTCCTAGCAGGAATACCAAGGTGCTTGATGATAAGCAATAATGACTGGGCTGTAGTGGTGACAGCAAATTCCTGGGTATAGAACTTGTTTAAAAAATGTGAGCCTTAGACTTCCCTGGTGGTGCTGTGGTTGACAGTCTGCCTGCCAATGCAGGGGACACAGGTTCGTGCCCCAGTCCGGGAAGATCCCACATGCCGTGGAACGGCTAGGCCCATGAGACATGGATGTTGAACCTGAGCGTCCGGAACCTGTGCTCCGCAACGGGAGAGGCCACAACGGTGAGAGGCCCCACATACTGCAAAAACAAAACAAAACAAAACAAAAAAATGTGAGCCCTAGAGTAGGAATGTCTGATATTGAGAAAGTGACTTAAACTTCTATATATAAACTAGAGATGACAATCATGCCACACTCATTGGGTCATTGTAAAAATTATCACAGTGACTATCACATAGCATGTTCTCAGTAAATGATAGCTATAATGAGTATTATAAATCAGGTCACCATTGCACTAGTGGGGAATGAATTCACCCTATTAAGATAGAGTCAGGTATAAGAAAAACAAATGAGGTCCAGTGAAAATAACAAGGAGTTAATGGAAAGATAAATAATATTTCTGCTACAAGGGGGACTCCTGGAATAGACATAGACACAACATTGTTAAAGGAGCAGCCATGAGTTGGTGGATTCTCTGGACAGTGACAGGGCTCTTGGGTACCCCAATAAGAGGAGGCCATGGCACACTGACAAGGTAACCACATTCATCCATACAAGTGCTATTTGTGAAATATGCCAGACAGTATTCACTGCTTAGAACCAGAGTTAGAGAAGATAATTTGCAATATATTCGATGAGTTTGGAGCTATGAAATGACACTTGGCACTATTTTAATTCAATTCTACTCCCAAGTTGGTGCAGCCAAGATAATTACTTGCTATTATATGTATTCCTGGAGCCTATTGCAAGGAATGGCATATAATAGGACTCTATAAATTTTTACTGAATGAATTAATGCTGAATCTTCACTTCCTCTTGGCAATCAATATTTTAATTACATTGGTGACAGTAATGGTTAATTCATGAAGCACTAATGGGAAACAAGCACATTCCAAAGGAAGAAAATATAAAATGGAATGCAGCAAATAGCATTATGGATACCACTAGGTATATATTAGTTTCTCCTCTCCCATGCCTGTAAACTATAATCTCAATCCCATATGAAACAAAACCACAGGCTTCACACTTTCTGTTGTTTTCATTTCTATTCATTTTAAAACAGTTTTTGCAGTCTTTGAGGCTTAACATGTTGGTGCCAAATTTGGCTTTCTTTTTTTACCCTCAGCATTATTTTAATCAACCTGTATTTATTGACCATTTACTATATACAAGGTACACTTTTAGATGTTAAAGTAACAGTGATTAAGGAGGAAGTTTGTGCTCTCAAAATCCTCAAGTTTTGCTGAGGGGAGAGATGAGTAAACAGAAAAATGTCCTACTTTTGAGAGACATAGAGAGCTCTGAAGACACAGATTCCTGGGCTGAATCTTAAAAGAGGAACCAGGCCAAATCATCTCCATAATTGATTTTTTATAAATCTTTGGTGTCAATACACTGTTTCCTGGCAATTTGGTCAGATAGTATTTTTAAGGTAAGTTTTATTTATCTTCATGGATATATTACATCTCATGACACCCTTTCCTCCAAACTGCATGAAAATGATGTGAAGAATAACTATTCATCCAAGTTTAATGGGGCAGTCTATTCTACACCTATTATCCAGTTTAATTATTAATAACGTCCTCTTCCACTCTCAGAGTGTATTAAGAAACAAATTTTATGGTCATGCTATTAAAGACTGAAGAGACACTCTTTTTTTTTTTTTTCATCTTTATTGGAGTATAATTGCTTTACAATGGTGTGTTAGTTTCTGCTTTAACAAGACACTCTTGATAATCCCTTCAGTTTGACTAACCTGAAGCAGGTTTCTTCCTCCCTCCAGGCCCAACTTCTCTCTTACTCCCTGTCCTTACAGAAACCAGATGGCCTAACTGCAGGAGTTCCTCCCCACCCATTTTCTTAGCATTTTTAACTTTAGAAAACTTGTGATTGTAAATTCTTTCTCTGACCCTTTGAGATGTGAACCTTTTTCAAAATCTCTTGCCGGCTGTACAATGTGTGAATGTTGTTCTCAAGGACACGGGAGACATCCCTTTGAAATATAGCCATCGAGGAAGATCCCAATTTCTATGGGTGGGTAGAAGTCTGAGTTTGGTGCTAACCTTGCTCCAAGTTGTAAAATTACCTCCTGTCATGAAGATACAAGTGTGTTCACTTTTCCTTTAGACAGAGTCAATTAGAAAACACACAAAAAATGGTCTAAGATCTCTCCACCCCCACCCCAGCTCTTAAAATCCTTCCAGTCCTTTGTTCCATTGTAGTTCAGTTATGGTCTCTCCCTTATTGTAATAGTCTTGAATAATGTCTTCCTTGCCTGATCAACTTGGCCAGTGAACTTATTGTTTCAACATAACTATGTCTACCAGATGTGCAGGCAAAACCAAAGAGAGGTCTCCAACATCTTCTCTGAGCAATAGACTCATGTATCCAACTTCCCACTGACCATCTCCACTTGGATATCTGAGAGACTTCTCAAACTTAAGATGTCCAAACTTAACTCTCAAAGTTAACCAATCAGTCCCTCTACCATAACCACCACCAACACAAACACAGAAACCATTCCTTTGGGCAATTTCCTCATTTCAATATATGGGAATTTTACAGTCCTGATTGCTCAGGCAACAATCCTTGAAGTTATCTGTTACTGATGCCTTGTTTCTCTTGTATCTTGTCTATTTGAAAAACCCACAGTGTTTAAATTCAAAATATATTCAATATTCATTTCTTACCACTTAAACATTTACCACCCTAGTTTAAGCGACTCTTTTCTCTTATTTTGGATTATATATATATATATATATATATATATATATATATATATAATCCATAAATTTATCCCTTGCTTCTAACATTTATCCCTTCCCCCTACCTTACCCAAGAAAGATAATTTTTAACCAAAAATAGAGCTATCTTTTTAAATGTTCTTCTGTTTAAAACTTGTTTCCCTTCCAATATAAAATCAGAATCAAAGCCAGAAACCTTCTAAAGCCTTTGCAGTGAATTGAAATGATACACCTGTGGGTTAGACCAAATCAAGTGAAAACCTTTGCTAAGATCCCAGAAAGAGTTAAAGATGTGCCTAGTTTCCCCTAAGGCAGTTTGTAACCATTTTTTCTTTTAGGGGCCTAGAAGATGACTTTTTGTCATATGGTATTTTATAAGCTAGCATTTCAATTTTCAATAAGCTTTTTCACTCCTGTATCTGACAGTTCATTTTCTGCACAGTGATTGCTTTAATCTTCTAAACAGGCCACAGTATGGTTTTACACAAAAGATCATGCTATTTTGTGTGTGAGAGAGAAAATGTTTCAGCATAGTCCACCTTGTTCTCTCCACAAAGCAAATTTAATATTTATATTGTAAACAGACATATTTCTTATGTCTCCACTGAGACTTGTTTTATTAAAATGGAAAGTTTATGTCAAAGAATATCTCAGTTTTTTTTCTTCACCAGTATGACTTGCAAATTTATTATCAAATTTCTTTTTTGCTTATTTGGTTAAAATGAACAAATATGGTCCATATTTTTTTAACATCTTTATTGGAGTATAATTGCTTTACAATAATGTGTTAGTTTCTGCTGTATAACAAATTGAATCAGCTATACATATACATATATCCCCTCCCTCCCTCCCACACTCCCTATCCCACCCCTCTAGGTGGACACAAAGCACTGAGCTGATCTCCCTGTGCTATGTGACTACTTCCCACCAGCTATCTATTTTACATTTGGTAGTGTATATATGTCCATGCCACTCTCTCACTTCGGCCCATGTTACCTTTCCCCCTCCCTGAGTCCTCAAGTCCGTTCTATATGTCTGCCTCTTTATTTTTGTCCTGCCCCTAGGTTCTTCAGAAGCATTTTTTCTTCAGATTCCATTTATATGTGTTAGCATACCATAATTTTTGTTCTCTTTCTGACTTAGTTCACTCTGTATGACAGACTCTAGGTCCATCCCCATCACGACAAATAACTCAATTTCATTTCTTTTTATGGCTGAGTAATATTTCATTGTTTATATATGCCACATCTTTATTGATTCATCTGTTGATGGACAATTAGGTTGCTTCCATGTCCTGGCTATTGTAAGTAGAGCTGCAATGAACATTGTGGTACATGACTCTTTTTGAATTATGGTTACTCAGGTTATATACCAAGTAGTGGGATTGCTGGGTTGCAAGGAAGTTCTACTTTTAGTTTTTTAAGGAACCTCCATATTGTTCTCCATAGGCTGTATCAATTTACATTCCAACTAACAAGGCAAGAGGGTTCCCTTTTCTCCACACCCTCTCCAGCATTTATTGTTTGCAGATTTTTTGATGATGGCCATTCTGAGTGGTGTGAGGTGATACCTCATAGTAGTTTTGATTTGCACTTCTCTAATGATTAGTGATGTTCAGCACCCTCTCATGTGTTTGTTGGCAATGTGTATATCTTCTTTGGAGAAATGTCTATTTAGGTCTTTGGCCCATTTTTCAATTGGGTTGTTTGATTTATGGATACTGAGTTGCACAAGCTGCTTGTAAATTTTGGAGATTAATCCTTTGTCAGTTGCTTCATTTGAAAATATTTTCTCCTATTCTGAGGGTTGTCTTTTCATCTTCTTTATGTTTTCCTTTACTGTGCAAAAGCTTTTAAGTTTCATTAAGTCCCATTTGTTTATTTTTGCTTTTATTTCCGTTTCTCTGGGAGGGTGGGTCAAAAAGGTTCTTTCTGTGATTTATGTCATAGAGTGTTCTGCCTGTGCTTTCCTTTATGAGTTTTATAGTGTCTGGCCTGACATTTAGGTCTTTAATCCATTTTGAGTTTATTTTTGTGAATGGTGTTAGTAAGGGTTCTAATTTCATTCTTTTACATGTAGCTGTCCAGTGTTCCCAGCACCACTTATTGAAGAGGCTGTCTTCTCTCAATTGTATACTCTTGCATCCTTTATTAAAGATAAGATGACCATATATGTGTGGGTATATTTCTGGGCTTTCTATCCTGTTCCATTGATCAATAATTCTGTTTTTGTGCCAGTACCACACTGTCTTGATTACTGTAGCTTTGTAGTAGAGTCTGAAGTCAGGGAGCCTGATTCCTCCAGCTCCATTTTCCTTTCTCAAGATTGCTTTGGCTATTTGGAGTCTTTTGTGTTTCCATACAAATTGTGAAATTTTTTGTTCTACTTCTTTGGAAAATGCCAGTGGTAGTTTGATAGGGATTGCATTGATTCTGTAGATTGCTTTGGGTAGTAGAGTCATTTTCACAATGTTGATTCTTCCAATCCAAGAAGATGGTATATCTCTCCATCTATTTGTATCATCTTTAATTTCTTTCATCAGTGTCTTATAATTTTCTGCATACAGGTCTTTTGTCTCCTTAGGTAGGTTTATTCCTAGATATTTTATTCTTTTGGTTGCAATGGTAAATGGGAGTGTTTCCTTAATTTCACTTTCAGAATTTCCTTCATTAGTGTATAGGAATTCAAGAGATCTCTGTGCATTAATTTTGTATCCTGCTACTTTACCAAATTCATTGATTAGCTCTAGTAGTTTTCTGGTAGCATCTTTAGGATTCTCTAAGTATAGTATCAGGTCATCTGCAAAGAGTGACAGCTTTACTTCTTCTTTTATGATTTTGATTCCTTTTATTTCTTTTTCTACTCCGATTGCTATGGCTAAAACTTCCAAAACTATGTTGAATAATATTGATGAGAGTGGGCAACCTTGTCATTTTCCTGATCTTAGTGGAAATGGTTTCTGTTTTTCACCATTGAGGATGATGTTGGCTGTGGGTTTGCCATATATGGCCTTTAATATGTTGAGGAAAGTTCCCTCTATGCCTACTTTCTGTAGGATTTTGATCATAAATGAGTGTTGAATTTTTTCGAAAGCTTTCTGTGAATCTATTGAGATGATCATATGGTTTTTCTGCTTCAATTTGTTAATATGGTGTATCACATTTATTGACTTTTGTATATTGAAGAATCCTTGCATTCCTGGAATAAACCCCACTGGATCATAGTGTATGATCCTTTTAATGTGCTGTTGGATGCTGTTTCCTAGTATTTTGTTGAGAATTTTTACATCTATGTTCATCAGTGATATTGGCCTGTAGTTTTCTTTCTTTGTGACATCCTGGTCTGGTTTTGGTATCAGGGTGATGGTGGCCTCATAGAATGAGTTTGGGAGTGTTCCTCCCTCTGCTATATTTTGGAAGAGTTTGAGAAGGATAGGTGTTAACTCTGTTCTAAATATTTGATAGAATTGGCCTATGAAGCCATCTGGTCCTGGGCTTTGTTTTTTGGAAGATTTTTAATCACAGTTTCAATTTCAGTGCTTGTGATTGGTCTGTTTATATTTTTATTTCTTCCTGATTCAGTCTCAGAGAGTTCTGCTTTTCTAAGAATTTGCCCATTTCTTCCAGGTTGTCCATTTTATTGACATAGTAGCTTGTAGTAATCTCTCATGATCCTTTGTATTTCTGCAGTGTCAGTTGTCATTTCTCCTTTTTCATTTCTAATTCTATTGAATTGTGTCTTATCTCTTCTTGATGAGTCTGGCTAATTGTTTATCAATTTTCTCTATCTTCTCTAAGAACCAGCTTTTAGCATTATTGATTTTTTCTATTGTTTCCTCCATTTCTTTTTCGTTTATTTCTGCTCTGATCTTTATTATTTCTTTCCATGTGCTAACTATAGGGGTTTTCTTTTTCTTCTTTCTCTAATTTCTTTACATGTAAGGTTAGTTTGTTTATTTGAGATGTTTCTTGTTTCTTGAGGTAGGATTGTATTGCTATAAGCTTCCCTCTTAGAACTGCTTTTGCTGCATCCCATAGGTTTTGGGACATGGTGTTTTCATTGTCATTTGTTTCTAGGTACATTTTAATTTCCTCTTTGAATACTTCTGTGATCTCTTGGTTATTAAGTAGTGTATTGTTTAGCCTCCATGTGTTTGTATTTTTTACAGATTTTTTTCCTGTAATTGCTATCTAGACTCATAGCATTGTGGTCAGTAAAGATACTTGATATGATTTCCATTTTTTTAAATATACCAAGGCTTGATTTGTGACCCAAGATATGACCTATCCTGGAGAATGTTCCATGAACACTTGAGAAGAAAGTGTATTCTCTTGTTTTTGGATGGAATGTCCTATAAATATCAATTAAGTCCATCTTCTTTAATGTATCATTTAAAGCTTGTGTTTCCTTATTTATTTTCATTTTGGATGATCTGTCCATTGGTGAAAGTGAGGTGGGAAAGCCCTCTAATAAGATTGTGTTACTTTTATGGCTGTTACCATTTGCCTTATGTATTGAGGTGTTCCTATGTTGGGTGTATAAATACTTACAGTTGTTATATCTTCTTCTTGGATTGATCTCTTGATCATTATGTAGTGCCCTTCTTTGTCTCTTGTAATAGTCTTTATTTTAAAGTCTAGTTTTTCTGATATGAGAATTGCTACTCCAGCTTTCTTTTGCTTTCCATTTGAATGGAATATCTTTTTCTCTCCCCTCACTTTCAGACTGGATGTGTCCATAGGTCTGAAGTGGGTCTCTTGTAGACTGCATATATTCAGGTCTTGTGTTTGCATCCATTCAGCCAGTCTCTGTCTTTTGGTTGGAGCATTTAATCCATTTACATTTATGGTAATTATCAATATGTATGTTCCTATTATCATTTTCTTAATTGTTTTGGGTTTATGAATGTAGGTCTTTTCCTTCTCTTGTGTCTCCTGCCTAGATAAGTTCCTTTAGTATTTGTTGTAAAGCTGGTTTGGTGGTGATGAATTCTCTTAGATATTGCTTGTCTGTAAAGCTTTTCATTTCCCCATCAAATCTGAATGAGATCCTCTCTGGGTAGAGTAATCTTGGCTGTAGGTTTTTTCTTTAAATTACTTTAAATATGTTCTGCCACTCCCTTCTGGCTTGCAGAGTTTTTGCTGAGAAATCAGCTGTTAACCTTTTGGGGATTCCCTTATATGTTATTTGTTGCTTTTTCTTGCTGCTTTTAATGTTTTTTTCTTTGTATTTTATTTTTGATAGCTTGATTTATATGTGTCTTGGTGTGTTTCTCCTTGGATTTATCCTGTATGAGACTCTCTGTTCTTCTTGGACTTGATTGATTATTTCCTTTCCCATGTTAGGGAACTTTTCAGCTTTAATCTTTTCAAATATTTTCTCAGATGCTTTCTTTTTCTCTTCTTCTTCCTGTACCCCTATACTTTGAATGTTAGTGCCTTTAATATTGTCCCAGACGTCTATGAGTCTGTCCTCAATTCTTTTCACTCTGTTTTCTTTATTCTTCTGTGTGGTAGTTATTTCTACTCTTTTATCTTCCAGGTCACTTATCTGTTCTTCTGCCTCATTTATTCTGCTATTGATTCCTTCTAGTGAATTTTTTATTTCATGCATTGTGCTGTTCATCGTTGTTTTTTTGCTCTTTAGTTGTTCTAGGTCCTTGTCAAGCAGTTCTTGTATTTTCTTCATTCTGTTTCCAAAATTTTGGATCATCTTTATTATCATTACTCTGAATACTTTTTCAGGTAGACTGCCTATTTCCCGTTCATTTGTTTGCTTGGGTGGGTTTTTACCTTGCTCCTTCATGTGTGTGTATTTCTCTGTCTTCTCATTTTCCTCAGCTTACTGCCTTTGGGGTCTCCTTTTTGCAGGCTGTAGGTTCATAGCTCCCATTGTTTTTGGCATCTGCCCCCAGTGGATAAAGTTGGTTCAGTGTGCTGTGTACATTTCCTGGTGGAGGGGACTGGTGCCTGTGTTCTGTTGGATGAGGTTGGGTCTTGTCTTTCTGGTGTACAGGGCCGTGTCTGGATCTGCATTTTGTGGTGTCTGTGAACTTATTATGATTTTTAGTGCAGCCTCTCTGCTAATTGGTGGGGTTGTGTTCCTGTCTTGTTAGTTGTTTGGTATGGGGTGTCTAGCACTGTAGCTTGCTGGTCGTTGAGTGGAGCTGGGTCTTAGCAATGAGATGGAGATATCTTGGAGAGCTTTTGCCATTTGATATCATGTGGATCTGGGGGGTCTCTTGTGGTTAAATGTGCTGAACCTGGCTCTCCCACCTAAGAGGCTCAGGTCTGACACCCAGCCAAAGCACCAAAACCCTGTCAGCCACACAACTCAGAAGAAAAGGGAGAAAAAAAAAAAAGAAAAAGAAAACTAAATAAATAAATTATTAAAATAAAAAAAATAAAAGTATTAAAAATAAACAAAGTAATAAAAGAAAGAAAGAAGAGAGCAACCAAACCAATAAACAAAGCCATCAATGATGACAAGTGCTAAAAACTATACCCCCCATAAAAGAAATAGACAGTCAGAACCCTAGGACAAATGCTGAAAGCAAAGCTACATGGACAAAGTCACACAAAGAAGCATACACATGCACACTCCCAAGTAGAGAAAAAGAAAATATATATATATTTTTTTTTTTTTAAAAAAAAGGAAGAGAGCAACAAAATCAATAAATCTACCAGTGATAATAAGCTCTAAATACTACATTAAGACAACATAAAACCAGAAACAAATTACATGCAGAAAGCATACCCCAAGTATACAGTTGCTCAAATTCCACCACTTCAATTTTGGGATGATTCACTGTCTATTCAGGTATTGCACAGATGCAGGGTACATCAAGTTGGTTGTGAAGATTTAATCTACATATCCTGAGGCTACTGGGGGAAATTTCCCTTTCTCTTCTTTGTTCACACAGCTCCTGGGGTTCAGCTTTGAATTTGGCCCCACCTCTGAATGTAGGTCGCTCTCTGGCATCTGTTACCCACCCACACAGTACAGGGTTAAAGTAGCAGCTGATTAAGGGGCTCTGGCTCACTCAGGCCAAGGGGAATGAGGGGTACAAAATGCTAAGTGAACCTGTGGTGGCAGAGGCCAGCATGACATTGCAAGAGCCTGAGGCATGCCATGTGTTCTCCTGGGGAAGTTGTCCCTGGATCACAGGACCCTGCTAGTGGCAGGCTGCACAGACTTCCAGGATGGGAGGTGTGGATAGTGACCTGTGCTTGCACACAGGTTTCTTAGTGGCTGCAGCAGCAGCCTTAGCGTTTCATGCCAGTCTGTGGTGTCTGCGCTGATAGCTGCAGCTCTCACACATCTCTGGAGCTTGTTTAGGCAGTGATCTGAATCCCCTCTCATTGCACACCCAGAAACAATGGTCTCTTGCCTCTTGGGCAGTTCCAGACCTTTTCCCGGACTCCCTCCTGGTTAGCTGTTGTGCACTAGCCCCCCTCAGGCTGTCTTCATGCAGTGAACCCCAGTCCTCTCCCTGGGATCTGACCTCCAAAGACCGAACCTCAGTTCCCAGCCCCCACTCACCCCAGCGGGTGAGCAGACAAGCCTCTCAGGCTGGTGAGTGCTGGTCGACACTGATCCTCTGTGCAGGAATCTCTCCACTCTGCTCTCTGCACCCCTCTGGCTGTGCTTTCCTCCATGGCTCTGAAGGTTCCCCCTGCCCACCCTCTGTCTTCGCCAGTGAAGGGGCTTTGTAGTGTGTAGAAACTTGTCTTCCTACACAGATCCCTCCCAGAGGTGCAGGTCCCATCCCTATTCTTTTGTCTCTGTTTCCTCTTTTTTCTCTTGCCCTACCCAGGTACGTGTGGAGTTTCTTGCCGTTTGGGAAGTCTGAGGTCTTCTGTCAGTATTCAGTAGGTGTTCTGTAGGAGTTTTTGCACATGTAGATGTATTTTTGATGCATTTGTGGGGAGGAAGGTGATCTCCATGCCTTACTCATCCACCGTCTTGAAAGTCCTCCCAATATCTCAGTTTTAAGTCATTCTCCCAAACTCTCTTTTTCCACTCACTACAGCTGTTTCACTTATCTTTATAACAAAGACCTTGAATTTGGAAAGTGCTAGAGCTGGAGCTCTCTGACTAACCATTGTAAATAAGGGATGGCAAGAGCCCTCTAATGCAACTTGACCTTAGGCAAGAAAGGCCAAACAGCAATTACAGGAAAGACAGCAAGCAAATATTGTTCTTTTCTTTGTCTGGTAGATCACTGACTTTTCAAACATACTTTAACATTGGCCAAGAGGATGAGACCCTGGTGAGTTTTAAGTAGTTGGCTCAAAGGTTAAATGTATTTCTTAAACACCTATAGTTGAAATGAAATGATTTAGTAAGTTTAGCAAAAGCTTTTGGAGTAAATTACTAACAGATATTTGTTAACAAATGTAAGTGTGCCTGTTATAAACTATTTTTAATGAAAGAAAAGAGTTAAAATATTCTGAATGAAATGAATAGTGAAAAGCCAATATTTTCAAAGCAGGTTGTTGCAGTTTGCTCCTGAACTGTGTCTATCCCTTCTTTTCACAAATGTCACTATAAATATGGTAAAGTGGTGAGACACCAATTCAGGAGCCTCTTTGAAAGAGTAATGGACTTGCTTCCTAGGAGAAAATGACTACATAGCAGTATAGGGAGCAAAGAAACACAACCATGCTCATTATAAAACTATGCTGAAACAGTAATTATATGAGGGAGGGACAATTCTGAGAACAACATGCTGTCTGGCACTTAGATTTACCTCTCAAACATGTGGACTTATGGTGCTGGTAGTGGAATGATGGGGGTTGCTTCTTGACAAAATTTTGAAGCACATAGTCCAAATGACTTGTACCACTAGGTTAAGGTATTCTCTCTCCTGGACATTGACCTCCTTATCTGCTTTCTGATGTGTGTCAATTCTCTTCAAGGCACAATATTTATTTTAGCATGCAGCCTGATTGTTAACCAGGCTTGGTAGAACAGATATGTAAGAAATACTGCATTAGTATTAATTCCCAAAATGCATCGTGCAGAACCCCACTATCTGAACACAGGCTGTCAATTCCTTATCCCCTTCTACCCAGCCATAAGTACCCTTACTTTACTCCAAACCACTTTTTCCCTGAATTCTTGGGGTGGTTTCTCAAGTGCCCTGGACAATAACCTGTGCTCATTGCTTTTCTCATATGGCCTCACCCAGAAACACAAGTGCCCAAGGAAAGGATTTACAGTTCCAGAGCAATGCTGGATTCCATGCAGAAGTGGATGCATTACCCTTCTCTCTAAGTTTGCCCTATATTCTGTCACCTGGCCTCTGTCACGCTGCACCTCTAGTTATACAGAACACTTTGGGGTAACAGTTTTTGTAACTTCTGGTTCTATATTTCTTACCTCAGACTTTAAAGAAGGTTCTCAGGTAAGTTGGACCAAGCGGAAGCCATTACAGTGTCTTTATCCAGTAAAATTATTAATATAATAATGATGACAGCAATAGCAAACCACTTACTGAGTGTTTACTGAATTCCAGGTACTATTCTATGTACCTAACATGTATCAGGCTTTATTACAATAAATCTTCAAGCAATGCTGTGGGGTTAGTGGTTTATGTTAATTTAACTGATAAGGGTCTTGGGTCTTCGAGAAATTAAGTAAAGTCCATTGAGAGAGCTGTTACTTAAACCCAGCTCTGTCCAATTTCAAATCCATTACACTGTACTATGATTTCCCTACCGACTCCTTCACCAGTTCTCCAAAGGATTGTATACATATTTCTCCTTCTCTCTTCTAAATAGAATCCATCATATATAAGCAAAAGTAAAATAAAACAAAAAAGCAAGATCAAAAAATATCCACAGATAGTCAAATTTACATTTCAGTTTGGGACTCAGGGCATTCTGCTACTTTTAGAAATAGCAGTATCTTCAATAAGTAGACCAAATAGTGTAGTTTGTGAGATTTTATTTCTTTGTTTATGGTGTTGTTAAGACACAACAGACTTAGCAAAGCTTTCAATTAATGAATTTATCCCTTTATTCAGTAGCTCATTACTAGGCACCTCAAATATGCTTCAAACTGTGCTAGGTGCTGGAAATTTAAGAGTGAAAAAATAAAGATGATTTAGTCTTTACTTTATGCAGTTAACAGTATAGTAGGGGCAACTAGTTTTAAGCAAAAAATCACAAATGTTTAATGAAAAAAATGTGTTAAGTGTTAAAAAGCTAAAGTGCTAAAAATACAGCATGACCTGAAAGCATTCAAGACATAGATATAATTTTGTCTGGGTTGGACTTTCAGAGGGTGGTTGTCCTTTATAGCTAGCCTTATGATCTATTGTTTTTTTCCCTAGGTTTTCATTTCAGTATAGATGACAAAGGATAATTATTATAATAATTGATATTATGTTCATGACAGCATATGCAAAGCACCTGGCATCATACTCTGTACAAAGCTTATGCTCAATAAATAATTGTCCCCTTCCTCTCTGGAATCCCTGCCATGTATGCACTTTCTGCCTCACCTTCATAAATCAGCATATTTAGCTCAATTTAAAATAGCGCAGTTTGATCATAGAAATAATGACTTTATTCCCTTTTGACTAACTCATTAGTTTTTTCTCCCTTTTGAATAATTCATTATTTTTCAAAATCCTTGACCATTTTGTTTTCTTTTTTTTCTTTTTCAGATGAATATTTGTTGTCATCACTATAGATACAGATTATTAAAACTTTATGAAATACAAACATTTATTTTTCAGTTAAAATAAGTGAAATTATATTAAATAGGAATAGATTTTGTTCAAGTGAGTCATATTTATGGACCTCAATTACTTTTTTTTGAAGTATACTTGACCTAAAACTCTATGTTACTTCTTGATTCATAACAGATTCAATATTTCCATACATTACAAAATGATCACCACAAAAAGTCCATTTAACCATATGTCACCACAGAAACATTTCATCCCTGTGACTCATTTATTTTGTAACAGGAAGTTTGTGCCTCTTAATTTCCATTACTTATTTCACTCATCCTCTGACCCCCATTCCCTCTGGTAACCAACTGTTTGTTCGCTATATGAGTCTGTTTGTATTTTGTTATGGTTTTTAGATTCCACGTATAAGTGAAACCACATGGTGTTTGTCTGATATTTCACATAGCATAATATCCTCTAGGTCCATTCACGTTATGGAAAATGGCAAGACTTTATTCTTTTTTATGGCTGAGTAATATTCTATTGTATGTATACATCACATCTTCTTTTTTCATTCATCTATCAATGAACATTAAGTTGCTTTTATATCTTGGCTATTATGAATAATGTTGGAATGAACATAGGGGTGAATATATCTTTCTGAATTAATGATTTTATTTTCTTTGGAACAATATCCAGAAGTGGAATTGCTGAACTGTATTTTTAATTTTTTGAGGAACCTGCATACTGTTTTCTACAGTGACTGTACCAACTTACATTCCCACTAACAGTGCAGGAGGGTTCCCTTTCTTCCATTCTGACAAGTATGAGGTAATATCTCATTGCAGTTTTGACTTGTGATGTTGAGCATCTTTCCATGTGACTGTTGGCCATCTGTATGTCTTCTTTGGAATAATGTCTATTCAGTTCCTCTGTCCATTTTTTAATCAGGTTGACTTTTTTTTTTTTGATGTTCAGTTGCATGAGTTATTTGAAAATTTTGGATATTAAAACCTAATCAGATATATTGTTTGCAAATATCTTCTTTCATCAAGTAGGGAGCCTTTTTGTTTTGTTGATAGTTTTATTTGCTGTGCAGAAGGTTTTTAGTCTGATGTAGTCCCATTTGTTTATTTTTGTTTTTGTTTCCTTTGTCTGAGTAGACACATCCAAAAACATATTGCTAAGGCTGATGTGAAAGAGAGTACTGCTTACGTTTTCTTCTAGGATTTTTATGGTTTCAGGTCTTAAACTTAAGTCTTTAATCCATTTTAATTTTATTTCTGTATATGGTGTGAGAAAGTAATCCAGTTTGATTCTTTTGCATGGAGCTGTCCAATTTTTCCAACATCTTTTTTTTTTTTTTGCAGTACACGGACCTCTCACTGCTGTGGCCTCTTCCATTGTGGAGCACAAGCTCCAGACGTGCAGGCTCAGCGGCTATGGCTCATGGGCCCAGCTGCTCCATGGCATGTGGGATCTTCTGGGACAGGGGCACGAACCCATGTCTCCTGCATCGGCAGGCGGACTCTCAACCACTGCGCCACCAGGAAAGCCCTCCAACATCATTTTTGAAGAGGCTCTTTTTACCCCATTGTATATTCTTCCTCCTTTTTAATTGACTATATGAGTGTGGATTCATTTCTGGTTCTATATTCTGTTCTATGCATCTGCTTTTGTGCCAGTACCATACAGTTTTAATACTATAAATTTGTAGTATAGTTTGAAATCAGGGGTTTTGATATCTCCAGCTTTGTTCTTTCTCAAGACAGTTTTGGCTCTTTGGAATCTATTATGTTTCCACACAGATTTTAGAATTCTTTGTTCTAGTATGCCATCGGTATTTTAATAGGGAATGTATTTAATTTGTATATTGCCTTGGATAGTATGGTCATTTAAACAATATGAATTCTTCCAATCCATGAACATTTGTTTGTGTCATCTTCAATTTCTTTCATCAATTTCTTATAGTTTTCTGAGTACAGGTCTTTAACCTCCTTAGTTAGATTTACTCTTAGGTATTTCATTTTTTTTTTTGATGCAATTGTAAATGGGATTGTTTTCTTAAATTATCTTTCTGATAGTTTGTTACTAGTGTTTAGAAATTCAACATATTTCTATATATTGATTTTGCATGCTGCAACCTTACTGAATTCATTTATTAGTTCTAACGAATTTTGGTGTTGTCTTTGGGGTTTTCTATATATATTATGTCATCTGCAAACAATGACAGTTCTATTTCTTCCTTTCCAATTTGGATTCCTTTTATTTCTTATACTACTCCATGCTTTTTAAAAAATATCTTTTTTTTTTTTTTTTTTTTTTTTTGCTGCATACTGTTGTACCTGAGTGGTTGAAAGACAGGCCATAGGCATGGAAAATTGTCTCTAATATTCACATATATTACCTTTTTTCCCCCCTTGTATTCCAGTTTATCTCTTGCTCTTATTTCTTTTGACTCTTGTGACATTTTGTATATTCCCAAATATTCAACTATGTTGATTCCACATGATAGTTTATGATATCTGTCTTGGATGTTCTCACAGAAATTGTTACTGAAAGTGGGGTCTGGCTGCTCACCACTCAAAAGCCAGTAAAGAGACAAGGTCGGTGGAAGAGAAAGTTTGCTTTATTTTGGAGGCTGGCAACCTGCAGGGGAGGGCAGGCTCTTATCCAAAGGCCAACTCCCCACCACCACCACCCAATAATTACTAGGCAAGGACTTTTATAGATGGAAGGAGGGGTCTACATGCAGAAACAGCACAGTCAGCTCTGACAGTCATCTTGAAATTAGCCATGCAGTGGTCTGATCAGCTAATCTTGATTGTTTTAAGTACAGTTAGTCCTTATTTTCAGAGTCGGTTTGTTACCATTTCTTTGTGGCCAGTTTTCTGAATTGTGGCAGCTTATTTCATGACTACAGTGTGGTCATCCTGTAGTTAACTTCTACCTGGTGGGGGTTTTAGTATCTATAAGACAGCTCACAGGATATGGCTTAGAATATTATCTATAACCCACGAGGAGGAACTAAAGATCCTTTACGATGCTTTATGACTATATTATTATTTAGTATTCTAGGAGTGTTTTCCTTTGTTTCTACATTTTCTCACTTTTCTGACTAAACTTATTCTTTTGCTAAATTTTTTCCACAGAAAAAAGGCAGGCAGAGAACATGGGTAGGAAGGACCAAAGGGTCCTGCTCCATTTCATGATGATCAATTTACATAAATATTTCTGGAGTACAACTCTGCACTCTCCATGATATTCATATTTTATATTTTTTCAACTAGTTAAGAATAAAAGTGTTGTCTGGTTATCCATTTCAGTTGATAGCAATGTACCTCTGTCCAGATGAAACAGTTAATCTTAATAAGCAGTTAGCCCATTCCAAAAGGATGAACTAGTTTTCACCTGACTGCTGCATGCAAAGCTGTCAAACTTCTAATGATTACCCCCTTTGAATGTGCATTATAATGGCTACCATATTCTTTAATAAGTATTAGTCTTTAGTATTAATATAAATTACAGAGGTTTTACTGGGTTATGTCACTCTACCCAAGTTTTTAGCCAAGACAGGAAAAAGTCTCTACAAAATGTTTTTGCATTCAATTGATCTCTGTTGATATAAAGAAGAAAATGAAGAAAAGAAGGTGACAAGTTACTGTTTTCAAATATTTGAAAGGCTGTCTTCTGAAAGAGAGGTTAAATGCATTATGTCTATTTTCATGGAAAAGATCTAGGATAAAAAGGAAGCAATCTTGATACCAATACACGAAGGGTACAGAAAGGCACATTGTGACACCATATAAAGATCGCCTTGGGCTTTTCTGGTGGCGCAGTGGTTGAGTCTGCCTGCCAATTCAGGGGCACGAGTTCGTGCCCCGGTCCGGGAAGATCCCACATGCCGCGGAGAGGCTGGGTCCGTGAGTCATGACTGCTGTGCCTGCGTGTCCGGACCCTGTGCTTCGCAACGGGAGAGGCCACAACGGTGAGAGGCCCATGTACCGCAAAAAAAAAAAAAAAAAAAATCGCCTTTATGATAGTTAGAACTGTTAAACTAAACTGAGTTGGTGTTTCACACAGTTCTGATCTAACTTCTGAGTTAACCAAATTGACAGCTGTAGAGGATTGTGTACATGGGGAGTTTTCTTTGATGGGTAGTTCAACTGGATTATCTCTACTGTCCCTAGTCCCTCTAAATTCCTGTGGCTAAAAGCAGTTTTTTTTTCCTCTAATTACAAAGTATGGGAGAGGGTAAAGAACATATATTAGGGTAATAAGTTTTTAACAATACATCAAACATACTTTCATCAATGAAAAAATTTTCCAGAGTTAATTCATGCAAAGAGTAATTAATAAGCACTGCTTCCTCAAAAATTTATGTGTTTTGCTTTATTTTTATTTTTATCTCAGTAAAACTTTTAACAGAAGTAACTTTGAATTCTAGAGTTATATATGATTTTATGCCATATGTGCAGTAAATACCAAAAGATAAAGAGGGGATGTGTTTTAACATCTCTATCAAACCTACATCAAAAATGAATGAATTGTGTCAGTGTTTCTACAAGTGTCCCAACTTACACTTCCTTTTTTCACATGTCACTTGCATTTACAGTTTTGAAACAATGCAATGATTTTTTTTCTAATTCATTTAATCAACACAGTATTACAGATGAAAGAGATGCAAAAGATCATCTAATTCAAACTCTTCTATTCTGTGAGGAAATATGCTGACAGAAGTGAAGTGAAAATGAGAAGGTGGAATAAACATTGCATAAATCTTAATTAGAGGTGCTGGTTATTAGACTGCATGACCCCCTTTGCTGAGATCTACAGGACCTTGTTAACCAACCTCATTCTACAGTCCTGTGTGGCTTAAATACCTACTTACTTAATTCAGTCAAGCATTAGATGAAGTTAGATTGAATCAATATTGATACTGGGAGTTCTGGAATCCTCAGTCCTAATTCATTGTCTCTTAGCAAACCTTTACTGAGTGCTTATTATGTGCCAGAATATATAAAACGTCCTGGAGGTATAAAGAACAAACATCCCTATACTCCAGGAAGTCCCATCTAGAGGAGAAGACAAACAGTACAGTGAGTCAAAAAGCATTAAATGCTATATTACAGTAAAGTGATATGAGCAGATAGAGTGACCTTGTAACTGATTCAGGTGCCAAATGAATAGGGGTTTTGTTTTATTTACTGCAACAGTTTGGAAAGGAGGAGAACATGGAACAGAGCTCAGGAGGAGCAGGAAGTTCTCCTTTTCAGTTAAAGTATGGCACATGGAGTCTGAACTAGGAAAGGTAGACAGAGCAAAGTTATAAAGCACATTCTTCACTAGGTAAAGGAGCTTGAATATAATCCTGAAAAGATATAAATAGCCCAGTGGGGCTTCCCTGGTGGCGCAGTGGTTGAGAGTCCACCTGCTGATGCAGGGGACACGGGTTCGTGCCCCAGTCTGGGAAGATCCCGCATGCCACAGAGCGGCTGGGCCTGTAAGCCATGGCCGCGGAGCCTGTGCTCCACAACGGGAGAGGCCACAACAGTGAGAGGCCCACATACCACAAACAACAACAACAAAAAATAGCCCAGTGAACTGAAGCAACGAAACACCATAATCCAGGAAATGCCAACGGTCAAAATATAATAATCTCTGGGCAGACATATTAGCTCTGCAATGACTCAATCGTCTACCTCAGAACACCTTGCGAGGAATACTTTAGATTGAATAAATGCAAAGCAAACAGACAAACAAACACCTCAGTACTTTTAATCAGTTTTATATGCCTTTAATATGTGTCATTACCATGATGAAAGCTGAGCCAAAGACTCTTGGCCAGAAGTAAGTGGTTACCACGGGTGCACTGCATTAGTGGATGGCTTATGATGGAATCAAAGATGAGAGTGAATGGGGGAGGTGATAATGGCTAACTCAAAATTGAAGGACATTTGGACCAGTAAGAAATTCTAAAGAGAAATTTAAAAACTACAATGATCCAACAGGGACATGGCTGGAAATTGTGTACAGGGGCCACAGCAGTGTCACTCTTATTCATTTCACAGGGAAACTGCCTTCTAGGGAACTTCAGTCTCAATTTCTCTCTCTCTCTCTCTCTCTCTCTCTCTCCATCGCACGTGCACACACACACACACACACACACACACATATACACACCTGAGACACTAGAGATTTGTTTTGCTGTTACTGCACCCAATCATGTTGTAAAAATAAAACTAATCTCTTACGTTTTGCATGCCAAGTTTTACATTCTTATATAACCTAATCCTCCTCCAAACCCTATGATATAGATCCGATTATTGCATCCATTTTAAGGTTGGGAATATGAATCTCAGAGATGTCAAATAACTGGTAAAAAAGTAAAAGATAGACATAGAGTTATCATAGGACTGTAATTCACTCCAAAGTGTATATCCAAGAGAAATGAAACATATTCATACAAAGCTTGTAGCAAATGTTCATAACAATATTATTTATAAAAACCCCAAATTAGGAACAATCTAAACATCCATCAACTGATGAAATGGTAAAAAAATTCTGATATATCCATACAATGGAATATTATTCAGGAATATAAAGAAGTACTGATACATGCTATAATACAGTAAACCTTGAAACCATTACACTATGTGAAAGAAGCCTTTACAAAAAATACATATTTTATGATTCCTTTCATGTAAAATATCAAAACTATTTTTAAAAACCTAAAGACTGAAAACAGATTAGTGATTGCATAGAATTGAAGCCTGGAAGTGAGGAAAGGGGAGGAAAATAGGTAATGACTACTACAACACTCTTTTCTGGAGTTTTGTAAATGATAAAATTGGATTGTAGTGATGGTTCATAATTTTGTAAATATACTAAAAAAATATTAAAAATACTTTAAATGTAGGTTCAATATATTAATTTTAGGGTATATAAAATCTATCTCAATAGAGTTTAAATTGTAGAGCCAGGATTTATACTCAGTCTGACTGTATACCTGAACTTGTAACTAATAAGCTAATCAATCTTCTTCTACTTATATATGGGAATTGTCACCACTGGTTAGCTTCTATGAACTGCAAAAGATAGTTTCCATAGATCCCCTTATCTCTTAAACTCACTTAAATAGTAAAGTCTATGTAATTCAAGCTGTCAAATTAACTTTCTTGTGCTTCCAAATGACAAACTGCATGGCTTCATTTTCTTCTTTTGTAGAGACAATATTTCTTTTCTAAAGAAAATGCCTTCACTTAAGTTTCTTGATTCTATCCTTTTTCATCTCTTCTCTGGCTTTGTGCCATTTTTGACTCTTCTAAAATTCTGTTTCCCGCTATTGCTTGTTCTCTGGCTACAAACATTCTAAGATAATCCCCATTCTCGGAAAGAAAAACACAACAAAACCAAGGAAAAATAAATGTTTCTGTGCCTTTCCTTCCAACCTCAACCTATCACCTTAAATCTCATTTTATGGCTGCCAAATTTCTTGTAAGATATTGCTTGATGGCTCCATTTCTCCAAATTCCACATAGGCAAAATCTCATGACATCCCAGAGTGGCTTTCTTCCTTACTGGTTATGTATTCTTTAAATTTGCCTTCTAATTACTTCTTAATGGCCAAATCCAGCAAACTTTCAAAACCCCAAATCTGAGGGCAAAATGGAATGTTAGCATAAGACAGAAAAAAGTTTCAGTACTTAAAATGCAAAGTTTGCTACTCTCTGAATCTAAATTTTCCTATTTTAGTTAGTACAGCAAAAGGTAGTGAAAATACTGTTTTTGTGTCAGAAATATTTATCAACATTAAAGAGTTCTGGACATATACATAATATAATATGTATATGAGTTAGCACTTCTGGACTTCAAGAAATGAAGAAACAAACTTCAACTAATCTGATCTTTAAGTAATATTGATTGTGCCTTCAATAGAAAAAATATAAGGTGAAGGTAAGAATACTGCCTTGAGGAAAAATAAACTATTTGTATATGTTTTTTTTATTTCAGCCTATAATATGGTACACACAAAAGGATATTTAAGATGCTAAATTGCAAAATAAATTAAATTTATGTTGTATTAATTTTTTTTAATTGAAGTATAGTTGATTTACAATGTTGTGTTAGTTTCAGGTGTACAGCAAATTGATTCAGTTATACATACATATATATCTAAGTTTTTCAGATTCTTTTCCCTTATAGGTTATTACAAAATATTGAGTACAGTTCTCTGTGCTATACAGTAGGTCTGTGTTGGTTATCTATTTTATACATAGTAGTCTGTGTATGTTATTCCCAAACTCTTAATTTATCCTCCTTCCCCTTTCCCCTTTGGTAACCATAATTATGTTTTCTATGTCTGTGGGTTTATTTCTGTTTTGTTCATTTGTATTTTTTTCCTTTAGATTCCACATATAGGCAATATCATACGCTATTTGACATTGTCTAGCTACTTCATTTAGTATGATAATCTCTAGGTCCATCCATGTTGCTGCAAATGACATTATTTCATTATTTTTTATGGCTGAGTTATTACTCCATTGTATAAATATACCATATATTCTTTATCCATTCGTCTGTTGATGGACTTTTAAGTTGCTTTCATGACTTGGCTATTGTAAACAGTGCTGCAATGAATATTGGGGTGCATGATGGAAATGCAAATTGGTGCAGCAACTATGGAGAACAGTATGGAGGTTCTTTGAAAAATGAAAAGTAGAGCTACCATATGATCCTGCAATCCCACTCCTGGGCATGTATCTGGAGAAAGCCATAATTATATTAATTATTATTTTTTTCTTCCTTTTTACAAGCAAGTTCTGCTCACTTTTATTTGAGCAAGGCATACTTACTGTCCTTTATAAGTTATAGGCTTACATTAAGTATACTTAGATGGAGAGAAAATTTCAGATTTCTCACTATATTTTTCAAACAGTGTAAAAGCAAAGCTTTTAAAGCTCACTTATATTTTTTAAAAATTACATAAAGTTATTAGCAAGTGGGAATAATGACTTCTAAAACAATAGTTCAACAGCTATTGATGATATTATTTTTTTTATTTTTATTTTATATTGAAACATAGCTGATTAACAAGGTTGTATTAGGTTCAGGTGTACAGCAAAGTGATTCAGTTATACATAAACATGCATCTATTCTTAACTAGTACATGTAAAGTGTAAATGTCAAACCCCATATCTCCATTTGCATTCTTGGATTGGAGATGTCTTGCTGGAGGTTAGTGGGTGGAGAATGGGCCAAGAGGGGATCACAGTAAATTTAAGCTTCATTGAGCTATGTTTTGGGTATCAACTGGCTATTGGGTTAATAATTTTAAAAATAATGAAAGAACTTTGCATTCAATATAATATATTCATTTCAAGTTATGAGTCAGTGGTAGAATTTTGACACCCATAATCCTAACCTCCTGGTGTCACTCCTATGGATAGATAGCATAAAAGACTTTGCAGATAGAATTAGAACTACCAATTATTTGACCTTAAAAGTGTTAGATTATCGCAGATTATCCAAATGGACCTCATCTAATCACATGAGCATTTTGAAGAATAGGGATTCATTATGCTGTCATTTGCTTGAAAATGAATTACAATGAGAAGAAACTGAATTCCTCCAACAACCTGAAGGAATAGGGAAGCAGAGTCTTCCCCAAAGCCTCTAGATAAGAGACTACCCCAGCTGGTATCTTGACTTAGACCTTGTGAGACCCATCACAGAGTATCCAATAGAGCCATACTGTGCTGAGACTTCTAAACCATGGAACTGTGAGATAATAAATAGATGCCATTGCAAACTGCTAAGTTTGTGGTAATTTGTTAGAGTAGCAATAGAAAAGTAATAGGGAGCCTTACCAATGATTTTATAATAATGTGACAAGCCTTGCTATATTTGGCATTGGCTACATTTGCCACAGAAAATGACAGAATGTAAGAGTTTTAACTTTAATTTGTACATTAACACATACATGTGCTACCTTATAGAAAGAACTGAAAGACACCATTGCTGGAATAACTACTTTCTGTGTTTTGTATCCTTAGATATGACAGAAATAGTAATATGTCTTTGCTGAATATCTTTCTCCCTGTCTTTTTCTCTCTCTACCTATATATACATATACATATACACACACACACACACACACACACACACACACACACACACACATATATAATGGTGTTATGCATAAAAGATAAAGCCAAACTATGTTTGCTTGGTGTATGCTTTTGAATTCAATATCTCAATATGTAGCCTTTATGCTCCTCCTTAGGATGAGCAAACTAAACTTGGTGTTTGATGTGTTGGTTCTGTACCTGTAGGCAGTATAAAGCAGCTGATCTGAAAATAATTCTTCTATCCACAAGTGACAAGAAGAGAATATGAATAGCTTCAATTGTTTCTCAGTGCAATAGGCCCTGGTTATAACTGAGAAACATAGTCTTTGTCACTATTTAAAAGATTCTGTGCTGCAGTTGAATCTTAATGGTAATAATAGTTTAAAGAGCTGCCTAGCCACATTTTAGCTACAGTTTAGTTCTACACTGTTAGAAAATTTTCAAAAGCCCAGTCAAAAAATAATTCAACCACAGTCCCTACATCATGAATCTTAGTTACATGTCAGACAGGAAATTAGACAACAGTTCTAAAACTTTCATGTAAGTTGTTCCCTATTAATAATTAAGAGTTTCAGGATACAAGTACTGACTTGAATGAAGGTAATCAATTCTCAGGAACAACTTGTCCAATTTTCCTCATTCCCAGTGTTACACCAACCCATAAACTCAACATGGATATTAAGCCTAAATGGATCACAGAGCTAAACCTATGAAACATCTCTTAAAAAATAAAATAGGAGATGATCTTTTGACATTGGTTTAAAAAATATTTCTTAGAGATAACACAAACAAATACTCTCCATAAAAAAATTATAAAGAGGATTTCATTCAAACTGTTTTAAGTCACCCTTCAGAAAATGAAAAGATAAACCAAGCTTAAGAGATTATATTTGCAAATCATATATCTTATAAATGAGAAGTTTAAAAAATATTTTTAAAAAGAGGTAAAAACCTTATATAGATATTATACCAAAGAAGATATACAAATGACTAATAAAAATAGAATATTAGTCATAACGAAAATGCAAATTAAAACCTCAGTAAGATATTTCTTCACATCTATTAAGATGGCTATTATAAAAAAATACATCACTGATATGAATGTATAATGGAATACTACTTTAGTAGTGAATTAGGCAGTATTTTTTGTGAAATGTAAGTTTATCACATGACTCGGAAACTTCACTTTTATATATCTAACCAAATAAATAAAAATATATTTTGACACAAAAACGTGTAGGTAAATGTTTATAGAAATATTATTCATACTAGCCAAAAACAGAAACAATTCAAATAGCCATCAGCTTGTGAATGGATAAAAAATTATGGTATATCTGTGCAATGAAATATAAATAGACAATAGTAAGAACCAACTATAACTATGCCTGCGACAATATGGATAAATTACAAAAACATTACTCAGTAAAAGAAACCAAACACAGAAGATTTAATAGTGTAAAATTACATTTATCAGAAATTTCAAAGAAAAGCATTTCTATAAACACAGAAGGATCATCATGGTTCTCTGGGACATAGTATGGGAGGGAGGATTGGCCGAAATTTTGCACAAGAGATCTTTTGGGTGTGATATAAATATTCTAAAACTGAATTGTGGTGATGGCTGTGTAACTCTATACATTTACTAAAAATAATTAAATTTTATACTTTCAATGAGCATATTTTATGATATGATATGTAAAGAATATCTTAATCAATATTTTTTAAAATGGCTGGTACTACTCTATACTGCTACCTTAATTAGTTATTAGATATGAGCTACTGAAACAAGATTATTATCTTGCACAAGAAAGATTTGCAGTTAAAATGATCCCTGAATATATTAACATCTGAAAACTGTCTTAAGACAGCATTCCAAACAAGTGAGGGCAAAAAGTCTTTTATTGAAAAAGGACTTGAGTGGTGCATCATAGTGCCACCACAGAGTTGTTAAAATTTCTTAGAGAACATTGAGAAGACAGACTTGATTAAGCAGATACTTTTGGCTATGTTTTTAGGAGTAGAAAGAGATACATTTGGGCAACTAATGGTAGAGGGCATTGAAATCATACTTTTACTAATCTGTAGAAATTGAGAGTTATGTATTATTAATAAAAGTGGTATAGTGAAATTAATACATACAGAATCTTATTTAAAAGTAAAATTCAAAATTATCAAAGTAGAGCTAATATTGAGAATCAGATTTTATAACTATTTGTAGAGAATCTTTTAAAACTGAAGGATGAAAATGATATGAGGAGTGATAAAAATAAATCATATTGGTTTCTTGTTGGATATCTCCATGAAAGAGCATAAACTTGAAATGTCTTAGGAGATATTAGCCAAAACACTGAAATGAAGATGAACTACAAAATAAGTGCTCATAGAATTAACTTGGAGTTGAGGCTCGTAAGTAGCCATATTGAGTACTGATGGAAACAGAAATGCAGATAGCACACTTGGTGAGTCACCTCAGATGTGGCACTACCCTAGCCAGGGCCCTGGCTTGTCAGCTTGGATCCAAGCACCTCCACATCCTTCTGTTCCTCCTCTTAGTGCTGGCCCATCACATCTCACTGGTACCTGTGGCTGGGACCTGTGATGTCTCCTGTGTCAGTCCTGCACTTCAGCCTATATTTACTTCTCACCAGGGAAGTTGGGTTCTGCCAAAGGAAGCAAATCCTGAAACATGAATGCCTTCTCGTTAGGGGAGGAGCTCAAGATGTTGGAGTAGAAGGACATGGGCTCATCTTTTCTTATAGAAACACCAAAATCACAACTAACTGCTAAACAACCATGAATAGAAAAACAGTGGAACCTACCAAAAAAGATACCCTACAGCCAAAAACAAAGAGGAATCTACAACGAGATGGTGGGAGGGGCACAAGGGAGGGGCACAAAGACATCAAGTACCATATGTGCCAGATGGGCCACCCACACACTGGAGAGCAATTGTACCATAGAGACACTCCCACAGGAGTGAAAGTACTGAGCTCCACATCAGGCTTCACGGTCTGGGGGTCTGGCAAGGGGAAGAGGAAACCTCAGAGAATCTGGCTTTGAAAGCCAGTAGGTTTTGATACAGGAAATCCATGGGACTAGAGGAAAGAGAGATCCTACTCTTGGAGGGCACACACAAGGTTCTGTGCTCACCAGAACCCAGGGGAAAAAAGCAGTGACCTCATAAGAGGCTGGGCCAGACCTACCTGTTAATATTGAAGGGTCTCCTATGGAGGTGGGGAGCAGCTGTGGCACAATGTGGGAACAAAGACACTAACAGCAACTGTTCCGGAGAGTACTCATTGGCGTGAACCCTCCCAGAGTCCATCAGTAGCCCCACTCAAGAACCTCTAGGCTTCAGTGCTGGGATGCCTCAGGCCAAACAACCAACAGCATGGGAACACAGCCTCAGCCATCAGCAGACAGGCTGCTTTAAGTTTTCCTGAGCATGGCCCTCTCCATCAGAGGGACAAGACCCAGCTCCACATACCATGGAGTCCCTTCCATCAGGAAGCCAGCAGGAGACTCTTAGACAGCCTCATCCACCAGAGGGAAAATAACAGAAGCAAGAAGAACTACAACCCTGCAGCCTGAGGAACAGAAACTGCAATCACAGAAAGATAGACAAAATGAGTCAACAGAGGAATATGTCTGAGATGAATGAACAATATAAAACGCCAGAAGAACAACTAAGTGAAGTGGAGATAGTCAATCTACCAGAAAAAGAAGTCAGAATAAAGGTGCAGAAGATGATCCAAGGTCTCAGAAAAAGAATGGAGGCAAGGATCAAGAAGATGCAAGAAATGCTTAACAAAGAACTAGAAGAACTAAAGAACAAACAAACAGAAATGACCAATACAATAACTGAAATAAAAAATACACAAGAAGGAATCAATAGCAGAATAAATGAAGCAGAGGAATGGACAAGTGACCCGAGAGACAGAATGGTAGAAATCACTGCCATGGAACAGAAAAAAGAAAAAAAAAAGAATGAAAAGAAATAAAGACAGTATAAAAGACCTCTGGGGCAACATTAAACACACCCACATTTGAATTATAGGGGTCCCAGAAGGAGAAGAGTTAGAGAAAGGACCTGCTAAAATATTTGAAGAGATAATGGCTAAAAGCTTCCCTATCATGGGAAAGGAAGCAGTCACCCATGTCCAGGAAGCACAGAGAGTTCAAAGCAGGATAAATCCAAGGAGGAACACACTGAGACACATAGTAATCAAATTGAAAAAAAAAATTAAGAAAAAGTGCTAAAAACAATGAGAGAAAAGCAACAGATAAGATAAAAGGGAACTCCCATAAGGTTATCATCTGATTTCTCACCATAAACACTGAAGGCCAGAGGTGAGTGGCATAATATCTATAAAGTGATAAAAGAGAAGAATCTACAACCAAGAACACTCTACAAAGCCAGGCTCTAATTCTGATTCAATGGAGAAATCAAAAGCTTTACAGATAAGCAAAAGCTAAGAAAACTCATCACCACCAGACCAGCTTTACAATAAATGCTAAAGGAACTTTTCTAAGCAGAAAAGAAAAAGTCACAGCAAAAAACAGGAAAATTATGAATAGAAAAGTCCACCAGTAAAGGCAAATATGCAGTAAAGGTAGGAAATCAGCCACACACAAATATGATATCAAAACCAGCAATTGTGAGAAGAGGAGAGTACCAATGCAGGATATTGGAAGTGCATTTGAAATTAAAATAAACAGCAACTTATATCAATCTTCTTTATATACAGACTGCTATATCAAAACCTTGTGGTAACTGGAAACAGAAAATATACAATAGATACACACAGGCACAAAATTCCAAACACAACAATAAAGGTAGTCATCATATCACCAGGGAAGAGAACAAAAGAGGAAAGGAAGAAAAAAGACCTACAAAAACAAATCCTAAACAATTACCAAAATAGTAATAAGGACATTCATATTGATAATTACCTTAAAAGTAAAGATAAAATTAACCAACCAAAGCCATAGACTGGCTGAATGAATACAAAAACAAAACCTGTATATATGCTGTCTACAAGAGACACACTTCTTAACTACGGACACATACAGACTGAAAGTGAGGGGATGGAAAATGGTATTCCATGCAAATGAAAATCAGAAGAATGCTGGAGTAGCAACACTCATAACAAAGAAAATAGACTTTAAAATAAAGACTGTTATAAGAGACAAATACTGACACTACATAATGATCAAGGGAACAGTCTGAAAAGAAGATATAACAATTGTAAATATATATGCAACCCACATAGGAGCACCCCAATATATAAGGCAAATACCAACAGCCATAAGGTAGAAACTGACAGTAACAAAATAATATTGGGAGAAATTAATACCCCATTTCCATCAATGGACAGATATTCCAGACAGAAAATCAATAATGAAATACAGGCCTTAAATGACACATTAGACCAGAAGGACTTAACTGATATTTAGAGAGCATTCCATCCAAAAGCAGCAGGATACACATTCTTTTCAAGTGCACATGGAACATTCTCCAGGATTGATCACATGCTGGGTCAAAAAGCAAAACAAGGTAAACTTAAGAAAATTGAAATATCAAGCAACTTTTCTGACCACAATGCTATGAAATTAGAAATAAATTACAGGGAAAAAAATGTAAAAAACACAAACAAATGGAGGCTAAACAATATGCTACTAAACAACCAATGGATCACTGGAAAAAATCAAAGAGGAAATCAAAAAATACCTAGAGACAAATGAAAATGAAAACACAATGATTCAAAACCTATGAGACACAGCAAAAACAGTTCTAAAAGGCAAGTTTATAGCAATATAATCTTACCTCAGGAAACAAGAAAAATCAGAAATAAACAACC
Organism: Leucopleurus acutus; assembly: GCF_964270905.1. Lineage (NCBI taxonomy): Eukaryota > Metazoa > Chordata > Mammalia > Artiodactyla > Delphinidae > Leucopleurus > Leucopleurus acutus. The sequence continues at coordinate 34,978,121 of NC_139161.1, forward strand.
TAAACTTACAACCAAAGCAACTAGAGAAAGAAGAACAAACAAAATTCAAAATTAGCAAAAAGAAAGAAACCATAAAGATGAGAGCAAAAATAAATGAAATAGAGAACAAGAAAACAACAGAAAAACTCAATGAAACCAAAAGCTGGTTCTTTGAAAAGATAAACAAAGTTGATAAACCTTTAGCAAGACTCGTCAAGGATAAAATGGAAAGGGCTTAAATCAATAAAATTAGAAATTAAAAAGGAGAAGTTACAACAGACACCACAGAAATACAACAGATCATAAAAGACTACTACAAGCAACAATATGCCAACAAAATGGACAATCTGGAAGAAATGTATAAATTCTTAGAAAGGTACACTCTCACAAGGCTGAACCAGGAAGTAATAGAAAATATGAACAGCCCAATCACAAGTACTGAAATTGAAACTGTGATTAAAAACTCCCAACAAATAGAAGTCCAGTACCAGATGGCTTCACAGATGAATTCTATCAAATATTTAGATAAGAGCTAACACTTATCCTTCTGAAATTCATCCAAAAAATTGCACAGGAAGGAATACTCCCAAAGTTATTCTATAAACTACCATCACTGTAATACCAAATCCAGAAAATGATGCCACAGAAAAAGTAAACCACAGGCCAATATCACTGAAGAACATAGATGCAAAAATCTTCTACAAAATACTAGAAATAAGAATCATACACCATGATCAAGTGGGCTCTATCACAGAGATGCAAGGATTTTTTCAATATCTGCAAATCAAGCAGTGTGATACACCACATCAACAAATTGAAGTATCAAAACAATATGATCATCTCAATAAATGCAGAAAAATCTTTTGAGAAAATTCAACACCAGAAAATGGCATAGAGGGGACATACCTCAACATAATAAAGGCCATGTATGACAAAACTACAGGTAACATCACACTCAATGGTGAAAAGCTGAAAGCATTTCCTCTAAGATCAGGAACAAGACAAGGATGTCTACTCTTGCCACTTTTATGCAACATACTTTTGGAAGTCCTAGCTATGGCAATCAGAAAAGAAAGAGAACTAAAAACAATCCAAATTGGAAAAGAAGAAGTAAAACTGTCACTGTTAGCCAATGACATGATACTATACATAGAGAATCCTAAAGATGCTACCAGAAAACTACTAGAACTCATCAATGAATTTGGTAATGTTGCAGGATACAAAAATAACACCCAGAAATCTATTGCATTTCTATACACTAACAATGAAAGATCAGAAAGAGAAATTAAAGAAACAATCCCATTTACCATCACATTGAAAAGAATAAAATACCTAGGAATAAACCTACCAAAGGATACAAAAGATCTGTACTTTGAAAAGTATAAGATGCTGATGAAAAAAGTTGAAGATTACACAAACAGATGGAAAGACATACCACGTTCTTGGATTGAATCAATATCGTTAAAATGAAAATACTACCCAAAGCAATCTACAGATTCTACACAATCCCTACCAAATTACTGACGGCATTTTCCCCAGAATTAGATCAAAATACCTTAAAATTTGTATGGAGACATGAAAGACCCCGAAGCCAAAGCAATCTTGAGAAAGAAAAATGGAGCTGGAGGAATCAGGTTCCCTGGCTTCAGACTATACTACATAGCTACAGTCATCAGAAGAGTATGGCACTAAAAGAAAACAGAAAAATAGATAAATGGAACAGGATAGAAAGACCTGAAATATACCCATGCATCTATGGTCAATCTATGACAAAGGAGCCATGACTAAACAGTGGATAAAGACAGTCACTTTCATAAATGGTGCTGGGAAAACTGGACAGCTACATGTAAAATTTGAAAGTAGAACCTTCTTTAACACCATACACAAAAATAAACTCAAAATGGATTAAATATCTAAATGTAAGACCGAATACTATTAAACTTTCAGAGGAAAACATAGGCAGAACACTCTTTGAAATAAATCTCGACAATATCTTTTTTGACCCATCTCCCAGGATAATGGAAATAAAAAGAAAAATAAACAAATGGGACCTAATTAAACTCAAAAGCTTTTGCACAGTAAAGGAAACCACAAACAAGATGAAAACACAACCCAAAGAATGGGAGAAAATATTCACAAATGATGTTACCAAGGTGGAATTAGTCTCCAAAATTTGCAAACAGATCATACAGCTCAATATCCAAAACACAAGCAACCAAATCAAAAACTGGGCAGAATACCTAAATAGACATTTATCTAAAGAAGACATACAGATTGCCAAGAGGCACAGGAAAAGATGTTTGATATCACTTATTATTAGAGAAAAGTAAATCAAAACTACAATGAGATATCACCTCACCCCAGTCAGAATGGCCATCATCAAAAACTGAAAACAATAAATTCTGGAGAGGGTGTGGAGAAAAGGGAACCCTCCTTCACTTTTTTTTTTTAATTTTCACAGAAGATAAATAAACTGATACCAAGCATTGTAAGTGGATGACCACAACAAAAGCAGCAATGATTGCAATTACTAAACACGAAACACACTCATACTATGTCATAATATTGACATTCAGTCCAGTAATCCTCCACTGTAACAGCTCCTTTATTTTGCAGTGAAAATTGATTTGTATATTATTTGCCTCTGAGTCCTTATGGGATTTTTTTTTTATTCAAACAGAAAGTCACAAAAATTATAATCATCCTTATCAGTTCACTCAGTCCCATGTAATTAAATTTTTTTTCATCTTGATCTTTTGTTAGCACTTTTATGAATTCAACAGTTTTCCATTAGAGTTCTGAAAATGCTTATTCATTCAGTTCAGCAGTATAGTCAGTTACCAGAAGCCTGTACTTGTCAGAGTCTTTTCCATGAATTCCTTGAAGATGAAACCCTTTTATAGGAACATTTTTGCAAAAGCATCAGAGTACACCCAGAACTGCCTGTAAATGACAAAAGACTTTAAAATAACTACAGTTAAAGATTTGATGAAAGTTCATAATAATGCAATTGACAAGGAAATTTAGTTATTTCTGAGATATACATTTTAAAGTAATAATTAGAATTATGACTTATAACATACCAAAACATATAAAATTTTTAGAAATTTCATGTAATTTCTGAAATATTTATATTAACATATTTCCATACAAATAACCCAAAGAAAGTTTAATATTAGTTGTTTCTGTTTGTTTGTTTATACTGCAGGTTCTTATTAGTCATCAGTTTTATACACATCAGTGTATACATGTCAATCCCAATTGCCCATTTCAGCACACCACCATCCCCACTCCCCTGCAGCTTTCCCCCCTTGGTGTCTATACGTTTGTTCTCTACATCTGTGTCTCAACTTCCGCCTCTTGATGAACTTTTTATTTAAAATACTTATACAGCACTGCTCGACAGTTTCATATTGCCGACAACAGCAATTTATCATTTATAATATTTCAATCAGTTTACAATTTTTAAAAGTGTTAACACTTTTGAAATTATTTGGAGTTATTTATATTAAATATACCTGATAATTTTGCTTTTGACTAAATATGGGAATTTGGGGGAACAAACAAAAATGGTGGCAAAGAGGGTGTATGGTGAAGGTGAAAATTGTTATGGATATTTTAAAAGAAAATAAGCCCACGCCAATAAAAAATAAATCCCTTAAAAATGAAATAAAATATCTTCATCTGCCTGAAGAATTTCTATGGCAGCTTGCAGGGCCTGAAATATAGGTTTGTGTTGTTTGTGTATGGGTCAATATTTAGACATATAAGTTGCTTCAGAGCTAGTTCTTGTTGATTTATTTTGTGGACAGCCTTGATTCTAGAGCCCTTTCCCCAGGAGCATGGGAGGCTGAGTGTATACATGTCAATCCCAATCGCCCAATTCATCACACCACCATTCCCACGCCCCCACGGCTTTCCCCCCTTGGTGTCCATAGTTTGTTCTCTACATCTGTGTCTCAACTTCTGCCCTGCAAACCGGTTCATCTGTACCATTTTTCTAGGTTCCACATACATGCGTTAATATACGATATTTGTTTTTCTCTTTCTGACTTCCTTCACTCTATATGACAGTCTCTAGATCCATCCACATCTCAATAAATGACTCAATTTTGTTCCTGTTATGGCTGAGTAATATTCCATTGTATATACGTACCACAACTTCTTTATCCATTCATCTGTCGATGGGCATTTAGGTTGCTTCCATGACCTGGCTATCATAAATAGTGCTGCAATGAACACTGGGGTGCATGTGCCTTTCTTTCTTTCTTTCTTTCTTTCTTTCTTTCTTTCTTTCTTTCTTTCTTTCTTTCTTTCTTTCTTTCTTTCTTTCTTTCTTTCTTTCTTTCTTTCTTTCTTTCTTTCTTTCTTTCTTTCTTTCTTTCTTTCTTTCTTTCTTTCTTTCTTTCTTTCTTTCTTTCTTTCTTTCATTTTTTTGGTTGTGTTGGGTCTTCATTTCTGTGTAAGGGCTTTCACTAGTTGTGGTGAGCAGGGGCCACTCTTTATCATGGTGTGCAGGGCTCTCACTATCATGGCCCCTCTGCTGATGGGGCACAAGCTCCAGATGCACAGGCTCAGTAGTTTTGGCTCACGGGTCCAGATGCTACATGGCATGTGGGATCTTCCCAGACCAGGGTTCGAACCCATGTCCCCTGCACTGGCAGGCAGATTCTCAACCACTGCACCACCAGGAAAGCTGGCATGTGTCTTTTTGAATTATGGTTTTCTCTGGGAATATGCCCAGTGGTGGGATTGCTGGATCATATAGTAATTCTATTTTTAGTTTTTTAAGGAACATCCATACTGTTCTCCATAGTGGCTGTATCAATTTACATTCCCACCAACAGTGCAAGAGGGTTCCTTTTTCTCCACACCCTCTCCAGCATTTGTTGTTTGTAGATTTTCTGATGATGCCCATTCTAACAGGTGTGAGGTGATACCTCATTTCAGTTTTGATTTTCATTTCTCTAATAATTAGTGATGTTGAGCAGCTTTTCATGTGCTTCTTGGCCATCTCTATGTCTTCTTTGGAGAAATGTCTATTTATGTCTTCTGCCCATTTTTGGATTGGGTGGTTTGTTTCTCTAATATTGAGCTGCATGAGCTGTTTATATATTTTAGAGATTTTTCCTTTGTCCGTTGATTCATTTGCAATTATTTTCTCCCATTTTGAGGGTTGTCTTTTCCTCTTGTTTATGGTTTCCTTTGCTGTGCAAAAGCTTTTAAATTTCATTAGGTCCCAATTGTTCATTTTTGGTTTTATTTCCATTACTCTAGGAGGTGGATCAAAAAAGACGTTGCTGTGATTTATGGCAAAAGTCTTCTTCCTATGTTTTCCTCTAACAGTTTTATAGTGTCCAGTCTTATATTTAGGTCTCAAATCCATTTTCGGTTTATTTTTGTGTATGGTGTTAGGGAGTGTTCTAATTTCATTCTTTTACATGTAGCTGTCCAGTTTTCCCAGTACCACTTATTGAAGAGACCCTCTTTTCTCCATTGTATATCTTAGCCTCTTTTGTCATAGATTAGTTGACCATAGGTGTGTGGGTTTATCTCTGGGCTTTCTATCTTGTTCCATTTATCTATGTTTCTTTTTATGTGTCAGTACCATATTGTCTTGATTACTGTAGCTTTGTAGTATAGTCTGAAGTCAAGGAGTCTGATTCCTCCAGCTCCGTTTTTTTCCCCTCAAGACTGCTTTAGCTATTCAGGGTCTTTTTTGTCTCCATACAAATATTAAGATGATTTGTCCCAGTTCTGTAAAAATTGCCGTTGGTAGTTTGATAGGGATTACATTGAATTTGTAGATTGCTTTGGGTAGTATAGTCATTTTCACAATATTGATTCTTCCAATCCAAGAACATGGTATACCTCTCCATCTGTTGGTATCATTTTAATTTCTTTCATCAGTGTCTTATCGTTTTCAGCACACAGGTCTTTTATTTCCCTAGGGAGGTTTATTCCTAGGTATTTTATTTTTTTGTTGTTGCAATGGTAAATGGGAGTGTTTCCATAATTTCTCTTTCAGATTCTCTCTATATAATATAATGTCATCTGCAAACAATGACAGTTTTACTTATTCCTTTCCAACTTATACTACTTTTATTTCTTTTTCTTCTCTGATTGCCATGGCTAAGACTTGCATAACGATGTTGAATAATAGTGCTGAGAATGGACATCCTTGTCTCTTTCCTGATCTTAGAGGAAATGCTTTCAGTTTTTCACCATTGAGAATGATGTCTGCTGTGGGTTTGTCGTATATGGCTTTTATTATGTTGACGTAGGCTCCCTCTATGCCCACATTCTGGAGAGTTTTTATCATAAATGGGTGTTGAGTTTTGTCAAAAGCTTTTTCTGCATCTATTGAGATGATCATATGGTTTTTATTCTTCAATAGTTAATATGGTGTCTCACATTGATTGATGTGCATTTATGAAAAATCCTGCATCCCTGGGATAAATCCCACTTGATTGTGTTGTATGATCCTTTTAATGTGTTGTTGGATTCTGTTTGCTAGTATTTTGTTGAAGATTTTTGCATCTATATTCATCAGAGATATTTGTCTGTAATTTTCTTTTTCTGTAGTATCTTTGTCTAGTTTTGGTATCAGGGTGATGGTGGCCTCATAGAATGAGTTTGGGAGTGTTCCTTCCTCTGCAATTTTTTGGAAGAGTTTGAGAAGGATGGGTGTTAACTCTTCTCTATGTATTTGATAGAATTCGCCTGTGAAGCCATCTGGTCCTTGACTTTTGTTTGTTGGAAGATTTTTAATCACAGTTTCAATTTCATTAATTGTGATTGGTCTGTTCATATTTTCTGTTTCTTCTTGGTTCAGTCTTGGAAGGTTATACCTTTCTAAGAATTTTTCCATTTCGTCAGGTTGTCTATTTTATTGGCATAGAGTTGCTTGTAGTAGTCTCTTAGGACGCTTTGTATTTCTGCAGTGTCTGTTGTAACTTCTCCTTTTTCATTTCTAATTTTATTGATTCGAGTTCTCTATTTTTCTTCATGAGTCTGGCTAATGTTTTATCAATTTTGTTTATCTTCTCAAAGAACCAACTTCTAGTTTTATTGATATTTCCTATTGTTTTCTTTGTTTCTATTTCTTTTATTTCTGCTCTGATTTTATGATTTCTTTCCTTCTGATAACTTTGGGTTTTGTTTGTTCTTTCTCTAGTTCCTTTGGGTGTAAGGTTAGATTGTTTACTTGAGATTTTTCCTGTTTCTTGAGGTAGGCTTTTATAGCTATAAACTTCCCTCTTAGAACTGCTTTTGCTACATTCCATAGGTTTTGGATCATCATGTTTTCATTGTAATTTGTCTCATCATATTTTCATTGTCATTTGTCTCTAGGTATCTTTGGATTTCCTCTTTGATTTCTTCAGTGATCTCTTGGTTATTTAGTAAAATAATGTTATCCTCCATGTGTTTGTGTTTTTTATGTTTTTTTTTCCCTGTAATTCATTTCTAATCTCATAGTGTTGTGGTCAGAAAAGATGCTTGATATGCTTTTAATTTTCTTAAATTTTCTGAGGCTTGATTGTGAACTAAGATGTGATCTATTTGGAGAATATTCCATGTGCACTTCAGAAGAAAGTGTAATCTGATGTTTTTGGATGTAATGTCCTATAAATAACAATTAAATCTATCTGGTCTTTTGTGTCATTTAAAGCTTCTGTTTCCTTATTTATTTTCATTTTGGATGATCTGTCCATTGGTGTAAGTGAGGTGTTAAAGTCCCTCACTATTATTGTGTTACTGTCGATTTCCTCTTTTATAGCTGTTAGCAGTTGTCTTATGTATTGAGGTGCTCCTATGTTGGATTCACATATATTTATAATTGTTATATCTTCTTCTTGGACTGATCCCTTCATCATTTTGTAGTTTCCTTCCTTGCCTCTTGTAACATTCTTTATTTTAAAGTCTATGTTTTCTGATATGAGTATAGCCACTCCAGCTTTCTTTTGATTTCCATTTACATCAAATATCATTTTCCATCCTCTCACTTTCAGTCTGCATGTGTCCCTTGGTCTGAAGTGAGTCTCTTGTAGACAGCATATATATGGGTCTTGTTTTTGTATGCATTCAGCAAGCCTGTGTCTTTTGGTTGGAGCATTTAATCCATTTATATTTAAGGTAATTATCGATATGTATGTTTCTATGACCATTTTCTTTGTTTTAGGATTGTTTTTGTAGGTCCTTTTCTTCTCTTGTGTTTCCTGCCTAGAGAATTTCCTTTAGCATTTGTTTTAGAGCTGGTTTGGTGGTGCTGAATTCTCTTAGCTTTTGCTTCTCTGGAAAGCTTTTCATTTCTCCATCAAATCTGAATGAGATCCTTGCAGGGTAGAGTTATCTTGGTTGTAGGTTCTTCCCTTTCATCACTTTAAGTATATCATGCCACGCTCTTCTGGCTTGTAGATTTTCTGCTGAGAAATCAGCTGTTAACCTTTTGGGAGTTCCTTTATATGTAATTTATTGTTTTTCCCTTGCTGCTTTCAATAATTTTTCTTTGTCTTTAATTTTTGCCACTATGATTATTATGTGTCTCAGCCTGTTTCTCTTTGGGTTTTTCCTGTATGGGACTCATTGCACTTCCTGGAGTTGGGTGGCTATTTCCTTTCCTATGTTAAGGAAGTTTTTAACTATAATCACTTCAAATATTTTCTCGGGTCCTTTCTCTCTCTCTTCTCTTTCTGGGACCCCTATAATGTGAGTGTTTTGCATTTAATTTTTTCCCAGAGGTCTCTTAGGCTGTCTTCATTTCTTTTCATTCTTTTTTCTTTAGTCTGTTCCACAGCAGTGAATTCCACCATTCTGTCTTCCAGGTCACTTATTCGTTCTTCTGCCTCAGTTATTCTGCTATTGATTCCTTCTAGTGTAGTTTTCATTTCAGTTATTTTATTGTTCATCTCTGTTTGTTTGTTCTTTAATTCTTCTAGGTCTTTGTTAAACGTTTCTTGTGTCTTCTCGATCTTTGCCTCCATTCTTTTTCCAAGGTTCTGGATCATCCTCACTATCATTATTCTGAATTTTTTTTCTGGAAGGTTGCCTATCTCCATGTCATTTAGTTGTTTTTCTGGGGTTTTATCTTGTTTGTTCATCTGGTATATAGCCCTCTGCCTTTTCACCTTGTCTATCTTTCTCTGAATGTGGTTTTTGTTCCACAGGTTGCAGGATTGTAGTTCTTATTGTTTCTGCTGTCTGCCCTTTGGGGGATGAGTCTATCTAAGAGGCTTGATGGGAGGGACTGGTGGTGGGTAGAGCTGACTGTTGCTCTGGAGGACAGAGCTCAGTAAAACTTTAATCCCCTTGACTGCTGATGGGTGGGGCTGGGTTCCCTCCCTGTTGGTTGTTTGGCCTGAGGCAACCCAACACTGGAGTCTACCTGGGCTCTTTGGTGGGTCTAATGACAGACTCTGGGAGGGCTCACACCAAGGAGTACTTCCCTGAGCTTTTGCTGCCAGTGTCCTTGTCCCCACAGTGAAACAGAGCCACCCCCCACCTCTGCAGTTGACCCTCCAACACTAGTAGGTAGGTATGGTTCATTCTACCCCAGGGTCACTGCTCCTTCCTCTGGGTCCCAATGTGCATGCTCCTTTGTGTATGCCCTCCAAGAGTGGAGTCTCTGTTTCCCCCAGTCCTGTTGAAGTCCTGTAATGAATTCCTAATAGGTTTCATAGTCTGATTCTCTAGGAATTCCTCCTCCCGTTGCCAGACCCCCAGGTTGGGAAGCCTGATGTGGGACTCAGAATGTTCACTCCATTGCATAGACTTCTGTGGTATAAGTGTTTGCCAGTCTGTGAATCACCCACCCACCAGTTGTGGGATTTGATTTTACTGTGATTGCGCCCCTCCTACTGTCTCATTGTGGCTTCTCCTTTGTCTTTGGATGTGGGATATCTTTTTTGGTGAGTTCCATTGTCTTCCTGTCGATGATTGTCCAGTAGCTAGTTGTGATTCTGGTGTTCTCGCAAGAGGGAGTTGTCATTCACTATTGAGGGAATGTAAATTTGTACAGCCACTGTGGAGAACAGTATCAATCTTCCTAAAAATAATGGTAACATATTATTCAGCAACCCTACTCCTGGGCGTATATGCAGAGAAAAACATGGTTTGAAAGGATACAGGCACCCCAATATTCATTGCAGCACTGTTCACAATAGCCAAGACATGGAAACAACCTAAATGTCCATCCACAAATGAATGGATTATGAAGATATGGTACGTATATACAATGGAACATTACTCAGCCATTGCAAAGAATGAAATAATGCCATTTGTAGCAACATGGATGAACCAGATTATACTACCAAGTGAAGTCAGACTGAGAAAGATAAATATCATATGATATCACTTATATGTGGAATCTAAGAAAAATGATGTATGAGCTTATTTACAAAACAGAAACAGACTCACAGACTTAGAGAATGAATTTATGGTTACCGGAGGGGAAGTCTGGGGAGTAGGGATAGATTGGGAGTTTCAGATTGACACGTATATACACACTGTTATATTTAAAATAGATAACCATTAAGGACCTACTATAAAAAAATAATAAAAAATAAAATTAAAAAAATAATGACAGTGAAAAGAAAACAAATTAAAAATAATAAATTATATCATTCAGTTCTAAAATAAGAAGCAGAAATGTAAAATGTAATTTTTCAAAAATGGAGAGATTTTTTGAAAAGAGCAATTTTGAAGTGATAATGAATGGTTCAAGCTTTATGTTTAGTGTAATAATATTGTTCAGGATGTAGGAAACCAAGGTTGAGCATTTTCTAGACATTTCTTTTATGAGATCTATGATTTCAGCTAGTCAAAGAGATGGACTCTTAAGGGGACAAATATGACTAAATGCAAATTTTTGAGTCTAAAATTTCACAAGGTAGGTGAGTCTCTAATGTCATAGAACAAAGGCTCACCATACTCCAGAGTCTTCAGGAACTTCAGAAGTTATCTAAAATATCTTTATTAATGACAGGAAAAAGAGGCATATGAAGATTGGGTCATTTGCTCTAGAGCCTGTAGCAAAAAATTAATAGAATTATAAAGTAAAAATGGTACACATGAATCCCAGAAGGGCATTCAGTTAGTTATTATTGAGTATGAGATGACAATGGGACTATAAAATAAGATTTCCATTTTAAAAATGGGAGTAAGCATGGAATTTAAGCCTTACACAAGGGTCAGTCAAATAAATAAGAGCGAGTAGACATTAAAGTACAAATCTAAAAATTTAGCCTTGAGGGAAGGCATGGATGGAAGGAGAATAGGAAAGAAGAAGGTGAGAAGAAGAAAGAAAGAAAGAAAGAAAGAAAGAAAGAAAGAAAGAAAGAAAGAAAGAAAGAAAGAAAGAAAGAAAGAAAGAAAGAAAGAAAGAAAGAAAGAAAAAGAAAGAAAGAAAGAGAAAGGAGAAAGAAAGAAAGAAAGAAAGGGAGAGGGCAGGGGTAGGGAAGAAGGAAGGAAGGAAATACATTATTTAGATGAGGAAATAGAAATACATGTAAAAAAGAGAAAAATGGAATGGCTTGAAGGCAAGATACAGTGAATTTTGAGAGAGATAGCAAAGATAGTACAGGCCTATTTGCTATTCATTTCAAAGAGAATGAGAACTGGGGATAAACATCAGATATGGGAGAAAGGATATCATTAGAAATAATAAAATACATTGAGGGACTATATTATAGCAATTAAGAACCTAAGTTCTGGAGTTAACAGATCTAAATTTAAATCTTCCTCTTTATTTAGATGCTGTGAGAACTTGGGCAACTTATGGTCTAAATCTCATTTAAAAACCAAAACTGTCAAAAGTAACTACCTCTTAGACTTAGGGTTAAATAGCTGGGGTACAGAAATAAACAAAAAATACTAAAATAGTGTCTGATATTGTTAGTGTTCAATCAATATTTCATTACTATTATTATAGTTTATGTCAGAAAGTTGGTAAAAGAAGACAGAGCTATTACAAATAAATATTTGTAACCACAGATGATGTCAATAAGCACACGACTAAAGGCTTGCTATTGTATTTTGTTTCCTAAAGAAAATTGATATCACAGAATAAATAATAATAAAGATAAATTTCTGTGTGTGATATAATTCCATACGGATGTGACATATTCCAGGTCACATTTTAAAGGAAATATTCTACCAAAATTATTTCCAAGATGGCAATATTTTATTTACCATTTTTGCAATTAGTGAATAACAGCTGACAGTCTATTTTCAGAATAATTGTTATGGCAGTGATTGTCCTCTGATCTCATAATCATTTTCTAGTGTAATTTGTTATTAATATTTGAGTATGAAATGTGGGATTGAATAAGTGTGAGAAGTGAAAAGTCTTTTACCATCTCAATTGCCATAATATTGACTGTAGGTTTCTATGGCACTTCTATTATTTCTTAAACTTTGTGAGCTCTATTGGGGAAGTATCCCTTGATTAGACCTAGGTGGCCGAATAGATATTTCTATGGCTTACTGATCTACTGGTAAGGATGGTATGTCAGAAGATTCAAAGAGCACCATAGTCTGCTGTTACCAAATTGAGTCTATGGGCCTTGATCTGGCCCTAGCCCAGCTGATGGCTCCCTGCCTCAGTGGGGGAGGGTTCTTTTCTGGTTTGTTGGAGTAGGCAAATAATGAAACTGAACCTGAGATCCACACAGCATAAATTTTATTCAATGGCTAAAGAATGGAGAAACAGGAACTAAGTTCACAGATCAACTTCTCTCCCACCTGGCAACAGGGATTTAATTTTAAAAGGTAAAGGCAAAGGGAAGAAGAGAGAGGCTGATGATGGGGAGGCATATTCATTAGTCTTCTGGGGAATGGGCAGGGTTTTTGAGGAGAAGTGGGGTGCCACTCTCTTTTCATCCTTTTTTGGTCCTTAATATCTGGTCTTGGCTGCCAGCAGGTGTGTCATTTAGTATGCTAATGAAGTAAAATCTGTATAATGGATTCAGGGTCTGTTGAAGGTCAGATTTTTTGCCATTTTGGTCCTAGCCGGTTCCATCTGGGTTTCTGTTTGTTTGTTTTGTTTTGTTTGTAGCTTACTTTCTTGTCTCTGGACACTTTAACTTAAAGGTTTATGTTAACTCTTGCTAAATGTGGGGGTTGGAGGGTTGTGAGCAAGGACACTCCTGCTAAAGGTGGGGGTTGATGGGTTTTGAGCAAAGACCTGGAGGAGTTCTGGTAACATGTCTAGGTTATATTTTATTGACCTTGCTTTTGGATTCATAGAAGAAAAAAAAATATGAGTAGCAGTAGTCACCATTTTTCTTCCACTTGAAAAGATATCTATTTTGTTTCATAGTATATGTTAATATTTTATAAATTTTAAAGATTCTTTTGTTGGTGGGATACAACACACAGACACTTGAACACATGCAAGATAGAAACCTTTGTTACTTAGAGCTCCAAATGAAAGAAGACTGCCATGCAAGGTCACACAGGAGGTTACATCTCGGGTCAGGGTAGCAGCAAACTGGGGATGTAGAAGGCAGTTTATATATGGTAAAGAGAGTGTGATTAGCTAGGTTCCCAGGCTCCCTGTGGAATGGCTGGATTGAAAAGTTTCATAGGCTTTTGCATATAGGCGCTGTTCCTTGACCTCTGGCTTCTGGCCCCAGGGTAATTAAGGTGAGTGCCTAGTGGTTCCAGGGTGTGAGAACTCAAGAAGGGAAGTTGCCCAAGAAGGGAAACTGTTCAGCTTCCAACCAGGGCCTTAACACTGGATCAAAGCAGCATGAAATATTTTTTCTTCTTATTATTATCATCATCATCATTAATAATATTAATACTATTAGTAGTTATAATTATTATTAATATATAAAAATATAGTGTCTTAAATATTTACAGCACACTATTAATTTGAAACTAGTGTTAACTTTGTATTGTAGCTATAAATAGTGAGGGTCAAGGAGGATAAGAAAATTGATAATGTTCACTAAATTTGTAACTGACAGCTTAAAGTTAAGTTGACTGATATCATATTCGATATATATTATCAGAGTTCCACTCCAAGATGGAGACATAGGAGTCTCCTGAACTCAACTCCTTCCAGGGACACACCAAATCTACAGCTACACAGGGTGCAATTGTCTCTGAAGGAAATACAGAAACTAACCTAGCAACTCCTACATATCAGATGAATGAGAAATTATCTGCATTGAAATGAGTAAGACAGGCTGAGACACACTCAAATAAACCCCACAACTGGGAGGTTACTCACAATTCCTAGCTTCTCCCTGAAGAGTGAAGGGTTTGGGCCCAACATCTACTGCTCCAACTTTTAAGACCATTTGAAGGACTAGCCCCCAAAACACCTAGCTCAGAAAGCCAACCGAGCTGGTACCCATGAGACCCACAAGACTACAGCAAACAAAGAAACAGTTCTTAAAGAGTTTGGGAGGACTCACTGTGCTATCCCTCCAGGGCTCAATACAGAGGGAGGAAAAAAAAATTGCTGTCTCCCAGTCTTTCCCTGAAAGAGGCCTGTTTGCATGCTATAAAAGCTGCTGCCTGAGAGCCTCTAACTTAGCTTACATCTAGAGGCTGACTGAGACCCTCCTCTTTGGGACACTAACAGGTCCTCTACACATTCTCAACTGCTGGGAACCACTAAGAACAAAGAAAATGATTTGGAAAATCACCAATGTTTAAGAGACAACCAAAAGCTCAGGCCAGGCTGAACTGTAAATTTCATCTCCTACATGAGACCGCTGCCAAGATTGGAAGAGGTTATTCATTCAATATATATTCTCTTGTGCAGGTCTAGATGAGAGCCTTCCTTTGTTCGGAACTTCTAAATCATCTTTTGCACTGATGGATTCATTTTATGACCTGCAAATACTTATAACCAGCACCAACCTAAGGCAGAATAAAATTAAGCAATGGAATTTCCGCATTCTACAGTTAGAAACTTACTCAAATCTAACGTTAAATGCACTTTCACTGTATCAATTCACCCAGCTCTGATAATCATCATTCGTCCTGGCACCTAGTTCCAGATTTTCCATTCAACTGATCTATTAAATGATGGGATAAGTGAATCAAAACAAGAAATACTTGGTGCTATGGAATTATAACAAAGTAGAAGATGCTTATTTACTTTTGTGAATGGCCTATGTCATTCCCCAGAATTTTGCTTTGAAGGAGTTATAGTAAGTTTTAAGTGATTAAAGGATCCTGGCCTATGGGAACAGAATACTCAAAGATATAGAAAGATAAAAGGGACTGATGTGTTTATAGGAAAGTTAGTAAATCAACATGGTTAAGGAAGAAAATACATTTATGGCAGGGGCAGGAGAAGAACATTAAAGCATTAGATTATGGAAGAGATGTGAAAAGCTTGTTCTATTTTTTTTTTTTTTTGCACATTTTATTTTATACATCTATTTGAATTTGAAAGCAGCAATATGGTCATATTTGCACATTAGAAATACTACTGTCTGTAATGCAAAGGACATGTTGGAGCCAGGAGAGAGTAGAGGAAAGACAAGTTGAGAGACTGTTGTGGTAGTCTAGACAAGAAAAAGTGAAAACATATAATCAGGTAGAATAGGTGGAAATAAAAAAAACAGGACAAAGATTGACAGAGGAGGTAAAATCCACTACAAAAAAAAGTAGAATACATCTTAAAGCCCAAAAGAAATTTGTTTGTGAAAACTGTGTTTTGGATGAGCCCCATGAATGCCAATAATCAAAAGCAGATCTATCTGCTGGGGACATATGATATCTGAGTTTTCTCTGTTTGTGGAATGTGGAGTGGTAGGTATTATAGCAACCAGGATACTAAGAATGAAGTGTTAGAGTGTGCATTGAAGTGTATCCCTGAAGTTTCTATTCTTTGAGAACAACACATCTGTAGTACATCTTGAAGTTAATATTTGGATATGTTATATTTACACCCAAATCACATTTTAGTGTTGTGCTAGCATAAAGGGGAAAAGGTTTTCACTGTTCCTGGAAATGATGCTATATTTCACCTTCACTCTGGAGTTTTAGACAGGAAAATAGAGAGTTAGCAAAGAGAAATTAAATGACTCTGTTGTGGTATCTTCTTTTTAGGTTACGTTTTAATCCAAATTTCATTCTATGTGTGAGGAGTCTATAAACAACAAAGGCAACAAAATGTAGAGCGAGAGAAAGAGATTCAATACCCTTCCCCTTTAGGAATTCACTTAGTGATAAAATGGCTATCCTGTCAAGAATTATCATCATAAAAAAGAGATATCAAAAGAATCACTTTCTCTTTTGCATTTCCAGAAAGATATTTCTGCTTTTCTTTCATGAGGTGCTTCTGTGACTGAGACAAATCTTAACAATGGAAGATTGAATTTCAGTCATTTAATGTCTTAGTACCATGGACTTGTTAATATACTGTGTCAAGCTGTTTAAATATTTCATTATTTAAATATTTATAATGGGAATTTTTGACATGGATGAATCTGTACTTTCTAAAAAATACAGATTATAAGTTTGAAACATATAAAACAACATGAGAAAGATAGATGAGATAGCCACCAGTGGTATCCTGAGGATGATGTCTTCAGTATGGTTGAACTGTGCTACCAAGTGAAGTCTGTCTCACGGTGACTAGGCTAGACTGTTAGTGAAATAACTACTTAATTCACATTCATTGAATTGCTCTTTATTACAATTTCACCCTTTATAACTATTAATTATTTCTTAAATTTCTATTTTGTCTGCTATTAATATTGGTTCACCAGTCTTCTTTTGTTTATATTTGGCTATCTTGTCCATATCTCCTATTTTATTTTTAAGGATATTGTAAATTTTTGTTAAAGAAATAACTCTTATAGTAGCATATAGCTGCAGTTTTAAAAATCCAGTTTAAGGATTGTATTTAAACAGGCTTATTCTGTTAGCATTTATTGTGTTTAATATATTTAGACAGTTCTTTTTCTCATTTTTTTCTATGCTTGGGTAAACTTTTCATTATCCTTCTCTTTTTCTAAATCTATTTTTCTCCTTTTATGGTGTGTAAACTTGAAATAATTAATACTTTCACTGGTTACAACTAAAATTTTAATATATTCAATAAATGTCTTTCTGTACATATTTCTAACAAGCCTAAAATTATTTAATTCTACTATGTTGCTCTTCATGTGTTTTAACACTGTTAATACTTCATCCCATGCTCTTTTATTTTATTGCCTTCTGAAAGTTTTAGGCACACAATTAGTTATTATTAATTACAGTCATATTGAATTAAATTTACAAACATATTTTATTATTTTTATCACATCTATTTTTTCTTTCACTAGACTCCTACAGTTTTTACTTTTCTTTATGTTAAAGTACATATTTTTGTAATGAAGAAAGAAAGTCTATGGATGATAAACTCCCATTGGTTTTATAGGTATGGTTTTGTTTTTTTATTACTTCATCCTAACTCTTGAATGTTATTTTAACTGGCTATGGAATTCTAAATTGCCAGCTATTTTCAATCAATACTTTACAGATACCTCTTCATTCTCTTCTGGCTTATATTATTGTTGATGAGAAGCCTGCTAATTCTCATCATTCATAGGTATGCAATTTATTTATTTATCCACTAATTTCTAATATTTTGTCTTTAATCTTAATGCTTCATAGTTTAACTAAAATGTTATAGTTATAAATTTATTTTAATTTTTTGTTTAGTACTTAGTATACTGATTTAGTCTGTAGACTATTTCTTATATTCCAGAAAATTATTATCTCTTATAATATTGCTTCTTTGATCTTCTTATTCTCTTCTTTCTGAATGCCTATGGAATAAATATTGGAGTCTGTTAATCTATTCTCTATAGCTCTGAATAATTTTCATCTTTTAAAATTATCCTATCTGCGTTCTGAGTTCCTAGTACTGTCTTTCAATCTCAATAACTTCTAATTGATTCTGCTTATAAACCTGTCTTTTTAAACTTTTTCTGCTTATTTATCAATATTCTTTATTCTTTTTTTATGAGAGATATTCTCATTTATATCTGTAGGAAATTTCAGATTCTTTACTCTAAAGAAATATTATTTTTGTTGACTGCCCTTTTAGCAAGATTGTTTCTCACTTTTTTCTTTTTTTCTTTCTTTTTCTTAAATTTTATTTTAATTTAATTTTTTATTTTATTTTATTTTTTTGCATTTTGATTTGCAGGCTTCTTTTGACTGGATCTCCCCTCCTCTTTCTCTCTCCTTATCTTATGTTCCATTTACGCTCAAATTTCTCTCTCTGTTGCTTGTGTAGTAGTCTTTACACAAGTCCTTCAGGCTGTTATAATAGCACCTGGTCTTGAAGGGACAGCTCAGGAGTTCTGACCTTGAGATAAAATGTAAATATTGGGAATCCAGTCACTGAAAAACACATGTAGCTTTGTATAGGTTTTAGCTGAAAAGGCTATGAAGCTTTGCCTGCTTTCACTTGACTCCTTAGAAATAACCTTCACATAAACCATTATATCAGCTAGTGAGTGTCAGTTGCAATGTATTTTAGCATTCTTTCACCAGTTGGGAGCATTAGCACACTTCTGATTTGCAGATATGACTTTTACTTCTGTCTTTCATGTGCGAGCACCAATATTCTTATATTGTTAAAACACTTGCCTTTATCAGGCTGCAAAACCAGTCATGCCAGGATGCAGGCCTGCCGTGGATGGTCAACACCAGCCCTGGGAATCCCCAGCAAGCACTGGGACAGAGCCCCACCTATCAGCATGCCAGCAACAGCTCTGGTATGCCACAGGCTGTGCAGCCAGCCACATTGGGACAAAGATCTTCCAAGCAAAGGGATGGAAGCCATTGCATGAGGCAGGGCTAGCAGCTAACTTGGCCAGGGGCCAGCCCTACCTACAAGTTCACCCACAATAGTTAGCTCCACCACAACAGAAGGGTCCCTGCAATCCACAAAAGAGACACCCTAGAATATAGAGCTCTGATGGCCAGAGGGGCGTGTGCTACTCTGTCTCATAGGATATCTTTTATATAAGACCACTTCTCCAAGGATGGGAAACATAACCAAACTATCTTATGTATAGAAATAAACACAAAGAATTAGATAAAATGAGAAGATATAGGAATATGCTCCAAATGAAGAAAAAAGACAAAACCTGAGAAGAAGACTGAGCAGAGTGGAAATAAGGAATCTCCCCCCAAAAAGTTCAAGGTAATGATCATAAAGATGCTCAGCCAACTCAGGAGAATGGATGAACACAGGAAGTTTAACAGTGTTAGAAAACATAAAGAAGAACCATATGAAGGTGAAGAAAACAATAACTGAATAAAAATACACTAGAAAAAAATCAATAATAGATTAGATGTTACAGAGGAACAGACCAGTAAACTGAAACATAGAGAAGTAGAAATAGCTCAAGCTGAACAGAAAGAAAAAAAATTTAAAAAAATAAGGAGAGTTTAAGAACTTCTGGGACAACATCAAGAAAACTAACATTCACTTTAAGGGTCCCAGAAGGAGAAGAAAGAGAGAAAGAGGCAGATAACTTATTTAAAGGAAAAATAAATGAAAATTTCCCTAACCTGTCATAGGTAGCAGACATCCAGGTCCAGGAAGCACAAATAGTTTCAAATAAGATTAACCCAAAGAGGTCCACACCAAGACACATTATAATTAAGATGGTAAAAATTAAAGATAAAGAGAGAATATCAACAGCAGCAAGAGGAAAAGAAATAGTTATGAACAAAGGAACGCCCATAAGTGTATCAGCTGATTTTAAGCAGAATTTTACAGGCCAAAGGGAGCACAGTATAGTCAAAGTGATGAAGAAAAACACTAAAACCCAGAATACTTTACCCAGCAAGACTATCATTCAGATTTAAATGAGAGATAAACTGTTTAATAGACAGAAAAAGCTAAAAGAATTTAGCACCTCTAAACCAGCTGTAAAAGAAATGTTAAAAATACTTCTCTAAGCAGAAAAGACAACTAGAAATATAAATATTATGACAGAAAATATCTAATTCATTGAGGCAAATATACATTAAAGGTAATAGATCAACCACGTAAAAAACTAACAGGAAGGTTAAAGAAAACGTAGTAAAATCATCTCCATCCACAATAAGTGGTAAAAAGATACACAAAACAAAAAATATAAAATATGATGTCAAAAATATTAATTGTTTGTGAGAGGGGAGTAAAATGCAGAATTGTTTGAGTTAAAGGCATTTAAATTAAAGAGATAATCAACTTAAAATAATAACTAATATATATAAAGGTTGTTATATCTGAACTTCATGATAACCACAAACCAAAAACCTATAGTAGATATATACACACAAAAGAGAAAGGAATCCAAACGGGATAGACAGCCATCAACTCACAGGGAAAGAGAGCAAAAGAAGAAAGTAAGAAAACTAAAAACAAACAAACAAAAAACAACAATAAACAAATAAGAAAATGGCAATAAGTACGTTTCTTTTAATGATTATGTTAAATGTAATGGACTAAATGCTCCAGTCAAATGCACAGAATGATAAACAAAAGTCCAGGGCCAGATAGCTTCATGGGTGTATTTTACTAAACATTTTAAAAAAGGGTTAACACCTACTCTTCTCAAACTATTTCAAAAATTTTCAGAGGAAAGAACACTTCCAAGCTCATTCTAGAAGTCCAGAATCACCCTAACACCCAAAGAGGGGAAAGATACAAAAGAAAAAGAAAATTAAAAAATCACTGATGAACATAGAAGCAAAAATCATAAACAAAATATTAACAAAGTTAATTAGTCAATATATTAAAAGTATCATACACTATGATCAAATGGTATCTATCACATTGTCTATCCCAAGGATGAAAGAATGATTCAACATCAGCAAATCAATCAATGTAACAGTCCACATTAACAAACTGAAGAATAAAAATTCTATCATGTGATCATCTCAATAGAAAGCTTTTGACAAATTTTGACATTCATTTGTGATTTTAAAAAAACTGTCAACAAAGTGAGTATAAAAGAAATAGTCTTCAACATTATTAAAGCTATATATGAGAAAGCTACAGCCAATGTCATACTCAATGACAAGAAGCTGAAAACATTTTTTTCTTTAAGTTCAGGGACAAGACAAGGATGACTACTCCTGCCACTTTTATTGAACATAATATCGCAAGTCCTTGCCACAGCAATTAGCAAGAAAAAGACATAAAGGAAATATAAATTAGAAAGGAAGAAGCAAAACTGTCATTGATTGCAGATGATATAATACAATATATAGAAAAAATTTTAAATGTTACCAAAAAAATATTAGAACTAATAAATGAGTTCAATAAAGTCGCAGGACACAAAATTAATACACACAAAAAGATGTTGCATTTCTATATACTAGCAACAAGCTATCAGAAAGAGAAACTTTTAAAACAATCCCATTTACAATAATATCAAAACGAATAAAATACCTAGAATAAATTTAACGAAGGAGGTAAAAGACCTGTACTCAAATAGCTATAAGATATTGATGAAAGATATTGAAGAAGACACAAACATGTGGAAAGATACACTGTACTCCCTCAGGCTGGTGAAATGTCACATCGGCCTCTGCAACCACATGCTCGCCCTGCACTCCACACCTCTCCCTCCCCCTGGCCTGAGTGAGCCACAGCCCCCAAATCAACTGCTCCTTTAACCCCATCCTGTCTGAGGGAAGAACAGATGCCCTCAGGCAACCGTCATGCAGAGGTCTGTCAAAATCAAAAGCTGAACCCCAGGAGCTGTGCAAACAAGGAAGAGAAAGGGAAATTTCTCCCAGCAACCTCAGGAGCAGAGGACTAAATCTCCAAAATCAACTTGATGTACACTGCATCTGTGGAATACCTGAATAAACAATGAATCATCCCAAATTGAGGAGGTGGACTTCGGAGTGTAGTGGAATAACTGACGACATGGAAAGGAGACGTGACCCATGAACCCCCCTCGGCAAACTGAGGGCTAGCGAATAAGCCAGAACCCCTCGGCAGACCGAGGGCTAGCAAGTAAGCCAGAAATGCAGGCAGTCCTGGCTACTTTGGGCGCTGATCCATGAAATGACCTCAGTATAATCAGAATTATGGGAACACAAGGAAATGTCCTTGTGCTACTTTAGTATAATCAGAATGATGGGAACACAGGAGATGTCCTTGTGCTGCTTGTGAGCTCAAGGATGAAGCACGGCATGTCTTCGAGAAAGCCCATTGTTGCTTGTATAATCAATAAAAGCATATGTTGCTGCTTTGGCATTTCTGGAATGTTAAGAAAACAAGTTTTAAGATGTAAACATAGATAATGCTTAAATAAAAGCTACCACAGCAGGACAGATGGCGCTGTTTTGCCTGAGTGAGCGGCAGCCCTCTACTGCTGTGTTTCGGCACAATTCATCTCGTGTGATGAGCTTACTTTCGTCCCTGTCATAAGAAAACTACAACAGGGAGCAAAGATATATATTTTTTTCCTTTTTATTTATTTATTTTTTTGAGGTACGTGGGCCTTTCACTGTTGTGGCATCTCCTGTTGTGGAGCACAGGCTCTGTATGTGCAGGCTCAGCAGCCATGGCTCACAGGCCCAGCCACTCCATGGCATGGATCTTCCCGGACCAGGGCATGAACCCATGTCCCCTGCATCGGCAGGTGGACTCTCAACCACTGCGTCACCAGGGAAGCCCTTTTCTTTCTCTTTATTTCTTTGTGTGAGTGTGTATGGGTATGCTTCTGTGTGTGATTTTGTCTGTATAGCTTTGTTTTTACCACTTGTCTTAGGGTTCTGTCTGTTGGTTTTTTTGTTTGTTTGTTTATATTTTTAAATTCTTTTCTTAATAATAATTATTTTATTTTATTTTATCTTCTTTCTTATTTCTTTCTCTTTTTTTCCCTTTTATTCTGGGCTGTGTGAATGAAAGGCTCTTGGTGCTCCAGCCAAGAGTCAGGACTGTGCCTCTGAGGTGAGAGAACCAAGTACAGGACACTGGTCCACAAGACACCTCTCAGGTCCACATAAAATCATATGGCAAAAATCTCCCAGAGATCTACATCTCAACGACAATACCCAGCTTCACTCAATGACCAGCAAGCTACAGTGCTGGACAACCTATGCCAAACAACTAGCAAGACAGGAACGCAGCCCCATCCATTAGCAGAGAGGCTGCCTAAAATCATAATAAGGCCACAGACACCCCAAAGCACAGCACCAGACGTGGATCTGCCCACAAGAAAGGCAAGATGCAGACTCATCCACCAGACACTAGTCCCTTCCACCAGGAAGTCTAAACAACCCACTGAACCAACCATAGCCACAGGGGACAGACACCAAAAACAATGGGAACTATGAACCTGCAGCCTGTGAAAAGGACCCCAAAACACAGTAAGTTAAGCAAAATGAGAAGACAGAAGAACACACAGCAGATGAAGGAGCAAGGCAAAAACCCACCAGACATAACAAATAAAGGGGAAATAGCCAGTTTACCTGAAAAAGAATACAGAATAATGATACTAAAGATGATCCAAAATCTTGGAAATAGAGAAAATACAAGAAATATTTAACAAAGACCTAGAAGAACTAAAGAGCAAACAAACATTGATGAACAGCACAATAAATGAAATTAAAAATTCTCTAGAAGGGATCAAGAGGAGAATAAATGACAGAAGAACGGATAAGTGACCTGGAAGATAAAATAGTGGAAATAACTACAGCAGAGCAGAATAAAGGAAAAGAATGAAAAGAATTGATGACAGTTTCAGACATATCTGAGAGAACATTAAATGCACCAACATTAGAATTATAGGGGTCCCAGAAGAAGAAGAGAAGAAGAAAGGGACTGAGAAAATATTTGAAGAGATTATAGTTGAAAACTTCCATAATATGGGAAAGGAAATAATTAGTCAAGTCCAGGAAGCACAGAGAGTCCCGTACACGATAAATCCAAGGAGAAACATGCCAGGACACATATTAATCAAACAATTAAAAATTAAATAAAAAGAAAAATATTAAAAGCAGCAAGTGTAAAACAACTCACAAGGGAATCCCCATAAGGTTAACAGCTGATCTTTCAGCAGAAGCTCTGCAAGCCAGAAGGGAGTGGCAGGACATATTTAAAGTGATGAAAGAGATATAAACCTACAACTAAGGTGACTCTACTGAGAAAGGATCTCATTCAGATTTGATGTAGAAATTAAAACCTTTAGAGACAAGCAAAAGCTAAGAGAATTAAGCACCACCAAACCAGCTCTACAACAAATGCTAAAGGAAGTTCTCTAGGGAGGAAAGACAAGAGAAGGAAAAGACCTATAATAACAAACCCAAAACAATTAAGAAAATGCTAATAGGAACATACATATCAATAATTACCTTAAATTTAAATGGATTAAATGCTCCAACCAAAAGACATAGACCAGCTGGATTGATGTAAAAACAAGACCTGTATATATGCTGCACACAAGAGACCTACTTCAGACCTAGGGACACATACACACTGAACAAGAAGGGATAGAAGAAGATATTCCATACAAACTGAAATCAAAAACAACCTCAAGTAGCAATCTCATATCAGACAAAATAGACTTTAAATAAAGACTATGAAAAGAGACAAAGAAGGACACTACATAATGATCAAGGGATCGATCCAAGAAGATATAACAATTGTAAATATTTATGGACCCAACATAGGAGCACCTCAATACATAAGACAAATGGTAACAGCCATAAAAGGGGAAATTGACAGTAACACATTCATAATAGGGTACTTTAACACCCCACTTTCACCAAAGGACAGATCATCCAAAATGAAAATAAATAAGGAAACACAAGCTTTAAATGATACATTAAACAAGATGGAGTTATTGATATTTATAGGATATTCCATTCAAAAACAAGAGAATACACTTTCTACTCAAGTATTTATGGAACATTCTCAAGGATAGATCATATCTTGGGTCACAAATCAAGCATTGGTATATTTAAGAAAATAGACATCATATCAAGTATCTTTCCCGACAATAAAGCTATGAGATGAGATATCAATTACAGGAAAAAATCTGTAAAAAATACAAACACATGGAGGGAAAACAATACACTACTTAACAAACAAGATATCACTGAAGAAATCAAAGTGGAAATCAAAAAATATGTAGAAACAAATGACAATGAAAACACGATGACCAAAACACTATGGGATGCAGCAAAAGCAGTTGAAAGAGGGAAGTTTATAGCAATACAATCCTACCTTAAGAAACAAGAAACATTTCAAATTAAAAAACTAACCTTACACCTAAAGCAATTAGAGAAAGAAAAACAAACAAAACAACAAAGTTAACAGAAGGCAAGAAATTATAAAGATTAGATGAAGAATAAATGAAAAAGAAATGAAGGAAATGATAGCAAAGGTCAATAAAATTAAAAGCAGTTCTTTGAGAAGATAAATAAAATTGATAAACCATTAGGCAGACACAAGAAGAATAAAAGGGAAAAGACACAAATGAATAGAATTAGAAATGAAAAAGGAGATGTAACAACTGACACTGCAGAAATATAAAGGATCATGAGAGATTACTACAAGCAATTATATGTGAAAAAAAATTGACAACTTGGAAGTAATGGACAAATTCTTAGAAATGCACAAGCTTCAGAGACTGAACCAGGAAGAAATACAAAATATGAACAGACTAATCACAAGCACTGAAATTGAAACTGTGATTAAAAATCTTCCAACAAACAAAAGCCAAGGACCAGATGGTTTCACAGGGGAATTCTATAAAACACTTAGAGAAGAGATAACACCTATCCTTCTCAAACTCTTCCAAAATACAGCAGAGGGAGGAACACTCCCAAATTCATTCTATTAGTCCACCATCACCCTGATACCAAAACCAGACAAAGATGTCACAGAGAAATAAAACTACAGGTCAATATCACTAATGAACATACATGCAAAATTCCTCAACAAAACACTAGCAAACAGAATCCAACAACACATTAAAAGGCTCATACACCATGAACAAGTTGGGTTTATTCCAGGAATGCAAGGATTCTTATATATATATGTAAATCAATCAATATGATACACCATATTAACAAATTGAAGGAGAAAAACTATATGATCATCTCAATAGATGCAGAGAAAGCTTTTGACACAATTCAACACAAATTTATGATAAAAACCCTTCAGAAAGTAGGCATAGAGGGAACTTTCCTCAACATAATAAAGGCCATGTATGAGAAACCCACAGTCATCATTGCCCTTAATGGTGAAACTCTGAAACTATTTCCACTAGGATCACGAACAAGACAAGGTTGTCCATTCTCACTACTATTATTCAAAATAATTTTGGAAGTTTTAGCTCCAGGAATCAGAGAATAAAAAGAAATAAAAGGAATCCAAATTGGAAAAGAAGAAGTAAAGCTGTCACTGTTTGCAGATGACATGATCCTATACATAGAGATCCTAAATATGCTACCAGAAAACTACTAGAGCTAATCAATGAATCTGGTAAAGGAGCAGGATGCAAAATTAATGCAAATAAATCTCTAGCATTCCTATACGCTACTGATGGAAAATCTGAAAGTGAAATTAAGAAAACACTCCCATTTACCATTTCAATGAAAAGAATAAAATATCTAAGAATAAACCTACCTAAGATGACAAAAGACCTTTATGCAGGAAATTATAAGACACTGATGAAAGAAATTAAAGATGATACAAAGAGATGGAGAGATAAACCATGTTCTTGGATTGGAAAAATCAACATCATGAAAATGACTCCACTACTCAAAGCAATCTACAGATTCAATGCAATCCCTATCAAACTGCCATTGGCAATTTTCACAGAACTAGATTAAAAAAATTCACAATTTGTATGGAAACACAAAAGACCCCGAACAGCCAAAGCAATCTTGAGAAAGAAAAACGGAGCTGGAGGAATCAGGGTCCTTTACCTCAGACTATACTATGAAGCTACAGTAAGCAAGACAGTATGGTACTGGCACAAAAAAAGAAATATAGATCAATGGAACAGGATAGAACATCCCGAGATAAATCCATGCACATATGGTCACCTTATCTTTGATAAAGAAGGCAAGAATACACAATGGAGAAAAGAGAGCCTGTTCAATAATGGGTGCTCGGAAAACTGGACAGGTATATATAAAAGTATGAAATTAGAACACTCCTTAACACCATATACAAAAATAAACTCAAGATGGATTAAAGACCTAAAGGTAAGGCCAGACACTATAAAACTCTTGGAGGAAAACATAGGCAGAACATTCTATGACATAAATCACAGCAAGATCCTTTTTAACCCAACTCCTAGACAAATGGAAATAAAAACAAAAATAAACACAGGGGACCTATTGAAACTTAAAACCTTTTGCACAGCAAAGGCAACCATAAACAAGATGAAAAGACAACCTCAGAATGGGAGAAAATATTTGCAAATGAAACAACTGACAAAGATTAATTT
This sequence comes from Leucopleurus acutus, assembly GCF_964270905.1. NCBI lineage: Eukaryota > Metazoa > Chordata > Mammalia > Artiodactyla > Delphinidae > Leucopleurus > Leucopleurus acutus. The sequence goes on from NC_139161.1 coordinate 35,005,540, forward strand.
CCAAAATGTACAAGCAGCTCATGCAGCTCAATATCAAAAAAAGAAACCACCCAATCCAAAAATGGGCAGAAGACCTAAATAGACATTTCTCCAAGAAGATATACAGATTGCCAAGAAGCACATGAAAGAATGCTCAACATCATTAATCATTAGAGAAATGCAAATCAAAACTACAATGAGATATTGTCTCACACCAGTCAGAATGGCCATCATGAAAAAATATAGAAACAATAAATGTTGGAGAGGGTGGGGAGAGAAAGGAACACTCTTGCACTGAATGTGAATTGGCTCAGCCACTATGGAGAACAGTATGGAGGTTCCTTAAAAAACTACAAATAGAACTACCATATGACCCATAAATACCACTACTGGATATATACCCTGAGAAAACCATAATTCAAAAAGAGTCATGTACTAAAATGTTCATTGCAGCTCTATTTACAATAGCCCAGAGATGGAAACAACGTAAGTGTCCATCATCGGATGAATGGATAAAGAAGATGTGGCACATATATACAATGCAATATTACTCATCCATAAAAAGAAACGAAATTGAGCTATTTGTACTGAGGTGGGTGGACCTAGAGGCTGTCATACAGAGTGAAGTAAGTCAGAAAGATAAAGACAAATACCGTATGCTAACACATATATATGGAATTTAAGAAAAAAAAAAGTCATGAAGAACCTAAGGGTAAGACAGGAGTAGAGACAGAGACCTACTAGTGAATGGACTTGAGGATATGGGGAGGGGGAAAGGTAAATTGTGACAAAGCGAGAGATTTGCATGGACATATATATATATACACTACCGAACATAAGATAGATAGCTAGTGGGAAGCAGCTGCATAGCACAGGGAGTTGAGCTCGGTGCTTTGTGACTACCTAGAGGGGTGGGATAGGGAGGGTGGGAGGGAGGGAGACACAAGAGAGAAGAGATATGAGAACATATGTATATGTATAACTGATTCACTTTGTTATAAAGCAGAAACTAACACACCATTGTAAAGCAATTATACTCCAATGAAGATGTAAAAAAAAAAAAAAAAAGTCAGGACATGGAAGCAACCTAAGTGTCCATCAACAGATGAATGTATAAAGAAGATGTGGCACATATATACAATGGAATATTACTCAGCCATAAAAAGAAACTTAATTGAGTTAGTTGTAGTGAGGTGAATGGCCATAAAGTCTGTCATTCAGAGTGAAGTAAGTCAGAAAGAGAAAAACAAATAATGTATGCTGACACATATATATGGAATCAAAAAAAAAAGAAGAAGAAAGAAAATATGTTCATGAAGAACCTAGGGGCAAGACGAGAATAAAGACACAGACCTACTAGAGAATGGACTTGAGGATATGGGGAGGGGGAAGGGTAAGCTGTGACAAAGCGAGAGAGTTTCATGGACATATATACACTACCAAATGTAAAATAGATAGCTAGTGAGAAGCAACCGCATAGCCCAGGTAGTCAGCTCAGTGCTTTGTGACTGCTTAGAGAGGTGTGATAAGGAGGGTGGGAGGGAGGGAGATACAAGAGTGAAGAGATATGGGAACATATGTATATGTATAACTGAATCACTTTGTTATAAAGCAGAAACTAACACACAATTGTAAAGCAATTATATGTCAATGAAGATGTTAAAAAAAATGATACACTGCAGTCATGGGTTGGAAGAATAAGTATTGTTAAAATGATCATACTTCCAAAGGCAAAATACAGATTAAATGTAATCCTTATGAAAATACCTATGACATTTTCACAGAACTAGAACAAATAATTCTGATGTTCACATGGAAATACAGTAGACCTTGAATAGCAGAAACACTCTTGAGAAAGAAGAACAAAGCTGGAGGTATCACAGTCCCTGATTTCAAACTATGCTGCAAAGCTACAGTAATCAAAACTGTATGGGTAGGCCGAGTAGCTACCCACCATAGGGGCAAGACCCAGCTCTAGCCACCAGTAGGCAAGAAACAGACATTCCTGTCAGAGGTGTGCACAAACCTCTTAGACAGCCTCATCCATCAGTGGGCAGACAGCAGAAGCACAAAAACTATAGTCCTGGACCCTGAGGAACAGAAACTTCAATCACAGAAAATTAGACAAAATGAGTTGACAGAGGAATATGTCCCAGATGAATGAAGAAGGTAAAACATGAGAACAATTAAGTGAAGTAGAGATAGACAACCTACCAGAAATACAATTCAGAATAATGATAGTGAAGATGATCCAAGATCTTGGAAAAAGAATAGAGGTAAGGATCAAGAAGATGCAAGAAATGTTTAACATAGACCTAGAAGAACTTAAGAACAAACAGACAGAGATAAATAGTAAAATAACTGAAATGAAAAATACTCTAGAAGGAATCAACAACAGAATAACTGAAGCAGAAGAAAGGCTAAGTGAGCTGAAAGACAGAAATGTAGAAATAACTGCTGAAGAACAGAATAAAGAGAAAAGAATGAAAGAAATAAAGACAGTTTAAAAGGCCTCTGGGGCAACATTCAGCATAACCTCATTGGCATTACGTGGGGTCCAGAGGGAGAAGAGATAGAGAAAGGACCTGAGAAAATATTTGAAGAGATAATGGCTGAAAACTACCCTAACATGGGAAAGGAAACAGTCACCAAAGTCCAGGAAACACAGAGAGCCCAGGCCGGATAGATCCAAGGAGGAACATGCTGAGACACATAGTAATCAAACTGACAAAATTTAATGAGAAAGAAAAAAATATTAAAAGCAGCAAAGGAAAAGTAACACATATCATACAAGCCAACTCCCATAAGGTTATCAGCTGATTTTTCAGCAGAACCTCTGCAGGCCAGAAGGAGGTGGGACAATTTAAAGAGGTAAAAGGGAAGAACCTACAACAAAGAATACTGTACCCAGCAAGACTCTCATTCAGATTTGATAGAAGAATCAAAATTTTTCACACAAGTAAAAGGTAAGAGAATTCAGCACTACAAGACCAGCTTTGCAACAAATTCTAAAAAAACTTCTCTAAGCAGAAAAGAAAAGGCCACAACCACAAACAGGAAAATTACAAAAGGAAAAGCTCACTGGTAAAGGCAAAGAAACAGTAAATATAGGAAATCATCCACACACAATATGATATCAAAACCAGCAATTGTGAGAAAAGGAGAGCACAAATGCAGGATTTTGCAAATGCACTTGAAATAAAAACACCAGCAACTTATATCAGTCTTTTTTATACATGGACTGCTATATCAAAACCTCATAGTAAGTGCAAACTGAAAATCTACAATAGATACACACACACAAAAGAAAAAGGAATCCAAATACAATGCTAATGGTAGTCATCAAATTACAAGAGAAGAGAACAAAAGAGAAAAGAAAGAAAAAAGACCTACAAAAGCAAATCGCAAACAATTAATAAAATGACAATAAGAACATATATATTAATAATTACCTTAAACTTAAATGGATTAAATGCTCCAACCAAAATACACAGACTGGTTGAATGGATACAAACAAAAATCTATAAGTATTCTGTCTACAAGAGACCCACTTCAGATCTAGGGCCACATACAGACTGAAAGTGAGGGAAAAGAAAATGGTATTCCATGCAAATGGAAATCAAAAGAACGCTGGAGTAGCAATATTCATATCAAAAGAAAAATAGAATTTAAAATAAAAACTTCTATAATAGACAAAGATTGACACTACATAATGATCAAAGGAACAATATGAGAAGAAGATACAACAATTGTAAATATATATGCACCCGACATGGGAGCACCCCAATATATAAGGCAAATACTGACAGCCATAAATGGAGAAGTCTACAGTAACAAAATAATAGTGGGAGATGTTAACACAGCAGTTTCATCAATGGGCAGATCATCCAGACAGAAGATTGATAAAGAAACACAGGCCTTAAATAACACATTAGAGCAGATGGACTTAACTGATAATTAGAGAGCATTCCATCCAAAAGTGGAAGAGTACATATTCTTCTCAAGTGGTCGTGGAACATTCTCCAGGATTGATCATGCTAGGCCACAAAGTGAAACTCTGTAACTTTAAGAAATCTGAAATCATATCAAGCATCTTTTCTGACCACAATGCTGATAATCAATTAGAAGGAAAAAAATGTAAAAAGCACAAGCACTTGGAAGCTAACCCATATACTACTAAACAACCAATGGATCACTGAAGCAATCAAAGATGAAATAAAATACCTAGAGACAAATGAAAATGAAAGCACAATGATCCAAACACCTCTGGAATGCAGCAAAAGCAGTTCTAAGAGGAAAGTTTATAGCATTACAATCTTACCTTGGGAAAAAAGAAAAATCACTTTACACCTAAGGCAACTAGAGAAAAAATGAGCAAAACCCCAAATTAGCAGAAGGAAAGAAATCATGAAGAGCAAAGCAGATATAAATGAAATAGAAACAAGAAGCCAATAGAAAAGCTCCATGAAACTAAAGCTGGTTCTTTGAAAAGGTAAACAAAATTGACTAAACTTTAGCCAGGCTAATGAAGAAAAAAAAGAGAGCTCAAATCAATAAAATTAGAAACACAAAAGGAGAAGTTACAACAGACACCACAGAAATACAAAGGATCATGAGACTACTACAATCAATTATATGCCAATAAAATGAACAACCTGGAAGAAATGGACAAATTCTTAGAAAGGTACAGTCTCCTAAGACAGAACCAGGACAAAATAGAAAATATGATCAGTCCAATCACAAATACTAAATTTGATTTTAAAACTCCCAACAAATAAAAGTCCAGGATCTGATGGCTTCACAGGTGAATGTTACCAAGCATTTAGCAAAGAATTATTACCCATCCTTCTGAAACTCTTCAAAAAAATTGCAGGGGAAGAAATACTCCCAAATTCATTCTATGAGGTCACCATCACCTTCACACCAAAACCAAAAATATTGCACAGAAAGAAAATAACAGGCCAGTATCACAGATGAACATAGATGCAAAACTCCTCAACAAAATACTGAATCAAATAATACATCAAAAGGATCATACACAATGATCAAGTGGGATATATGCCAGGGATGCAAGGAATTTTCAGTATCCACAAATCAATCCGTGTGACAGACCACATCAACAAATTGATGAATAAAAACAATATGATCATCTCAATAGATGCAGAAAAAGCTTTTGACAAAATTCAACAGCGATTTATGATAAAAACTCTCCAGAATGTGGGCATAGAGGGAACAAACCTCAACATAATATAGGCCATATATGACAAACCTATAGGTAATACCATACTCAATGGTGAAATGCTGAAAGCATTTCCTCTAAGACCAGGAACAAGACAAGATATCCATTTTCACCATTTTTATTCAGCATAGTTTTGGAAGTTCTAGCCACAGCAATCAGAGAAGAAAAAGTAATAAAAGAAATCCAAATTGGAAAAGAAGTTAAACTTTGTCACTTTGCAGATGATGTGATATTATACATAGAAAACTAAGTCACTTTGCAGATGACATATTATACATAGAAAATCCTAAAGATGCTACACACTAATAATGAAAGATCATAATGAGAAATTAAAGAAATCATCCCATTTACCATCACATCAAAAAGAATACCTAGGTTTATACCTAGGAATAAACCTACATAAGAAGACAAAAGACCTGTTCTCCAAAAAGTGTAAGACGCTGATGAAAGAAATCAAAGATGACACAAACAGAGAGATATACCATATTCATGGATTAGAAGAATCAATATTGTAAAAATAACTACACTACCCAAGGCAATCTACAGATTCAATGCAATTCCTATCAAACTACCAGTGGCATTTTTCACAGAATTAGAACAAAAAATCTTAAAAGTTGTGTGGAGACAAAAAAAGACTGTGAGTAGCCAAAGCAATCTTGAGAAAGAAAAACAGAGCGGGAGGAATCATGCTCTCTGACTTTAGACTACACTACAAAATAATATGGTTCTGACACCAAAAACAGAAATATAGATCAATGGATATATGGATATTTGATAATTAATCAAATACGGATAATTTGATAATTAATATGGATAATTAATCTATGACAGAGGAGGCAAAACTATAAAATGAATGAAAGATTCTCTCTAATAAATTGTGCTTGAAAACTGGACAGCTACAAGTAAAAAAAATAAATAAATAAAACTAGAACATTCTTTAACACTATACACAAAAATATATCCAAAATGGATAAAAGACCTAAATGTAAGATAAAATAGATACTATAAAACTATACTATAAAACAGATACTATAAAACAGATACTATAAAACTCTTATAGGAAAATATAGGCAGAATACTCTGATATAGACTGTAGCAAGATATTTTTTGATCCCCCTCCTCTGGTAATGGAAAATAAAAAATGGGACCTAATTAAACTCAAAATCTTTTGCACAGCAAAGGAAACCATAAACAAAATGAAAAGACAACCCACAGAATTGGAGAAAATATTGGCAACTGATGTGACCAATAAGTGATTAGACTCCTTAATTTACAAAGAGCCAATGCAGCTCAATTTAAAAAAAAAAAAAAAAACAATAGAAAAATGGGCAGAAGGCCTAAAGAGACATCTCTCCAAAGAAGAAATACAGATGGCTAAGAGACACATGAAAAGATGCCCAACATCACTAATTATTTGGTAAATGCAAATCAAAATTACTATGAGATATCACCTCATACCAGCCAGAATGGCCAACATCAAAAAATCTGCAAACAATAAATGCTGGAGAGGGTGTGGAGGAAAGGAAACTCTCCTACACTGTTGAGGGAATGTAAATTGGTACAGCCACTATGGAGAACAGTATGGAGGTTCCTTAAAAAACTAAAAATAAAGCTACCATATGATTCAGCAATCCCATTCTTGGGTGTATATCCAAAGAAAAACATGGTTCAAAAGGATACATACACCCCAATGTTCACTGAAGCACTGTTTACAGTAGCCAAGACATGGAAGCAACTTAAATGTCCACTGACAAAAGAATGGAAAAAGAAGTTGTGGTACATATATACAATGGAATATTACTCACCCATTAAAAAGAATGAAACAATGCCATTTACAACAACATGGATGGACCTTCACTTTACTAAGTGAAGTAAATCAGACAGAGAAAGACAAATATCATATGATATAGTTTATATGTGGAATATAAAAATAAATAATGAATTTATTTATAAAACAGAAACAGACTCACAGACTTAGAGAACAATCTTATGGTTACCATGGGGAAAAGGTAGAGGGGAGGGATAGACTGGAATTTTGGTATTGGTGTGTATACTCTGCTATATTTAAAATAAAATGCCTTAACATGAAAAAAATTAAAAACTGTATGGGTATTAGTACAAAAACAGAAATATTCATCAATTGAACAGAATATAGAGCCCAGAAATAAACCCACACTTCTATGGTCAATCAATCTGTGACAAAGGAGGCAAGAATAATCAATGGGGAAAAGACAGCCTTTTCAATAAATCGTGTTGTTAAAAGTGAACAGCTACATGCAAAAGAATCAAATTGGACTACTTTCTCACACCAAATATAACAATAAACTCAAAATGCATTAAAGACTTAAACGTAAAACCTGAAACCATAAAACTCCTAGAAGAAAACATAGGCCATACTCTCTTTGACATCTGTCTTAGCAATACTTTTTGGATATGTCCCCTCAGGCAAGGGAAAGAAAAGCAAAAACAATCAAATGGAACTACATTAAACTAAAAAGTTTTTGCACAGCTAAGGAAACTATTAGCAAAACCAAAGGGCAACCTACAGAATGGGTGAAGATATTGCAAACAATATTTCTGATAAAGTTAATATCCAAAATATACAAAGAACTCATTCAACTCAAAAAAAAAACCTATTAAAAGTGGGCAGAGGGCTGGAAAAACTTATTTCTGAAGTCATACAACTAGGAACCAGACACATGAAAAGATGTTCAACATTCTTTTTTTTTGGTACGCGGGTCTCTCACTGTTGTGGTCTCTCCCATTGCGGAGCACAGGCTCCAGATGTGCAGGCTCAGTCGCCATGGCACACGGACCCAGCCGCTCTGCGGCATGTGGGATCTTCCTGGACCGGGGAACGAACACATGTCCCCTGCCTCAGCAGGTGAACTCTCAACCACTGCACCAACAGGGAAGCCCCAACATTCTTAATCATCAGGGAAATGTAAATCAAAACCACAATGAGATACTTCCTCACACCTGTAAGAATAGTTGTGAAAAAGACAACAAATGATAAATGCTGGTGAGGATGTGGAGAAAAGGGAACACTTATGCACTATTGATGTGAATGTAAATTGGTGCAACCACTATGGAAAATATTATTAAATTTCCCCAATAAATTAAAAATAAAACTACTGTTCTATCCAGTAATTTCATTTCTGAATATTTTTCCATAGAAAATAAAAACACAGACTCAAAAAGATATATACACCGCAGTGTTTATTGTAGCATTATTTACAATCACCAAGATATGGGAACAACCTAAGTGACCACTGATAGATAAATGGATAAGGACGATGTGCTATGTTTATACAATGGATTATTAACCATAAAAAAAGAATAAAATCTTACCATTTGCAAAAACATGGATGGACCTGGAGGGTATTATGCTAAATGAAATAAGCCAGACAGAGAAAGAGAAATACTTTATGATTTCACTGATATGTGGAATCTGAAAAACACAAGAAATGAATAAATGTAACAAAACAGAATAGACTCATAGATACAGAGAACTAACAGGTGGTTGCCAGAGAGGAGGTGGGGGGGGATGAGAGAAATAGGTGAGGGAAATTAAGAGGTACAAACTTCCAGTTAGTTATAAAATAAATCAGTCACATGGATGTAATGTACAGCATAAGACATATAGTCAATATTGTTTTAATAACTTTGCATGGTGACAGATTGTAACTAGACTTATCTTGTTATCATTTTTTAGTGTATAAAAATATCAAGTCACTACGTTGTACACTGAAACTAATATAATGTCAATTACACTTCAATAAAAAAAATAAACCTGTCTTTATCTGCCTGCAGTTTTGAGGTTAAACAACCTCTCTCTTTTGTGTGTGTGTGTGTGTGTGTGTGTGGTATGCGGGCCTCTCACTGTTGTGGCCTCTCCCGTTGCAGAGCACTGACTCCGGACACGCAGGCTCAGTGGCCATGGCTCACGGGCCTAGCCACTCCGCGGCATGTGGGATCTTCCCGGACTGGGGCACAAACCCATGTCCCCTGCATCAGCAGGTGGACTCTCAACCACTGCACCACAAGGGAAGCCCCAACCTCTCTTTTTAAAAACACAGCCCTCTCCATTTCCTCAAATACATATGAGCGGAAATAAACTGTTCCTAAACTTGGACAGTTGGTGTTATCCATTTTGAGTTCTAAACATCTAAATTGTAGATCCTGGACTAGGACGTCTGCTCCTGTATCTACAAAAACTCTGTTACTTCCTGTCTCAATAGAAAATCCTAAATTTGGCCTCACACCTGTTTATGCAAGTAAAGGTCTCTTGATCTGTTTTTGGTGCCTTCTGACAATAAAAGAAGGAAATGAGTGATTTAGTTATATCTATATTTTGTATTTGGTAACTCCCAACATAAAAAATATCTCAACATACACAACACACACACACACACACAATCTCGCTTCTGACAATGAAAGAAAACAAATGAACAAATAGGGAAATGCAGTATGGCTAAGATGGAACACAGAAGGATCATAATAACAATATGCTTTTTTTTGGTTTTTGTTTTGTTTTGTTGTTGATTTTGCTTTTGCTTGATAGCAATGCACACTTCTAAAAGTAACATTTCCTTTAATCAGGCCCAATACCTTGGAAGAAAGCCCATGAGAGCATAGTTGATGATTGAATTCCCACAGCTTTCAAAATACTATTTTCCCTCACTGAGTTGTCAACCCTCAAGGGCAGAAACTTTAGATTGCTAATACATGGCTGTAGTCTAGCAGTACGGCATATTCTTTGGTCTTGAGAAAATTGAAAAAAAAAAACTGCCCATAGCTTGCAGTGGTTTCATGTTCAGAAATCAAGAGGAATTTCCAAATGTAAAATGTATCGCTGATGGAACCTAAGTAGACCAACAGAGCTCATATGGAAAAACTATAAACAAACTTCAAGTGATGGTCTTGCCCAAGCCCATAGATTTTATATATCTTGGACTGAGAGGTCCAGAGACATATTTCAATGTTAACAAACTGATACATAAAACCATTCTTATGCAGCACAGGCTGTCTTCCCCAGGTCTATTTAAATTGCTCTACTCCTAAGGGAGATCAGAAGCCAAAATTTAACATGTGTGTATGTGTGACTGTGTTCATGCCTTGCTATTTTCAATTTTCTTAAACTTAAACCCAATTTTTTGGTTATTTATCCTGGCTTCTCCAATTTAAAATATATACATAGTCTATTTTTAGAGCAGTTTTAAGTTCACAGCAAAATTAAGCAAAATGTACAGAGAGTTCTCATATATCCTGACAAACCCACCCACAAGACTCCCTCCTTATCAATATCCCATACCAGAGAGGTAAATTTGTTACAATCAATGAACCTACACTGACACATCATTATCAACCAAAGTCTATAATTTGCATTAGGGTTCACTCTTGGTGTTATAGTGTTATATATTTATGGATTTGGACAAATATACAATGACATGTATCTACCACTGTAGTGTCATACAGAATATTTTCACTGCCTTCTGTGTTCTGGCTATTTATCCCTCCCTCCTCCCTAGCAACCACTGGAAACTACTGATCTTTTTTTTTTTTGTCTCCATAGTTTTACCTTTTCCAGATTGTCATATAGATGGAATCTTACAGTATATAACTTTTCAATTGGCTTCGCTTAGTAATATGCATTTAAGATTCCTCTATATATTTTCATGGCTTAATAGGGCATTTATTTTTAGCAAAGAATATTCCATTGTCTGGATGCACCACAGTCAATCTATCCGTTCTCCTACTAAAGCAATCTACTACATCTTAGTTGCTTTCAAGGTTTGTCAATTGTAAATTAAGTTGCTATAAATATCCATGTACAGGTTTTTGTGTGCATATAAGTTTTTAATTCATTTGGGCAAATATCAAGGAGCACAATTACTGGATTCTATGGTAGGAGAGTGTTTCCTTTTGTAAGAAACTGCCAATCTGTCTTCAAAGTGGCTCTACCATTTTACATTCCCACCAGGAATAAATGAGAGCTGCACATTCTCACTGTCATTCATTATTGTCAGTGTTTTGGATTTTGACCATTCTAATAGGTGCATGGTGCTGCTCACTATTTTATTAATTTGCATTTCCATAATGACGTGATGTAGGGCAGCTTTTCATATGCTTATTTGTCATCTATATATCTTCTTTGGCGTGATGTGCACTTAGATCTTTTGTCCATTTTTTAGTCAGCTTGTTTGTTTTCTTACTGTTGAATTTTGAGTGTTCTTTGTATCAAATAACAGCCTTTATCTAAGTCTTTTGCAAATATTTTTTCCCAGTCTGTGGCTTATCTTCTCATTCTCTTCACCGTGTCTTCTGCAGAACAAAAGTTTTTAATTTTAATAAAGTTTGCTTATCAATTATTTCTTTCATAGCTTCTGCTTTGGTACTGAATCTAAAAAGTCACCACCATAGCTAATGTCATACAAATTTCCTTCTGTGTTATCTTCTAGGACGTTTATAGTTTTGTATTTTATATTTATGATCCATTTTGAGCAATTTTTGTTAACAGTACAATGTCTGTTCATTTTCTTTTCTTTTTTTTTTTCTGCATAGTGATATCTAGTCATTCCACCCAGCACCATTTGATGAAAAGACTATATTTTCTCCATTGTATGCCTTTGCTCCATTGTCAAAGATCAGTTGAGTATATTTTATGGGAGTATATTTCTGAGCTCTCTATTCTGTCCCATTGATCTATTTGTTTATTCTTTCACCAATATTACACTGTAATATTGATTACTAAAGCTTTATAGTAAGTCTTGAAGGTTCATAGTGCCAGTCTTCCTACTTTGTTCCTCTCTTTCAGTATTATGTTGGTTATTTTCAGTCTTTTGCCTATACATATACACTTTGTAATGAATTTGTCAATATCCACAAAGTCACTTGCTGAATATTTGATTTGATTTGCATTGAATCTGTAGTTTGATTTTGGAAGAGCAGACATCTAGACAAATTTGAGGTTTTGTATCCATATACATGGAAAATCTTGTATTTATGCAGTTATTTGTTTCTTTTTGTCTTATTGTTTTTATAATTGTCTCATATAGATCTTGGACATATATTTTTAGATTTATGCCTAAGTATCTCATTTTTAAGGATGCTACCATAAATAGTACTTTTTAAATTTCAAATTCTACTTGTTTATTGCTGGTGTATAAAATTGATTGACTTTTGCATATTAAACTTGTATTCTGCAATCTTACTATAACCACTTACTAGTTCCAGGAATCCTTTATTAATTCTTTTGGATTTTCTACATAGGTAATCATGTCATACTTGAAAAAATACAGTTTTATTTATTTCACCTAAATCTGTATACTTTTATTTCCTTTTCTTCTCTTATTACATTAGCTAGAACTTTGAGTACAAAAATGAAGTGATGAGAGGGAACATTCCTGCTCAAGAAAGCTTATTTTCTCTGACTATGAAGTATGATGGTAACCAAGGGTTTTCCTGTAGATGTTCTTTATCAAGTTGTGGAAACGCCCTCTATTTCATAGTTTGCTTAAACTTTTGTGTGTTTTTTATTTATCACAAAAGTGTGGTGGATTTTGTCAGTTAATTGCTCTGCATCTGTTGTTGGAATTATATGATTTTTATTTCTTAGTCTGATGTGATGAACTACATTATTTGACATTCTAATGTTGAACCAGCCTTGCACAACATGAATAAATCTTACTTTGTTGTGGTATATAATTTTTTTGAACATTGTTAGATTTGACTTGCTAATATTTTGCTGAGGAATTTTGCATCTATATTCATGGGATATATTGGTCTATAGTGGGGATTTTTTGGTGTTTTATTTTTATAACGTCTTTGACTGGTTTTAGTGTTAGAGTAATACTGGCCTCATAGGGTGGTTTAAGAAGTGTCCCCTCTGCTTCAGACTCTGGAAGACATTATAGGGACTTGGTATATTATTTCTTAAAGTGTTTGGTGGAGTTTACTAGTGACCAATCTGGGCCCTACATTTTATGCTATGTTATGTTATGCTATGCTATTTTATTCTTTTTATGTCTTAACATGTTGTTAACTATTATTCAGAGCAAAATAGAGAATCAGTTCTAGTCTAGATTAGGAAGCTGTGCTTCATGAACTTGCACAAAATGCATACTTATATGTACCTCAACGTCTTGGATATAAAATTAAGAAATTATACCAGAAAATTTCCAAGAATCCAACAGACTGTAATTCTGTGATGCTAAGGCATTTTAAATGTAAAAAAAGAAATACAAAACAATGACTAAAAGCTAAAATTATTAGTCACAAAACTGAAATTTCAATGAAGATATATTTCAATGAGGATATATATATATTTAATTGGAGCATAGCTGCTTTACACTGCTGTGTCATTTTCTGCTGTACGGCAAAGTGAATCATATATATATAAACCCCTCTATTTTGGATTTCCTTCCCATTTAGGTCACCAGAGAGAACAGAGTAGAGTTCCCTGTGCTATACAGTAGGTTCTCATTAGTTACCTATTTTATGCATAGTAGTGTATATATGTCAATCCCAATCTCCCAATGCATCCCACCACCCCACCTTTCCCCCCTGGCATCCATACATCTGTTCTCTACAACTGTGACTTGATTTCCACTTTGCAAATAAGATCACCTATACCATTTTTCTAGATTCCACATATATGTGTTAATATATGATATTTGTTTTTCTCTTTCTGACTTACTTCACTCTGTATAATAGTCTCTAGGTCCATCCACATCTCTGCAAATGAAACAATTTTGCTCCCTTTTATGGGATTAATATTCCATTGTATATATATACTGACTTTTCTTTATCTATTCCTCTGTTCATGGACATTTAGGTTGCTTCCATGTCCTGGCTATTGTAAATAGTGCTGCAATGAATATTGGGGTGCATGTATTTTCTGAATTATGGTTTTCTCTGGGTATATGTCCAGGAGTGGGTTTGCTGTATTATAGAGTAGTTCTATACTTACTGTTAAAAGGAACCTCCATACTGTTCTCCATAGTGGCTGTATCAATTTACATTCCCACCAACAGTGCAAGAGGGTTCAATTTTCTCCACAGCATCTCCATCATTTATTGTTTGTAGATTTTTTGATGACGGCCATTCTAGGTGATACCTCTTATAATTTTGATTTGCATTTCTCTAATAATTAGTGGTGTTGAGCACCTTTTCATGTGTTTGTTGGCCATCTGTATGTCTTCTTTGGAGAAATGTCTACTTAGGCCTTCCACCAATTTTTGATTGAGTTGTTTGGTTTTTTTTTTTTTTTGATATGGAGCTGAATGACTCAGCTGTTTGTATATTTTGGAGATGGATCCTTTGTCTGTTGCTTAATTTGCAAATATTTTCTCCCATTCTGAGAGAGTATTTGTCTTGTTTATGGTTTCCTTTGCTGTGCAAAAACTTTTAAGTTTAATTAGGTCAGTTAGTTTATTTTTGTTTTTATCTTCATTATTCTAGGAGGTGGGTCAAAAAAGGTGTTCAGCCTATGTTTTCCTCTAAGAGTTTTGTTGTGTCTGGCATTACATTTAGGCCTTTAATCTATTTTGAGTTTATTTTTGTGTATGGTGTTAGGGAGTGTTCTAATTTTATTCTTTTACATGGAGCTGTCCAGTTTTCCTGGCACCAATTTTTGCAGAGACTGTGTTTTCTCCATTGTAAATTCTTGCTCCTTTTTCATAGGTGTGTGGATTTATCTCTGGGATTTCTATCCTGTTCCGTTCATGTATATTCCTGTTTTTGCATCAGTACCATACGGTCTTGATTACTGTAGCTTTGTAGTATAGTCTGAAGTCAGGGCGCCTGATTCCTCCAGCTCCATTTTTCTTTCTCAAAATTACTTTGGCTCTTCAGAGTCTTTTGTGCTTCCATACAAATTATAAAATATTTTGTTCTAATAGTGGGGAAAATGCCATTGGTAATTTGATAGGGATTGCATTGAATCTGTAGATTGCTTTGGGTAGTATAGTCATTTTCACAATATTGATTATTCTAATCCAAGCACATGGTATATCTCTGCATCCATTTGTGTTATATTCAATTTCTTTCATCAGTATAATATACTTTACTGTGTACCAGTCTTTTGCCTCCTTAGGTAGGTTTCTTCCTAGATATTTTATTCTTTTTGTTGCAAATATAAACGGGATTGTTATCTTAATTTTTCTTTCTGATCTGTCATTATTGGTATATAGACATGCAAGAGATTTCTGTGTATTCATTTTGTATCCTGCACTTTACTAAATTCAATGATTAGCTCTAGTAGCTTTCTGGTGACATCTTTAGGAATTTCTATATATAGTATTATGTCATCTGCAAACAGGAAAAATTTTAGTTCTTCTTTTGCACTTAGGATTCCTTTTATTTCTTTTTATTCTTTGATTGCCATGGCTGGGACTTCCAAATCTATGTTGAATAATAGTGGTGAGAGAGGACACCCTTGTGTTTTTCCTGAGCTTAGAAGAAATGCTTTCAGTTTTTCAACATTGAGAATAGGTTTGCTGTGAGTATGTCATATATAGCTTTTATTATGCTGAGTTTATTATGCTATTCCCTCTAAGCCTGCTTTCTGGAAAAGTTTTTATCAAGAATTGGTGTTGAATTTTGTCAAAAGCTTTTTCTGCATTTATTGAGATGATCATATGGTTTTTATTCTTCAATTTGTTAATATGGTGTATCACATTGATTTGCATATATTGAAAAATCCTTGCATCAGTGGGATAAATCCTACTTGATCATGGTGTATCATCCTTTTAATGTGTTGTTGGATTTGGTTTGCTAGTATTTTGTTGAGGATTTTTGCCTATAATTCATCAATGATATTGGCATGTAATTTCCTTTTTTTGTGATATCTTTGTCTGGTATTGGTATCAGGGTGGTGGTGGTCTTATAGAATGAGCTTGGGAGTGTTCCTCTCATGCCAATTTTTGGAAGAGTTTGAGAAGGTTAAGTGTTTTCTCTTCTCTAAATGTTTGATGGAATTCACCTGTGAAGCCATTTTGTTGTGGACTTTTGTTTGTTGGAACATATTTAATCGCAATTTCAATTTCATTACATGTGATTGGTCTGTTCATATGTTTTATTTCTTCCTGGTTCAGTCTTGGAAGTTTAAATTTTTCTCTGAATTTGTCCATTTCTTCCAGGTTGTCTATTTTATGGGCATATAGTTGATTGTAGTAGTCACTTATGGTCGTTTGTGTTTCTCTGGTGTCAGTTGTAACTTCTTTTTCATTTCTAATTTTATTGATTTGAATCCTCTCCCTTTTATTCTTGATGAGTCTGGCTAAACTTTTATCAATTTTGTTTATCTTCTCAAAGAATCAGCTGTCAGTTTCACTGATTTTTGCTATTGTTTTCTTTGTTTCTATTTAATTTATTTCTGCTCTGATCTTTATGATTCTTTTATTCTACTAAATTTGGAGTTTTTTGTTCTCTCTTCTCTAGTTGTGTTAGGAGTAAGTTTAGGTTTTTTATTTCAGATTTTCTTGTTTCTTGAGATAGGGTTTTTTTTTCTTTTTTTTTAGACTTTGGGGGTAGGAGTTTATTAATTTATTTATTTAGGTTTGCTGTGCTGGGATTTGTTTCTGTGCAAGGGCTTTCTCTAGTTGTGGCAAGTGGGGGCCACTCTTCATCACAGTGCATGGACCTCTCACTATCGTGGCCTCTCTTGTTGCAGAGCACAGGCTCCAGACACACAGGCTCAGTAGCTGTGGCTCACGGGCTTAGTTGCTCCATGGCATGTGGGATCCTCCCAGACCAGGGCTTGAACCTGTGTCCCCTGCATTAGCAGGCAGATTCTCAACCACTGTGCCACCAGGGAAGCCCCAAGGTAGGGTTTTATTGCTATAAACTTGTCCCTTAGAACTGCTTTTGCTAAATCCCATAGGTTTGGGGACATCATGTTTTAGTAACCATTTGTTTCTAGGTATTTTTTAATTTCCTCCCTGATTTCTTCAGTGATCTCTTGGTTATTTAAGAGCATACAGTTTAGCCTCCATGTGTTTGTGTTTTTTACAGTTTTTTTTCTTCTGTCATTGATTCTAATCTCAAAGTGTTGTGTCAGGAAAGATGCTTGATACATTTCAAATTTCTTCAATTAACTGAGGCTTGATTTGTGACCCTAGATGTGATCTATCCTGGAGAATGTTCTCTGTGCACTTGAGAAGAAAGTGCATTCTGCTGCTTTTGGATGGAATGTCCTACAAATATCAGTTAGTCTATCTAGTCTAATGTGTCATTTAAGGACTGTATTTCCTTATTAATTTTCTCTCTGGAAGATCTAGCCATTGGCATAAGTGAAGTGTCAAAGTCTTCTAATATTATTATGCTTCTGTCGATTTCCCCTTTTATGGCTGTTAGTTTTTGCCTTATGTATTGTGGTGCTCCTATGTTGGGTGAATAAATATTTATGATTGTCATGTCTTCTTCTTGAAACGATCCCTTGATCATTATATAATGTCCTTCCTTGTCTCTTGTAATAGTCTTTGTTTTAAAGTCTATTTTGTCTGATATGAAAATTGCTACTCCAGTTTTCTTTTGATATCCATTTGCATGGAATATCTTTTTCCATCCCTTCACTTTCAGTCTGTATGTGTCCCTAGGTCTGAAGTGGGTCTCTTATAGACAGTATATATATGGATCTTGTTTCTGTATCCATTCAGCCAGTCTATGTCTTTTTTTGGAGCATTTAATCCATTTACATTGAAGGCAATTATCAATATGTATGTTCCTATTACCATTTTCTTAATTGTTTTGGGTTTATTTTTGTAGGTCTTTTTTCATACCTCGTGTTTCCCGCCTAGGGATGTTCCTTTAGCATTTGATGTAAACCTGCTTGAATGGTGCTTAATTCTCTTAGATTTTGCTTGTCTATAAATCTTTTCATTTCTCTGTTGAATCTGAATGAGATTCTTGGTGGTTAAAGTAAGCTTGGTTGTAGGTTTTTCCCTTTCAACACTTTAAATATATCCTGCTACTCCCCATGGCCTGTAGACTTTGTGCTTAAAAATCAGATGGTAACATTATGAGGATTCCCTTGTATGGTATTTTTTGCTTTTCCCTTGCTGCTTTTAATATTTTTTCTTTGTATTTAATTTTTGTTGGTTTGATTAATGTGTGTCTTGGTGTGTTTCTCCTTGGGTTTATCCTGTATGGGACTCTCTGCACTTCCTGGAAGTATGTGATTATTTCCTTTCCCATGTTAGGGAAGTTTTCCACTATAATCTCCTCAAATATTTTCTCAGACCCTTTCTGTTTGTTTTCTTCTTCTGGGACCAATATAATTCAAATGTTGATTAGTTTAATGTTGTCCCAGAAGTCACTGAGACTGTCCTCATTTCTTTTCATTCTTTTCTCTTTATTGGCAGTTATTTCCAATAACTGCCAATAATGGTGGCAGTTATTTCCACCATTCTGTCTTCCAGCTCAGTTATCTGTTTTTCTGCCTCTTTTATTCTCCTATTTATTCCTTTTAGTTTATTATTCATTTCAGTTATTGTGTTGTTCATCACTGATTGTTTCTTCTTTAGTTCTTCTAGGTCCTTGTTAAACATTTCTTGTATCTTCTCAATCTGTACCTCTATCTTATTTCTGATATCTTGGGTCATCTTTACTATCATTACTCTGAATTCTTTTTCAGGCAGATTTCCTATTTCTTCTTCATTTATTTGGTTTTGTGGGTTCTTACCTTGCTTCTTCATCTGTAACATATTTGTCTGTTGTTTCATTTTGTCTAACTTACTGTGTTTATGGTCTCCTTTCCACAGGTTGCAGAGTTGTAATTCCTCTTGCTTCTGTTTTCTGTCCCCTGGTGGGTGAGTTTGGTCCAGGGGCTTGTGTAGCCTTCTTGGTGGGAGGGACTGGTGCCTGCTCTCTGGTGGGTTTAGCTGAGTCTTTTCTTTCTGATAGGGTGTCTGTGAGCTTAGTATTACTTTAGGCAGCCTGTCTGCTCATGGGTGGGGCTGTGTCCCCATCTTGCTGGTTGTTTGGCTTGAGGTGTCAAGCACTGGAGCCTGCAAGCAGTTGGGTGGAGCCAGGTCTTAGAGTCCAGATGGATACCTCCAGGAGAGTGCATGCTGATTAATATTCCCTGGACCCAAGAATTTTCTGGAATTCCAGCATCTTGGACTTGGTGCTCACATCCCAGAGACCTGGGCCCAATCCCTGGTCAGGGAACAAAGAGCCTGCAAGATGTAAAGAATGACCAGAGTAAAAAGAAAGAAAAGAAAAGAAAAATAAAAGAAAACAGACAAACAAAATCCAAGACAAATAGCAAAAACAAACAGCAGCAACCATAACAACAAGAACACACACTCAAAAAAAAAAAGAAGAAAACAGACAAAACCCAAGAAAAATGATAAGAACAAAACCAAACAAACAGAAACCAAGAAGCAGACAGAAAAAAAAAAAAAAAAAAAAAACCAGAGAAAACAAAAAAATCAGTGAACAAAGAAAATAACTCAAAGATGAAAGCAATCCATTAGGACTAAACTAACAAAACCAAAAAGTGAAAAGCAGAAAGAAAACTCAAAAATAAAGCAAAGGATACATAAAACAAACACATAAAAATGAAAAAAGAAAGAACAAAAACAAGAAAAAACAACAAAAAATAAAGTAAAAATAGAAAAATAAAAAATAAAATAAATATTGAAAACAATAAAATAATAAAAAGTAAAAATAAAAAATAATTAAAAACAGCACCACCAACAACTGAACAAAAAGAAACAAACAAAAAATAATAGAAAGAAAGAATATATAGTTATCTCTTCTCTATGGATAAGACAACTGAAACAAATCTTACCTCACCTATAAATAAGTTTTACTTTAAGGACTTAGAAACGTGGAAAGTGATTTTGGCACATCAGATAAAATTAGCAGCAATTGTTTGCTTTCCAAAAGTTTGTTCAATTATCAACATTTTTTACAACTACTTTTCCAGGCACTGATATGGATGCTGATTTATGAAGAAAATAAAAGTTTTCTCTGTCATAAGGAG
Source organism: Leucopleurus acutus (assembly GCF_964270905.1). Classification (NCBI taxonomy): domain Eukaryota; kingdom Metazoa; phylum Chordata; class Mammalia; order Artiodactyla; family Delphinidae; genus Leucopleurus; species Leucopleurus acutus. The sequence goes on from NC_139161.1 coordinate 35,025,750, forward strand.
GCTGATATCTAAGAAATCTGAAGAAAAAGAAATAGCAATATGATGTATACAATGATGATGAGTTAGGAGTTCTAAATGGGTACAGATAATGAAGCAGTGCCTCCACCTCTAGTAGTCTCATACACCTGGCAGCAGAGTTTGAGATCTCCAGTCAAACTGATTCACCTTTGGCACTTATCAGCAAAAATTTTCTATAAATTAAGAACTAATCATAATACAGTACTTGGCAAAAAGTGAGCAATATCTACATAGCCAGAATTAATCAGCATTTTTTAAAAGTTTAGACTCTTGGCATCTTCCTCTTTTAAGTGGTAATAATATTTCTGAAATCATCAAAAGTGATTATAAGAATTAAACAAGATGATGTATGAAATGTGCTTAGCAAAGCATTTAGCATATAGTGATATTTAATTAATTGTACCTATTAAAATAAATGATTTCTCAGAAAAATGAGAATATATGTTATAAAACAAAAATTTTATTATTAGAGAAAGAAAGAAGAATAAAAACTGTTAGAAGATATAGTCAAGAATATCTCCCATAAAGTAGAACTACATAGATAATAACAAAGAAAAATAGGAGATAAAATATATGAAAATTAAAAAAAATAGTTAAGAGATCCAACATCAAACTAACAGGGATTAGAGAAAATAGGAGGTGGATATTCTCTAAAAATTAATGTGCCCTGGAACTAAAGGGCATGGCTCTCTATATTTATGGTTTCATGGAGAGCCCAAGTACAATAAATGAAGAAAAATAAAAGGCCCACATTAAAGTATATCATAATGAAATTCTACTACAATTGGGTAAGATGCTAAAAGATTCCTAAAAAAAGGCAAAGTTTTTGGCATTAATGTTATGAACAGAAATACTGGAAATTAAGAGATAATGGAACAATGACTTCAAATTTTGAAGTACAATCATTTTTAAACTATAATTCTTGACCAAACCTATTATCAATAAAATGTAAGAGGAGGACAAGGACATTTTAAGACAGTAATGCTCTCAAAAATGTTGTCTCCCATGTGCCCTTAATTAGTAGGTGTTAAGAAATAAACTAACAAAGAGGTGCATATAGGATCTAGGAAACAGGAGGCTTAACATTGGTACAAAGAGTCCATAGTAGACACTGTGTAGGGTGACCTATAGAACAGTCCACTAGTTTGGAAAAGAAAGACAGATCACTCCTCAAGAAAGTAGGGAAAAAATACATATGTATGTAAACTTGGACATAAGAAGTTTTCTAATGAATTTGAATATTTGGAGTATACATAATTAACATTGTATTTGAATATTCTGAAAATAATACTAGTAGATGTTTGAAAGATCTGCATAGGATTTAAAAAAATAATCTTTACATAGAACAGTAGATTAAAAAATGAAACAAATATAAAATCTAGGAAGGAAAAGAAATATTGTTATAATATATTTTATTACTTGGTGCAACAGTGAACATTTATGAATAAGAATAATGCTATTATGACTACAAGATGCCAAAAATTTCCATGAAATTGAGTCAAGTTTGGAGGGTGCATGGAAGGGAATATGGGGTTGGAGGGATAAGGTCAGTCAGAGAGTTAAATATTTATCTGCTGTGAATGAAATCTGAAATCCTTTAACACAAATAGCAATATAATCAAATAGTTTTGAAATGTGGAAATGGTTGCTTCTGAAAAGTAAGTCTGGTTGGTGGGATGCAATGGGACAAAGACTGGTCCTTTTTGGTATGAGCCTGATAAAATTATTTGGATTTTAAATGATGTGTGTGCTTGTATAACTCTAATAAAAATCTAAAATACATTTAAAATATTAACAAAAGTTGTGTCTTCCCAGGGGAATAAATTAATTACCTTTCTCTTTTAAAGAACTAAATCAAGTTTACCTTCTGCACTTGCTGAGTACGTTTAATGCAATTATAAGACTATATTCCCACTCCCCATACCCAGCACACATACAACAAATATTTTCAACTGTCTTTAGATGCTTAAGATGTCATTAATGTATGGAAAATCCGTTTTGTATAATTAAAAACAACAGCATTTAATTCAAATGCACTTATAAAATTACTCTCATATACAAATTCATTTCCATGAACAGTAATTATTCATCAAGTTAACCACTTAAGTTGTTCTATGAGACTCTGTTCAACATTTCTGGAATGTTAACCTGTGATGGTAATGTTGGAAAAAGACAACCCAGCATAACTGAAACTTTGACATGCTAGTTAAACATTAAGCTTTTAGTAAATGATCTAATCCCTGCTGAATATCAGAATTATCTGGGCCCAAAGAGAGTGCAAAATTGGTGTAATAGCTCAGCTGTGAAGGCAGAAAAGTATTTGATGCAGTTTCATCCATATTAAAACATCTTTTAGGGAAAATTGTTGCCCCCAGAGAAGCTACTCAAGGAACAAAAGTCTGACTCAGAGTTTTTTGATGAGGTCTTGTGTCAAAAAAAATTACCTGAATCAACTGGATCCCTTTAGTGCTGGATAAAAATATGAAGAGAAAGACAAGTAGAAAGATGTGGAGAGGATGAGGAAAAGAGAAAGAGAGATAGAAATTTTCCATTGCTAATGAGGCTGAAGAGTCCTGATAGAAAGATGGGTCTGAGTGGCCACAATGGGCCATGTGCAAGCCAAAATTATAAGGAAATAGACTCTGAATGAACAGGAGATATGAGGTAAGAGGTGCAGTTTGGGATACTACATATTTGAAGAGAGGGAATACGTTTTGATATAGTCATTGTTGAGAGTGGGCAAGCAAGGTGTCAAGAAATAGAAAAGAAGATTGCACAGAAATGTTGCCTGCCCAGTTGTGTCTGGTGATCACAAATCTGTAGTTAACCTATCCCTAACTTTCTCTGTCAGCATGAGGCCTTGGAAAGTTATTTACCCTTGTAGGTCTCTGTTTTTAAAATACAATTTAAAACATTTCTTTATCTATGATGCAAAGGAGATAGATTGTGCCCCAGTTGTTCCATCCAGCATGTAACAATAATATTCATCATTAGTAAGTCACTGGGTATGAGGCATGGGAGTGGGAAGTAAAAAGTTTCACAAAGCAAATTCCTGCTCACAAACACTTCAAAGTCTTTGTAGACAAACTGTATCCTCACAACAAGAATCAGAGGCTCTGCATTCAAGCATCATATTGACTATAACAGTTTCTTTCCAGTTGGAAGACATGCTAGTATAATTGATGATATTTTTCTAGTCCTCAAATAAGTGTTTCTCAGGGCTTTGGGAGAACTTAATTAATGCCACCTGATATTTTTCTTCTTGTGCTATATGTTTCCTAACAGATTTCCTGCTGCAGCATTTTGATTATTTCTGTTTTGAAGCTTCTTCCTCTAAATTCCCTTGGGGTGGGGATCTGCAAGGAGATAAAAGTATGGTTTGTAATCTCATAGAGTGATTCAGGGATTAGAGTCCCTGGCACTGAGTCCCTTGCTTAAATCCTGTTTAGCTTGCCATATGAAACTGTTTAAAATGTCTGTGGAGTTTCATCTGCAATAGTAACATAGAAATCAGGAACCATCCATTGGAGCTTTGAAATGTCTCTGTTCTTTGTTGCTTTTCCTTTGATTTAAGCACTAAACTCTTAATACAGTGTACTTTACACAGGTGAATATCAATGTCACCTAGGGAATTTTTAAAATATAATGTCAAGGCCTTGTACTTGGAAATTTAATTTGTCTTGAGTATGCCCAAAGTATGCTTTTCTCCCTCATGTTTTCCAGATGGTTCTCATGTGTGATCAGGATTGAGAGTCACTGTTCTCAGAATAGAAAATGGATAGGTTAAGTGAGTAAATTGTAGAACACCTTGGAAAAGAGTGCAGAACACCTTCTCTGATCCAAACAAAATACTTTAAAAAAATCTTCCAATATTTGCTAAATCAAAAATGTCAAGTGATATAGAGTGGGAAGAAAGAGTGGATTAATAATGTTTGGGATTGGGAGCAGAGTGGGAGGGAGAATGGAGAGTTTGGGTGAAGGTTCTTTAGAATCTGAAATTTGCCCAGAGTATAGAAATTACATGCAAGATTTCTACAGGAAGCTCTTCATAAAACAGTTTAAGAAAAACTAGGTATATGTAAAGACATTTCTGATATTTTCCAGGTCCCTGTATGAGTATGATTCAGCTAAGGGCCTGTGGGCTAATGCTAATTTTTATTCCTGATCCCTTGATGCTAACACAGGTCAAAACTTTGGAATGCTTCCTCTATGGATATGACTAAGCTGAAATACAGATAAGTTTTTTTTTTTTTAATTTATTTTTGGAATGTAGGGCATGTTATTCAAAGTGGTGATATCCTGTTCAGAGGGTGATTACCTGGCTGACTTGATTCTGGACTGGGTCCTTTTTACTATACCTGAGAACTGCCAATTGTTCAAAGAAAGCAAATTGTCATTATAGTTCATCTTCTTTTCATAATGCCCCCGCTCTGGAATCATCCCATCCCTTGGGCCCCTGGTATTTGTTTGATCTTGCTATGTTCTTCCTCCAAACCTGTATGACTTCCCCATCACATTGTTTCTGAGTCTGCTATAACTGAAAATTTCTGATGGCAGAATCACACATGTAGCATCTGGAGACTTAGGTACGGTGTAAAGTTAAAGCAGGAGTTTAGCTTGAGGCATATCCCTTGTGAGCAGTCTAGAATGCCATTCATTTCTAACTCTTGTTTTTCTAAACCAACAGGAAATATGAGTAATATAGCCAGAGGATAGAGCTCTGAATCTGTAATGGTGGTTCCCTGATGTGGGAAATCACCCTTTCTTTTCCCACCTGATACAAATAGCCAATTTTAATTTATCTCTGAGGGAGAATTGAGGGTGAATTTACCATTTTTGCTGCTGCGAAAGGAAGAGAGAAGGTCTCCAGAGTGCATTTTCCCATGGAATGGCTTTAAGAGAAAAACCTACTGATAATATACTTAATTTACACGCATTGTAAAGACTACTTCCTCCTGCTGCTAATTAGTGTGTGGTCCATTAATGTTGTGAGTCCAGGAGATGCCTCACTCCTGGTCAGTCACTTAAAGCATAGCCTGGGGAAATGCAAATTTCCTCCATCTCTGCAGAGTAATGAAACTGTCGGAAGAGTAATGAACTGAGGACTTGTACATACAGAGTCATTCAAATGAATTTTAATTTGGATGAATTATTTGGTTTTACAGTTAGGTTAATACACAGTGTTTATTTTATTTTATTTTTTAATAAAACTTCTAAAAGCTAGATTGTTTCCTTGAAATATTGAAGGACATATAATCTTCTTTTTGAGGATTGACTCTCCCAGAATAACATGATGTAGTATAGTGACTTTAATCCTAAAACCTCTCCAAACTAATTTCTGAGTGGGCAGGGCACTTTAGGATTATCCTTCCCTAGGTATTTGTCTCCAGTGTTTATCTCTGACAGTTTTACATTATTTGATGTCTCAACTAGTTTTACTGTCATTATTTGGAGCATGTAGTTATTACCAAACTCCATTGTTCAAATTAATGAAAGTCTGCCTCATGTGGATAAAGTTCTCAAGTTTTAAGCTAAATAAAACTTTGTGTTCCATTAGCCACTAACAATGTGTGACTTTGGACTAGCTGATTGATAATGAAAATGCTGCATTGTATGTCAGAAGTAGAGAATCATCCTATTAAAGGAGATATTTTAATTAAAGGATCTAGCACAGAATCAAGCACATGGCACAAACTAAATAACTGGTAGATTTTGCTATTACCTCTATGACTACTATGAATTAAAGTGCTGGGTGTGGCTGAGTGGGAAAGCATATGAAACAACATTCATAGTTGACAGGTATGATCTAAGTCTTGATCTACGTGGTGGAAATGCTCTAAAAATTGACCAGCATTATTTATTTAAGTAAAAGTCCATTGAGTGGTGGACTTAAGATTTATGCATCTTACTAATTTTAAAAAAATGTGTTTTGTGAAAGCAGTTTATTGTCACTTAACTGCTCTGATTTCAGAATCTTCCTAAAAATTAATTTGATCATCTTAATAAAACTTATATATTAGTAGAGTATATAAATATGAATCAGTGTAGTTAGAAGATAATGCATATGAAATGTATGAATGAATGAGAAAGTATGCGGTATACATAGTTTGCTTAGATTATAAAAGCTTTTATGATCATAGTTTTTAAAAATAATTTTTATTGGAGTATAGTTGATTTATAATGTGGTGTTAGTTTCAGATGCACAGCAAAGTGAATCATTTATATATATATATATATCTCCACTCTTTTTTTATATTTTGTTACCATATAGGTCATTACAGAGTATTAAGTGGAGTTCCCTGGGCTATACAGTAGGTTCTTATTAGTTATCTGTTTAATATATAGTTCATTTGTACCATTTTTTTTAGATTCCACATATAAGTGATATTATATGATATTTGTCTTTGTCTGACTTATTTCACTCAGTATGACAGTCTCTAGCCCCATCCATGTTGCTGCAAATGGCATTATTTTGTGTTTTTTTATGGCTAATATTCCATCATGTATATGTACCACATCTTCTTTATCCACTCCTCTGTTGATGGGTATTTACGTTGCTTCCATGTCTTGGATATTGTAAATAGTGCTCAATGAATATTGGGGTGCATGTATTTTTTTGAATTATAGTTTTCTCCAGATATATACTGAGAAGTGGGATTGCTGGACCATATGGAGTTCTATATTTAGTTTTTAAGGGAACCTCCATACTGTTCTCCATAATGGTTGTACCAATTTACATTCCCACCAACAGTGTAGGAGAGCTCCCTTTTCTCTACATCATCTCCAGCATTTATTGTTTGTATATTTTTGATGATGGCCATTCTGACTGGTGTGAGATGATACCTTATTGTAGTTTTGATTTGCATTTCTCTAATGATTAGTGATGATAAGTCTCTTTTCATGTGCTTTTTGGCCATCTGTCTTTGAAGAAATGTCTATTTAGGTCTTCCACCAGTTTTCTTGATTGGTTTCCCATTCTGTGTGTTGACTTTTTGTTTTGTTTATGGTTTCCTTTGCTGTGCAGAAGCTTTTAAGTCATATTTGTTTATTTTTGTTTATATTTTCATTACTCTAGGAGGTGGATCTAAAAAGATATTGCTGCAGTTTGTCAGAGTGTTCTGCCTATGTTTTCCTCTAATATTTTTATAGTGTCTGGCCTTACATTTAGGTCTTTAATCCATTTTAAGTTTATTTTTGTGTATGGTGTTAGGGAGTGTTCTAATTTCATTCTTTTACATGTAGCTGATCAGTTCTCCCAGCACCACATGTTGAAAAGCCTCCTTTGTCATAAATTAATTGACTATAAGTTCATAGGCTTATTTCTGGACTTTCTATCCTGTTCCATTGATCTATATTTCTGTTGTGGTGCCAGAACCACAATGTTTTGATGACAGTAGATTTGTCTTATAGTCTGAAGTCAGGGAGCCTGATTCCCTCAGCTATATTTTTCTTTTTCAAGATTTCTTTCCTATTTGGGGTCCACTGTGTTTCTATATAAATAGTAAAATATTTTTGTTCAAATTCTGTGACAAATGACATTGATAATTTGATAGGTATTGCACTGAATCTGTAGATTACTTTGGGTAGTACAGTCATTTTCACAATATTGATTCTTCCAATTCATGAACATGGCATATCTCTCCATCTGTTTGTGTCACTTGGATTTCTTTCATCAGCATCTTAGAGTTTTGAGACTACAGGGCTTTTGCCTCCTTAGGTAGGTTAATTCCTAGGTATTTTATTCTCTTTGATGAAATGGTAAATAGGATTGTTTCCTTAATTTCTCTTTTTGATCTTTGGTTATTAATGTAGAGGAATGCAAGACATTTCCTTGTATAAATTTTGTATCCTGCAACTTTACCAAATTCACTGATGGGCTCTAGTGGTTTTCTGGTAGCATATTTAGAATCTTCTATGTATAGTATCATGTATCTGCAAACAGTGATAGTTTAAATTCTTTTCCAATTTGATTTTATTTTTTTCCTTTGCGGTACATAGGCCTCTCACTGCTGTGGCCTCTCCCGCCGCGGAGCACAGGCTCCGGACGTGCAGGCTCAGCGGCCATGGCCCATGGGCCCAGCCATTCCACAGCACGTGGGACCCTCCCAGACCGGGGCATCAACCCACGTCCCCCACATCGGCAGGCGGACCCCCAACCACCACGCCACCAGGGAAGCCCCCAATTTGATTTTAATTTATTTCTTTTTCTTTTCTGATTGCTGTGGCTAGAACTTCCAAAACTATGCTGAATAAAAATGGCAAGAATGGATATCTTGTCTTGTTCTGATCTTAGAGGAAATGCTTTCAGTTTTTCACCATTAAGAATGATGTTAGTGGGGTTTCCCTGGTGGCGCAGTGGTTGAGAGTTCACCTGCTGATGTGGGGGACACGGGTCTGTGCCCTGGTCCGGGAGGATCCCACATGCTGTGGAGCGGCTGGGTCCGTGAGCAATGGCTGGTGGGCCTGCACGGCCGGAGCCTGTGCTCCACAACGGGAGAGGCTGCAGCAGTGAGAGGCCCGCATATCACAAAAAAAAAAAAAAAAAAAAGAATAATGTTAGCTGTGGGTTTATTGTATATGGCCTTTATTATGTTGAGGTAGGTTCCCTCTATGCCTACTTTCTAGACAGATATTTTTTTATCATAAGTGACTATTGAATTTTACCAAAAGCTTTTTATGCACCTATTGAGAAGATCATATGGTTTTTATCCCTTAATTTGTTGATGTGGTGTATCAGATTGATTGATTTGCGTATATTGAAGAATCTTTGTATCCCTGGGGTAACTCCCACTTGACCATGGTGTATGATCATTTTAGTGTGCTGTTGGATTCTGTTTGCTAGTATTTTGTTGAGGATTTTTGCATCTATGTTCATCAGTGACATTGGCCTGTAGTTTTCTTTCTTTGTTCATGTAATAAATGTAATACAGATGAAGAAAACCAGACATCTTTGTCTGGTTTTGGTATCAGGGTGATGTTGGCCTCATAGAATGAACTTGGGAGTGTACCTTCCTCTGCAATTTTTTGGAAGAGTTTCAGAAGGGTTTCAAATAATTCTCTAATTATTTGATAGAATTCGACTGTGAAGCCATCTGGTCCTGGATTTTTGTTTGTAGGAATTTTTTTAATCACAGGTTCAATTTCAGTACTTGTGATTGGTTTGTTCCCATTTTCTATTTCTTCCTGGTTCAGTCTTGGGAGATTATACCTTTGTAAAGATTTGTCCATTTCTTCCAGGTTGTCCATTTTATTGGCATACGGTTGCTTTTAGTAGTCTCTTATGATCCTTTGTATTTCTGTGGCGTCCATTGTAACTTCTTGTTCATTTCTAATTTTATTGATTTGAGTCTCTCCTTTTTTTTTTTTCCTGATGAGTCTAGCTAAAGGTTTTAAAATTTTGTTTATCTTCTCAAAGAAACAGCTTTTAGTTTCATTGATCTTTTTTATTGTTTTCTTCGTCTGTATTACATTTATTTCTGCCCTAAACTTTATGATTATTCCTTCAACTAACTTTGGGTTTTGTTTGTTCTTCTTTCTCTAGTTGCTTTAGGTGAAAGGATAGGTTGTTTGTTTGAGATTTTTCTTGTTTCCTGAGGTCAAATTGTATTACTATAACCTTTCCTCTTAGAATTACTTTTGCTAAATCCCACAGGTTTTGGATTGTCGTATTTTTGTTGTCATTTATCTCTAGGTATTTTTTCACTTCCTCTTTGAATTCTTCTGTGATCCATTGGTTGTTTAGTAACATGTGATTTAGCCTTGCATTTGTGTTTTTACATTTTTTTCCTGTACTTTCATTCTTTCTTCCTTTAAACTATTTGCAGACTTTCTCTTTTTTAATTAATTAATTAATTTATTTATTTATATTTGGCTCTGTTCGGTCTTCATTGTTGTGCACGGGCTTTCTCTAGTTGCGGTGAGTGGGGGCTACTCTTCATTGAGGTGTGTGGGTTTCTCATTTTGGTGGCTTCTCTTGTTGCAGAGTACAGGTTCTATGTGTGTGTGCTTCAGTAGTTGTGGCATGATGACTCAGTAATTGTGGCTTGCGGACTCTAGAGCACAGGTTCAGTAGTTGTGGCACACAGGCTTAGTTGCTCTACCCCATGTGAGATCCTCCAGGACCAGGGATCAAACCTGGGTCCCCTGCATTGACACGTGGATTCTTAACCACTGTGCCACCAGGGAAGTCCCTCCTGTACTTTATTTCTAATCTCACAGTGCTGTGGCCAGAAAAGATGCCTGATATGATTTCAATTTTCTTAAATTTACTGAGGCTTGAGTTGTGATCCAAGATGTGATGTATCCTAGAGAATATTCCATGTGCACTTGAGAAGAAAGTGCATTGTGCTGCTTTGGATAGAACATCCTATAAATATCAATTAAGTCAACCTGGTCTAATATGTCATTTAAGGCCTGTGTTTCCTTATTGATTTTTTTCTGGATGATCTGTCCATTGGTGTAAGTGGGGTGTTAAAGTCCTCCACTTTTATTGTGTTGCTGTCAATTTCCCCTTTTATGGCTGTTAGCATTTGCCTTATATATTGAAGTTGGGTGCATATGTATTTACAATTGTTATATCTTCTTATTGGATTGATCCCTTGATCATTATGTAGTGTCCTTCCTTGTCTCATAACAGTCTTTTTTTTTTAAGTTTATTTTTTCTGATATGAGTATTGTTACTCCAGCTTTTTTTTGATTTCTGTTTGCATGGAAGATCTTTTTCCATTCCCTCAGTTTCAGTCTGCATGTGTCCCTAGGTTTAAAGTAAGTCTCTTGTAGGCAACATATATACAAGTCTTGTTTTTGTACCCATCTATCTATGTCTTTTGGTTGGAATATTTAATTCATTTACATTTAAGGTAATTATTGATATGTATGTTCCTATTGCTGTTTTTGTAACTGTTTTGGATTTGTTTTTGTTGGTCTTCTTTCTTCCCTTCTTCTTTGGTTCTATCCTCTTGTAGTTTGATTACTATCTTTAGTGTTGTTGTTGAGTTGCTTTTTCTTTTTGTGTGTGTATCTATTGCAGTTTTTTTGGTTTACACTTCCCATGACGTTTTGATATAGCAGTGTATATACGTCAAAAGTTATCTAAGTCTCACAGTTTCTTTTTTTTTCTTTCTCTTTTTTTTTTTTTTTTGCAGCACACGGGTCTCTCACTGTTGTGGCCTCTCCCATTGCAGAGCACAGGCTCCGGACGTGCAGACTCAGAGGCCATGGTTTATGGGCCCAGCCACTCTGCAGCATGTGGGATCTTCCTGGACCGGGGCACAAACCTGTGTTCCCTGCATTGGCAGGCGGATTCTCAACCACTGCACCACCAGGGAAGCCCTCACAGTTTCTTTTTTGATGTCATATTTCTGTGTGGATGATTTCCTACTATTACTTTATGTTGGCCTTTATGATGAGCATCCCCATTTGTGATTTTCTTCTTCCTAGTTATGGCTTCTTCTTTTTTTTTTCCTACCTTGAATAGTTCTATTAGCATTCCTTGTAAGGCTGGTTTGGTGGTGCTGAATTCTCTTAGCTTTTGCTTGTCTGTAAAGGTTTTGATTTCTCCATTGAATCTGTATGACATCCTTGCTGGGTAGAGTATTCTTGGGTGTGGATTTTTTCCCTTTCATTATTTTCAATATATCATGCCACTCTCTTCTGGCCCACAGTGTTTCTGATGAAAAATCTACTGATAACCTTACAGGGATGTTATTTTTGGTTACTTGTTGCTTTTCCCTTGTTGTTTATCCTGTATGGGACTCTCTGTGCTTCCTGGATTTGGAGGACAGTTTCTTTTCCCTGTTAGGAGAGTTTTCAGCTATAATCTCTTCAAATATTTTCTCAGACCCTTTCCCTTTCTCTTCTTCTTCTTGGATCCCTATAATGTGAATGTTGTTGTGATTAATGGGAATGTTGTTGTGATTAATGTTGTCCTCATTTCTTTTCTTTATTCTATCTTGTGGCAGTGATTTCCACCACTCTGTCTTCCAGCTCACTTATTCATTCCTCTGACTCATTTATTCTTCTAGTGTATTCAGCTAGATTCCTTCTAGTATATTTTTCATTTCATTTATTGTGTTGTTCACCTCTGTTTGTTTGTTCTTAAACCTTCTATCTCTGTATTAAGCATTTCTTTTACCTTCTTGGTCTGTACCTCTATTGTTTCCAAGATTTTGAATCATCTTTACTATCATTACTCTGAATTCTTTTTTGGGTAGATTGCCTATCTCCTCTTCCTTTAGTTGTTCTCATATGTTTTTGTTTTGTTCCTTCATCTGTCACATATTTCCCTCTCATCTCATTTTGTCTTACTTTCTGTGTTTGTGGTCTCTCTTCCATAGACTGCAGGACCATAGTTCCTCTTGCTTCTTGTCTGCCTCCTGGTGGGTGTGGTTAGTCCAGGGAATTGTGTAGGCATCTTGGTGGGAGGGAGTGGTGTCTGCTCTCTGGTGGGTTAATTTGGGTGTTTTCCCTCTGGTGGGCAGGGCTGTGTGATGGGATGTATTTTGAGGTGGTTGTGAGCTTAGTACTGCTTTAGGCAGCCTGTCTTCTGATGGGTGGGTCTGTGTTCCTATCAGTTTGGTTGTTTGTCCTGAGGATTTCCAATACTTGAATCTACAGGTTGTTGGGTGGAGCCAGGTCTTGGTGCCAAAATGGAGGCCTCTGGGAGAGCTCACGCCAATAAATTTTTCCCAGGACTTCTACTACCAGTGTCATTACCCCCTTAGTGAGCTACAGCTGACACTCATCACCCTGAGGGACCCTCAAAGACCCCCATGTAAGTCTAGCCCAGGTTCCTGTGGAGGTACTGCTTTGTGCTGGGTCCCAGTGCATGTGAGAAATTTTGTGCACCCTCCAATAGTGGAGTCCTTGTTTCCTCCAGCCCTGTGGAGCTCTTGAACTCAAGCCCTGCTGACCTTCAAGGCTAAATGTTCTGCTGACCTTCAAGGCTAAAGGCTCTTGATACCAGAACCTCAGACTGTCTTGGAGGGCTATTTTTATGTGGAAACATTCCTGTGTAGCCTGTGTGGGTTTAATTATTTGCTGTGGGCACTGTTTGTAGTATAGATGTCTGCCACTTCTTTCTTCTGTGTATGCTGGCCATTATCCCTTCGATAAGAGGTGTGACTGATGTTGTGGTGACCATAGTTTGCACTAGATATTGAGTAGGGTCTCCCCTTTTCTCTGTGGTTGTCACTTCCCTGTCAGGGATGGGGTCTGCTCCCTAGTTGTTGGAGAAAGAGCTCCCAGATCTGTTTCTTAGCTGTGTTTCTGATCTGTGGTGTTAGGTAGGTGGGATTGGAGCATGCTATGGGGAAGAATCCACTGAGTTTTCCTCCTCTGGAGCTGTTCACCTGTGGGTGTGGGTGTGCTCTGTTGGGTCACCTTTCACCAGTTGTGTGAGCTTTCATAGTACACTGTTTTTGGCACTGCTCTTGGCCAAAACTTAGCCATGGTTATGTTGGCAATTGGCCCTGGTGACTCTCACACATTGTTTTCACCAGGCCACCAGCATAGATCCACTGAAGTCATGTCCCAGGATTGCAGTAATCATGGGTCTAGACTGCTGTGGGTGTTATGGAGACAGTGACACAGGTCCTATCCCACTTCCTCTCCTCTTTCTTGTCCCTTCTTCTTTCTTTAGTCATACCCAGTTACACGGGAAACTTTCTTGTCCTTTTAGTGTCTGAGTTCCTCTGTCAGTGTTTAGCAGGTGCTCTGTTAGAATTGTTCCATTTGTAGAGGTAGCTTTGATGCATTTGTGGGGAGAGGTGTACTCTATGTCCTCCTACTCTTTGGCTTTCTTGACTTCTCCCTAAATAAACATGGGTTTTTAGGATTATAAAACTACTGTATTTTTATTGTGAAAATTTGAAAAATGAAAATTTAAAAGCCCACAACCAAAATACTCAGTCATAGGCAATAACTCACAATGTCATCATTTTGAGAATATCACAATTAGTATTTTGTTAAAAAAAATCTTTTTGCACATATATACATATACACATATATATGTCAAGTATACTATAATAATGTGTCTTACTGGTGTAATTACTATTTTTATTTAATGATGTATTATATTTCCTGAATTTAGATGCTTTTGCATTATTTCTAATGTCTGCAGAAAAGTTCTTAGTGTAAACATATAATTTATAAATTATATCTTATTCTGGCATTTAGATTAGCTCTCCTTTGGATTTGATTTAATTATACTTACCTTGCAATAAACTTTTACAGAATAAACACTGAATATATCTACCTAGAATTAGGATTGCTGGACTAAAATATACATATATTTAAAATCTTTTGATAGCTTTATCCAAATTACCCTTTCAAAAACTTAGTTATTTACATTCCTGCCTCCAATGAATCACAGGCCATTTCCTCACATGTTTGCCAATGATGAATACTAAGAAAATTAAACTCTCCCAAAGCAACAGGCAAAACACATTTTATGCTGTAATATTTTGTTTACTTGTGTAGTTAAATGCTTTTTAATATATTTTACATTCCATTATTTCTATACATAATTTTGCTTACTTTCTGTACCACAGGCTTCATGTAATTGCAATTAAGTGTCATTTTACCTGGAGAAGGCATATTCTAAGTACAGTTGCACCAGGACTTGGTCCAGGGACAGCATCTGATTAAAATTCCACATGAGATCACATTCTCATAATTACTCAGCATCAAAAGTCAGTAGAGATTTCTCTATTAAGGACACTGGTTTTCTTCTTCAGTGAAATAAAAGGTGTCAAAACTCAACAAAACTGGGGTCTTTTTACTAGAAAATGAAGTGACCTTACTCTGTCAGCTCTGTTGGAGAATAAATGGTGAGACTGAACCATAGCAGACTACCTCCTTTTCCTTCTTTTTTCTGACCATAGTGTTGGAGATTAATAGCAATCATTGAGCCAGGGGAAAAACAATAATACACTATGTAGCTGTCCAGTTTTCCCAGAACGATTTATTGAAAGACTGTTTTTTCCTCCATTGTATAATATTGCCTCCTTTGTTGTAGATTAATTGACCATAGGTGTGTGGGTTAATTTCTGGGCTTTCTGTACTGGTCCATTGATCTATATTTCTATTTTTGTGTCAGTACCATACTGTTTTGATCAGTATAACTTTGAAATATAGCCTGATATTAAGGATCCTTATTCCTCCAACTCCATTCTTCTTTCTCAAGATTGATTTGGCTATTCAGAGTTTTTTTTGTGTGTGTCTCCATACAAATTTTAAGATTTTTTGTTCTAGCTCTGTAAAAAGTGTCATTGGTAATTTTTTATTTTTATTTTTATTTATTTATTTATTTATTTTGTGGTACACAGGCTTCTCAGTGTTGTGGCCTCTCCCATTGTGGAGCACAGGCTCTGGACGCACAGGCTCAGCGGCCATGGCTCATGGGCCTAGCCACTCCATGGCATGCGGGATCTTCCCGGACCAGGGCACGAACCCGTGTCCTCTGCATTGGCAGGTGGACTCTCAACCACTGCGCCACCAGGGAAGCCCCCGTTGGAAGATTTTTAATCACAGTTCCAATTTCCCTACTTGTGACTGGTCGTTCATATTTTCTATTTCTTCCTGGTTCAGTCTTGGGAAATTTTACCTTTCTAGGAATTTGTCCATTTCTTCCAGGTTGTCCATTTTTTGGCATACAGTTGCTTGTATTAGTCTCTTATGATCCTTTGTATTTCTGCAATATCTGTTGTAACTTCTTCTTTTTCATTTCTAATTTTATTTGTTTGAGTCCTCTCCCTTTTTTTCTTGATGAGTCTGGCTAACAGTTTATCAATTGTGTTTATCTTCTCAAAGAACCAGCTTTTAGTTTCATTGATCTTTGCTATTGTTTTCTTCATCTCTATTTTATCTATTTCTGCTCTTATCTTCATGATTCCTTTCCTTCTACTAATTTTAGGTTTTGTTTGTTCTTCTTCTTCTAGTTGCTTTATGTGTAAGGTTAGGTTGTTCATTTGTGATTTTTCTTGTTTCCTGAGGTAAGATTATATTGCTATAAACTTCTCTCATAGAACTGCTTTTGCTGCATCCCATAAGTTTTGGATAATTGTGCTTTCATTGTCATTTGTCTCTAGGTATTTTTTGATTTCCTCTTTGATTTCTTCAATGATCCATTGTTTGTTTAGTAGCATATTGCTTTGCCTCCATGTGTTTGTGATTTTTACAATTTTTTCTTGTAGTTTACTTTTAATCTCATAGGGTTGTGGTCAGAAAAGATGCTTGATATGATTTCAATTTTATTAAATTTACTGATGCTTGCTTTGTTTCCCAGCATGTGGTCAATCCTAGAGAATATTCCATGTGCACATGAGAAGAACATGTATTCTTCTGCTTTTGGATAGAATGCTCTATAAATATCAGTTAAGTCCATCTTTTCTAAAGTGTTATTTAAGGCCTGTGTTTCCTTATTGATTTTCTGTCTGGGTGACCTGTGTATGATGAAAGTGAGATGTTTAATTCCCCCACTATTTTTGTGTTACTATCCACTTCTCCCTTTATGGCTGGTAATATTTTCCTTATATATTGAGGTGCTCCGATGTTGGGTGCATACATATTTACAATTGTTATATCTTATTCCTGTATTGATCTCTTGACTATTTGTGGGGAAACTGGACAGCTATATGCAAAACAAAAAAAATGAAATTGGAACATTCTTTAACACCATACACAAAAATAAACTCAAAATGGATTAAAGACATAAATGTGAGACTGGACATTATACAATTCTTATAGGAAAACATAGGCACAACACTGTGACATAAGTCATAGCAATATCTTTTTGAACCATCTCCCAGAATAATGGAAATAAAAACAAACATAAACTAATGGAACCTAATTACACTAAAAGCTTTGCACAGGAAAGGAGACCAGAAACAAAATGAAAAGACACCCTAAGAATAGGAGAAAATATTTGCAAATGATGTGACTGACAAGGGATTAATCTCCAAAATTTACAAACAGCTTTTGTGGCTTAATATTTTCAAAACAAATGACCCAATTAAAAAATGCACAGAAGTCCTAAATAGACATTTCTCCAACGAAAACATACAGATGGCCAAGATGCATATTAAAAGATGTTCAACTTCACTTATTATTAGAGAAATTCAAATCAAAACTACAATGAAATATCATCTCACACCAGTCATAGTGGCTATCATAAAAGAATACAGAAACCATAAATCCTGGAGAGGGTGTAGAGAGAAGGGAACCCTCCTATGCTCTGGGGGTAATGTAAATTGGTGCAACCACTATGGAGAACAATATGGATGTTTCTTAAGAACTAAAAGTAGAGCTACCATATGATCCTGCAATTCCACTCCTGGACATGTATACAGAGAAAACCATGGTTTGAAAATATATATACACCCCAACATTCATTGAAGCATTGTTTACAAGACATGGATGAAGCCCAAATATCCATCAACAGATCAATGGATAAAAAAGATTTTGTACTTATATACAATGGAATATTACTCAACTATTAAAAAGAATGAAATAATGTCATTTGCAGCAACATGGATGAAACTAGAGGTTGTCATACTGAGTGAAGTAAGTCAGACAGAGAAATAGAAATATTATATAATATCCCTTATATGCAGAATCAAAAAGAAAAAAATGATACAAATGAATTTATTTACAAAACAGTAATAGACTCACAGACTTAGGGAATTAAGTTATGGTTACTGGGGGAAAGGGTCAGGGAGAAGGAAAGTTCGGGAGTTTGGGATTGACATGTACACATTGCTTTATGTAAAATGAATAACCAACAAAGACTTAGTGTATAGCACATGAAACTCTGCTCAATAGTATGTAACAACTTAAATGGGAAAATAATTTGAAAAATAATAGATACATGTATATGTATAACTGAATCACTTGCTGTACACCTGAAACTAACACAATATGGTTAATCAACTGTACTCCAATATAAAATAAAATGTTAAAAAATGTAATACACCAGATTTATTAAAGGACTACCTTAAAAATATGCTGTTTTGGAATTTGTGCATAAGAGTGGGAATAGTGACAAAAAGGGCTACACCTTGAGTGTGCTGTGCCCCAGGACCCCTTCATTATATACACACTTTGATTAAACAATGCATTACAAAAATTCATGGGTCATTTGAGGTGTAGTGATTTATTGATAAAGAGTTAGTAAAATGGATAAAAAAGAGGCAAGCATTCATTTTTTACTGTATTATTAGCAGGCACATTTGCAGAATCTTTGCAGTATCCAAGCACCATCTTTTCCTGTCTAGTCCAGAAACCATATCTATTTTTTGTTTATTTTGTTTTGTTTCACTTTATGGCCAATGACACAGTTTTGGGCTAATTTCAGTTCTCCCATTATAAGAAATGTATCATTACTGTTATTGCTCACAATAATATAGCTCTTGGGAATCTGTTTATGTTGAAATAATATAGATCTTCTTGCCTCTTTTGTTCCTAATATCTTTTATTTAATGCTGTTTACATACTCAGGATGCTTCATCATCTATCCTGTCACTAGTGACCACTGACTTCAGATGACTTCCTTAAGATTGTTACTTTGCTTTGATTATGATGCTCACAAGTGCAATTTTACCCAAATTATGCAGGAAAATGTGAAGAAGAATTCATTTTCTAGTCATGTTAAATTACCATTTGGAATTTCATAGCACAGACAAAAAACTGTATCCATTATTGAACTCTTTAAGCAATGGTCACTGCATTCATAGAGTGACCTGTTTCAATTTTGCAACATCTCTACTTATGTGAGGGACCTGAAGGTAGAGTGAGATAAGTGGTCCCATTTGTTCAAGAAATGCCTTTTCCTCTAATCATCATGGAATAAGAACAACTCTGGAGATAACACTGATTTCATCAGTGTCAGACACCAGAAGGTAACAGTCAGAAAATCTTTTGTTGCAGAGTAATGGTTTGAAAAATCCCTTGAATGAGATAGACATGGCCACTCCTGGAAGACTGCTAGACCCTGGGTGGAAAGCCAGCAGTGGATGTGGAGTGGTAGCCTGGTTTTAGCACAGGAAGCCATATGGGCTAAAGACATTGTCCCCACTCCTGCTGCTCTTGGGTGCTATAGACCCAGGCAGCACCATGGTGAGAACCAACACATAAGTCCACACATGTAGCCTAAGCCCAAGGGGCAGCTGTGGACCAGCCCAATAATAGCTCTCAAATCATCCTATGTGCATTGTGAGGGAAACACTCAAAATTGACACATAGTAGCGGGATCTCACACAACCCCAAAAACCCCAAAAACATTGCAGTGGCCGATAAGTGTAATCTGATCAGTGGTCTGTCCTTGTGGGGTTAGTGTAGACATTGTTTTTTGGCCTTTCATTTCTGTTTTTGTATTTGTCTCTGGTTACAAAACTGGTATCTGCACAATATAAAAATGTTGATAAATTCTAAACAATGTAACAAAAATAAGACAATGATAGTAGCATATTTCAGTGTTAATGTGTATAGTGGGCTTTGAAAAACTAGAGAGATAATGTTGGATTATAAATCAAAGAACAAAATATTTATATGTGAATCCAAACCAATTTAAACTTAATAAATTAACCACTGATCTTCCTTACAGAACTATTCCAAATAACACCTTTAGACACACCCATCTCTAGGCAGTGTGGCTTAACTCCTTCCACCTTGAGTATGAGCTGTGCTTAGTCACTCAGTTTAAATGAATAGAGTATGAAAATAGAAAAATGGTAATTTTACAGTGGAGAAACTTGGCAAACACTGACTCAGCCAATTAATATCATACATGGAAATTCAGGTTGTTATCATGTATCCCCCCTATATGATATGATGAGAAGGGCATTTCACCTCCATGGTGCTCTTTCAAAAAATCTATAAATCCAGATGAACCCAAATTGGGAAACATTCTAAAAAAGACCTAATGAGTATTCTTTAAATTTTTCAAAAACTTGGGGAAAAAATAAAAAAGAAAACACTGAGAAACCCTCGGAGATACAAGAAGACTAAGGAAACATAGTGACCAAACGTGATTATCCTACATTAGAACCTGGAACAGAAAAATGGCATTACTGGGAAAACTGGTGAAATTTAAATCAAGTTTGTAGTTCAGTTAATAGTATTGTAACACTGTTAACTTCTTCACAATGTCAGTATTAGGGGAAGCTTGTTGTGAAGGGTTCGCAGAAACTCTCTACGCTATCTTGGCAAACTTTCTGTAAATTTGAAATTATTTCACACTAAAAAGCTTTAAAAAATACTAGTACATTCCTGGCCAGTTTATTTTTCCTGCAAATGCTCTTTCAAACAAAGAAATGTTTATAATTTCTATGTGATTTAATATCTATTTTACAACTTACAGTTTCATCACATGTGTTTCAAAGTCATTAAGAGTTCATAGAAACCTTTAACAGGAGCAATTATTTTATGAATAATTTACTTAACTATTTGAATATCATTGAACATATAGATTTTAGTAATTTTTATTATTACAAATAATTTTGTGATTAAAATATCATTGTGCAGAAATCTTTATGTTCTATTTGGTTTATTTATTTAGAAAGTTATTTCAGTAAGTGAGAATGAAAAGCCAAAAAGAATATGAACTAAAAAAAAGAAGTTTCTGATATATATTATCAACTTCCTTTGCAGAAAGTTTAGTGACTCATTTTAAAAGAAGTAAGTGATATCTGAAAGACACTAGAATTTCATGAAGAAAATTATATCAAGAACAAACTAAGTGAGACAGTTAAACCTTAAGAAGAAAGAGAGAGAAGTTGTATTCTCATAGTAGGAAGTAAAATCTTCCAGCCCCAGCAGATATTACACACATTTGGATAAAGATCAAAGGAAGCAAGAATGTTAAAAAAAATAAATAAAAAATGGGGAAAATATACTTATTTTTCTAAATCTACTTGTGTGTGTATGTGTGTGTGTGTGTGTGTGTGTGCGCAAAGGGATTTACCAACAACCACTCATCCAGTTTCAAGTATACTGAAAACAGAAGGACTAGCATCTGATCCTGGTTCTACCAATTATGAGTTGTAATTCAGGTTGAGTCATATCTGTCTCAGCCTCAGTTTCCTCACATAAAAGGAGGCAATATTAAAGTAGATATTTTTTGAAAATCATTCCTTTACATTTCTCTACTAGTAATCACCAGGGATTTATTCATGCTTCTTTGTTTGTAGAGAAATATTTGATTACCTCCCCCTGTCTAATGGAGGATAGGTATATGAGATTTCTAATAACTATTTTTCTCATCTGTTTCCCTTTTGAATATGGAGTTTGAGACGCTACATGCCCTGCAGACTTCTGGTTAATATAAGGGATTGTGGTCATCCACAATCTTTCCTGAATATGTTCACCTGCTGTCCACTCATGTACTCCAACAGTGGATTCTCTACTGGATTGACTACCCATTCCCTAGCTTATCAATCATTATGCTTTGTTATGATTACTTTATGAGGGCATGGGTCAAGCAATTTTTTTTGAGAGCATGGGACAAGCTGATTTTGGTCATTGTGCTAAGATCTAAGGATATCTCTAATTAAACTCTACATACTTTAAATTAAACATCTTGTTAGCTCTTAAAATTTAGAAAAATAAAAGCTCAATTCTCTTATGGTGGACATGAAGTAACATTATTACCTACTATTTGACTTCTATGGACTATTGTCACCATGTAAATGTGCCCTTTTTTTCTCTGCATATCCAACCCCAATCTTCTTGTCAATGCCCTGTCCAAATCTTTCTCTTGCCTTGAGTTTTCTTTAATTATTTTTTCTTACCTCTTCCCCAAATTCACACAAATCTTGACTTCCTTTAATGTTTAACGGTTTTTAAAGTAAAACTTAACTAGATATTTACCACATGCTGGTTTGTGTGTGTATGGATAGAGGGATGGTTATTTAACAGAGCATAGCTTCCTTAGCTATGAAGCCCTGGAGTTGAATCTCAGCTTTAACATTTACTAGCTATGGGACTTTGGGCAAGTTACAGAACTTCACAGAGTTGCATTGCTCCTTCTGTAAAACAGGGGAAATAATTCCTTTGCAGGCTTCTTGTGTGGCTTAAGTAGGATATTCATCATGTAAAATGTCTTGCTCTAAGTGTTCAGTTTTATTTCTAACTTTCCCTCTCATGGTTGTTGTTTATTTTCTTATAAAATAAAGTTTTGGCTTAACAAGGAATACTAGCAACATTGAAAGCATTTTGGAAAATTAAATGTCACAAATTTAGCATACATCAAATACCTGGTCCAGAGAAAGTCAGGGACGAGTTTTTAAAATATTGCTAAATAAAGTTTGTCATGTTAAATCAGGTTTGCTCTCTTGTCTTGATTATCTGCTTTAGTAAATCTTTCCCCATTCTTATATAACATATTTTAGTTAGTTAGTTTGTGGTTAATATTTAAAATTCATCTCAATGCCTTCAGTTCTGTTAGTAACTAAACTTGTTGTGGATAAGTCATCATTAAATGGCCTAGGAGATTTGTAGAATGTAGAGTGCTCTGTATGTATTAGCTGAGGTCTGAATTGCTGATCTTACAAGAAATGTGGCATGTGTAAAGTCTAATTGTATTCTTGTTTTGATAGCTTCCAATTCTGAGTAATTAAACATTGCTCATATAGTGTTCTAATGTTAATTACATTCCCATTTGCCAGAGGCTACATGTTCCCCCAAATGCCCAAAGACAGTATCTGGGAAAAACCAAATAAGTTAGAGGCAAGTAGTAGATATCTACATTTATCTACTTTAAGCAATTAATTTTGATGTTACTCATAAGAGTTCATCAATCTTGAAGTTTGACTCTTGAAGGGCTAGAATCTCCAAGTGGTCAAGAATGTGATAACCATGGTTTCATCAGAACACTCTGTTCTTTCTAATTTCAGCTGTGATGTTTATGTATTACATTGTTGAAGAACAAATTTCCTTGCTTACAGAAGCAGAGGGTGCCATTTTGAAACTGTGTAACAATGGCAAATGGCTAAATCTCCTATGTTACCTGGCCAGAAAGTTTAGTCATTAAATCTTTTACTCCCTCAGTCACAAAAGGCAGTCCCCCTTTTTGAGAGATTAGAAAACCACAAAAGATTCTGCTCTAGGAAATTACTGTATTTTCTTATGTTTGAGACAGATAGTTGAGGCTGCTGATAAAGCTGTGTGTTCCTTAGCTTTATCTTATGCTCTTATCAAATTTGGTGTTGTTGCCTGTTCTTTATATAAAAAAAAACATTAATAGAAAAACAATATTATTGGGGAAAATTGTGGAGAAAATGACAGTTAAGGAGATATCTTTTATAAGAAAATATTCTTAGAAAATATCCCCCCATAGGAGCTCCAAGATGGCAGAAGAGTAAGATGCAGAGATCACCTTCCTCCCCACAATTACGTCAGAAATACAATTACATGTGGAACAACTCCTACAGAACACCTACTGAACGCTGGCAGAAGACCTCAGACCTCCCAAAAGGCAAGAAACTCCCCATGTACCTGGGTAGGGTAAAAGAAAAAACAGAGATGGCACCTGCACCAGTGGGAGGGAGCTGTGAAGGAGGAAAGGTTTCCACACACTAGGAAGGCCCTTCACCACCTGAGACTGTGGGTGGTGGAGTGGGGAGCTTTGGAGCCACAGAAGAGAGTGCAGCAACAGGGGTGTGGAGGGCAAAGTGGAGAGATTCCCACACAGAGGATCGGTGCTGACCAGCACTCATCAGCCTGAGAGGCTTGTCTGCT
This sequence comes from Leucopleurus acutus, assembly GCF_964270905.1. Classification (NCBI taxonomy): domain Eukaryota; kingdom Metazoa; phylum Chordata; class Mammalia; order Artiodactyla; family Delphinidae; genus Leucopleurus; species Leucopleurus acutus. The sequence continues at coordinate 35,049,501 of NC_139161.1, forward strand.
CACCCACTGGGACAAGTGGGGGCTGGGAGCTGAGGCTTGGGCTTCAGTCAGATCCCAGGGAGAAGACTGGGGTTGGCTGTGTGAACACAACCTGAAGGGGGCTAGTGCACCACAGCTAGCCAGGAGGGAGTCCAGGAAAATATCTGGAGATGCCAAAGAGACAAGAGACTATTTCTTGCCTCTTTGTTTCCTTGTGCGTGAGGAGAGAGGATTAAGAATGCTGCTTAAATGAGTTCCAGGGATGGGCACAAGACGCGGCTATCAGTGTGGATCCCAGAAATGGGCATGAGACACTAAGACTGCTGCTGCAGCCACCAAGAAGCCTGTGTGCAAGCACAGGTCACTCTCGACACCTTCCCTCCAGGGAGCCTTTGCAGCCTTCCACTGTCCTGTGATCCAGGAAAAACTTCCCTGGGAGAATGCAAGGCATGCTTCAGGCTGGGGCAAAGTCTCCCTGGCCTCTGCCGCCATAGGCTAGCCCCACAACTGTACCCCTCACTCCCTCCATTCTAAGTGAGGCAGAGCCCCCAAAGCAGCTGTTTCTTTAACCCTGTCCTGTCTGAGTGAAGAACAGACACCCTCAGGTGACCTACACACAGAGGCAGGTCCAAATCCTGAACAGCAGGAGCCGTGTGAACAAAGAAGAGAAAGGGAAATCTTACGCAGCAGCCTCAGGAGTAGCGGTTGAAATCACCACAATCAACTTGATGTACCCTGCATCTGTGGAATACCTGAAAAGACAATGAATCATTGCAAATTGAGGAGGTGGACTTTGGGAGCAATGATATATATATATATATATATATATATATATATATGTGTATATATATATATATATTTCCTTTTTCTCTTTTTGTGAGTGTGTATGTGTATGCTTCTGTGTGTGATTTTGTCTGTATAGTTTTGTTTTTACCATTTGTCCTAGGGTTCGGTCTGTCCATTTTTTTTTCTTTACTTAAAAAAATACTTTTTTCTTAATAATACATTTTATTTTAATAACTTTATTTTATTTTACTTTATTTTATTTTACCTTCTTCTTTATTTCTTCCTTTTTTTCCTCCCTTTTACTCTGAGCCGTGTGGAGGACAGGCTCTTCGTGCTCCTGCCAGGCATCAGGGCTGTGCCACTGAGGTGGGAGAGCCAAGTTCAGGACTCTGGTCCACAAGAGACCTCTCAGCTCCATGGAATATCAAATGGTGAAAAATATCCCAGAGATCTCAATCTCAATGCCAAGACCCATCTCCACTCAACGACCAGCAAGCTACAGTGCAGGACACCCTATGCCAAACAACTAACAAGACAGGAACACAACCCCATCTAGGAGCAGAGAGGATTAATAAAATCATAATAAGGCCACAGAAACCCCAAAACACACCACTACATGTGGACCTGCCCACCAGAGAGAAAAGATCCAGCCTCATCCACCAGAACACAGGAAATAGTTCCCTCCACCAGGAAGTCTACACAACTCACTGGACCAGCCACTGGGGACAGACACCAAAAACAATGGAGACTATGAACCTGAAGCCTGTGAAAAGGAGACCCCAAACACAGTAAGTTAAGCAAAATGAGAAGACCGAGAAACACACAGTGGATGAAGCAGCAAGGCAAAAATCAAGCAGACCTAACAAATGAAGAGGAAATATGCCGTCTACCTGAAAAAGAACTCAGAATAATGATAGTAAACAGGATCCAAATTCTGGAAATAGAATGGAGAAAATATAAGAAACATTTAAAAAGGAGTTAAAAGAACTAAACAGCAAAGAAACAGACATGAACAACACAATAAATGAAATTAAAAATTCTCTAGAAGGGATCGATAGCAGAATAACTGAGGCAGAAGAACGGATAAGTGACCTGGAAGATAAAATAGTGGAAATAACTACTGCAGAGCAGAATAAAGAAAAAAGAATGAAGAGAATTGAAGACAGTCTCAGAGACCTCTGGAACAACATTAAACACATCAACATTCAAATTATAGGGATCCCAGAAGAAGAAGAGAAAAAGAAAGGGTCTGAGAAAATATTTGAAGAGATTATGGTTGAAAACTTCCATAATATGGGAAAGGATACAGTTAATCAAGTCCTGGAAGCACAGACAGTCCCATACAGCATAAATCCAAGGAGAAACATGCCAGGACACATATTAATCAAACTATCAAAAATTAAATTCAAAGAAAAATATTAAAGGCAACAAGTGAAAAACAACAAGTAACACATAAGGGAATCCCCATAAGTTTAACAGCTGAACTTTCAGCAGAAACTCTGCAAGCCAGAAGGGAGTGGAAGGACATATTTGAACTGATGAAAGAGAAAAAAAACTATAAACAAGATTACTCTAACCAGCAAGGATCTCATTCAGATTTGGTGGAGAAATTAAAACATTTATAGACAAGCAAAGGTTAAGAGAATCAACACTACCAAACCAGCTTTACAACAAATGCTAAAGGAACTTCTCTAGGCAGGAAACACAAGAGAAGAAAAAGACCTACAGTAATAAACCCAGAACAATTAAGAAAATGGTAATAGGAACATACATATCAATAATTACCTTAAATGTAAATGGATTCAATGCTCCAACCAAAGACATAGATTGGCTGAATGGATACAAAAACAAGACCCATATATATGCTGCCTACAAGAGACAGACTTCAGACCGAGGGGCACATACAGACTGAAAGTGAGAGGATGGAAAAAGATATTCCATGCAAACAGAAATAGAAAGAAAACTGGAGTAGCAATTCTTATATCAGAAAAAATAGACTTTAAAACAAAGACTATTACAGGAGACAAAGAAGGACACTATATAATGATCAAGGGATCAATCCAAGAAGAAGATATAACAATTGTAAATATGTATGCACCCAACATAGGAGCACCTCAATACATAAGGCAAATACTAACAGCAATAAAAGGGGAAATTGGCAGTAACACAATCATACTAGGGGACTTTAACACCCCACTTTCACCAATGGACAAATCATCCAAAATGAAAATAAATAAGGAAACACAAGCTTTAAATTATACATTAAACATTATGTGCTTAATTGATATTTAGAGGACATTCCATCCAAAAACAAAAAATTACACATCCTTCTCCAGTTCTCATGGAACATTCTCCAGGATAGCTTATACCTTAGGTCACAAATCAAGCCTTGGTAAATTTAAGAAAATTGAAATCATATGAAATATCTTTTCCAACCACAACACTATGAGATTAGATATCAATTACAGGAAAAACTCTGTAAGAAATATGAACACATGGAGACTAAAAAATATGTTACTAAATAACCAAGAGATCACCGAGGAAATCAAAGAGGAAATCAAAAAATACCTAGAAACAAATGACAATGAAAACTCAATGACACAAAAACCTATGGGCTGCAGCAAAAGCAGTTCTAAGAGAGAAGTTTATAGCTATACAAGCCTACCTTAAGAAACAAGAAACCTCTTAATAAACAACCTAACATTACACCTAAGGCAATTAGAGAAAGAAGAACAAAACAACCCCAAAGTTAGAAAAAAGAATGAAATCATAAAGATCAGATCAGAAATAAATGAAAAAGAAATGAAGGAAATGATAACAAAGATCAATAAAACTAAAAGCTGGTTCTTTGAAAAGATAAACAAAATTGATAAACCATTAGCCAGATTTATCAAGAAGAAAAGGGAGAAGACTCAAATCAATGGAATTAGAAATGAAAAAGGAGAAGTAGCAACTGACACTGCAGAAATACAGAAGATCATGAGAGATTACTACAAGCAACTACATGCCAGTAAAATGGACTACCTGGAAGAAATGGACAAATTATTAGAAATGCACAATGTTCTGAGACTGAACCAGGAAGAAATAGAAAATATGGACAGACCAATCACAAGCACTGCAATAGAAACTGTGATTAAAAATATTCCAACAAACAAAACTCCAGGACCAGATGGCTTCACAGGTGAATTCTATCAAACATTTAGGGGAGAGGTAACACCTAGCCTTCTGAAACTTTTCCAAAATATAGCAGAGAGAGAAGCACTCCCAAAATCATTCTATGAGGCCAACATCACTCTGACACCAAAACCAGACAAAGATGTCACAAAGAAAGAAAACTACAGGCCAATATCACTGATGGATATAGATGCAAAATTCCTCAACAAAATACTAGCAAACAGAATCCAACAGCACATTAAAAAGATCATACACTATGATCAAGTGGGCTGTATCCCAGGAATGCAAGGATTCTTCAATATACGCAAATCAATCGACGTGATACAGCATATTAACAAATTGAATGAGAAAAAACATATAATCCTCTCAATAGATACAGAGAAAGCTTTTGACAAAATTCAACACCCATTTATGATAAAAACCTTCCAGAAAGTAGGCATAGAGGGAACTTTCCACAACATAATAAAGGCCATATATGAGAAACCCACAGCCAACATCGTCCTCAATGGTGAAAAACAGAAACCATTTCCACTAAGATCAGGAACAAGATAAGGTTGCCCACTCTCACCACTATTATTCAACATAGTTTTGATAGGTTTAGCAACAGCAATCCAAGAAGAAAAAAAAAATAAAAGGAATCCAAATCGGAAAAGAAGAAGTAAAGATGTCACTGTTTGCAAATGACATGATACTCTACATAGAGAATCCTAAAGATGCTACCAGAAAACTACTAGAGCTAATCAATGAATTTGGTAAAGTAGCAGGATACAAAATTAATACACAGAAATCTCTTGCATTCCTATACACTAATGAAGGAAAATCTGAAAGTGAAATTAAGAAAACACTCCCATTTACCATTGCAACAAAAAAATAAAATGTCTAAGAATAAACCTACCTAAGGTGACAAAAGACCTGTATGCAGAAAATTATAAGACACTGATGAAAGAAATTAAAGACGATAAAAATAGATGGAGAAATTTATCATGTACTTAGATTGGAAGAATCAATATTGTACAAAAGACTCTACTACCAAAAGCAGTCTACAGATTCAGTGCAATCCCTAACAGACTACCACTGGCATTTTTCACAGAACTCGAACAAAAAATTTCACAATTTGTATAGGAAACACAAAAGACCCTGAATAGCCAGAGCAATTTTGTTAAAGAAAAAACTTAGCTGGAGGAATCAGTTTCCCTGACTTCAGATTATACTACAAGGTTACAGTAATCAAGACAGTATGGTCCTGCCACAAAAACAGAAATATAGATCAATGGAAGAGGATAGAAATCCCAGAGGTAAACCCACACACATATTGTCACCTTATCTTTGATAAAGGAGGCAAGAATATACAGTGCAGAGAAGACAGCCTCTTCAATAAATGGTGCTGGGAAAATTGGACAGCTACATGTAAAATAATGAAATTGGAACACTCCCTAACACCATACACAAAAATAAGCTCAAAATGGATTAAAGACCTAAATATAACGTCAGACAGCATCAAACTCTTAGAGGAAAACATAGACAGAACACTCTATTACATAAATTATGACAAGATCATTTTTGACCCACGTCCTAGAGAAATGGAAATAAAAACAAACAAATGGAACCTAATGAAACTTAAAAGATTTTGCACAGCAAAGGAAACCATAAACAAGACGAAAAGACAACCCTCAGTATTGGAGAAAATATTTGCAAATGAAATAACTGACAAAGGATTAATCTCCAAAACATACAAGCAACTCATGCAGCTCAATATCAGAAAAACAAACAACCCAATCCAAAAATGGGCAGAAGACCTAAATAGACGTTTCTCCAAAGAAGATATGCATTGCCAACAAACACATGAAAGAATGTTCAACATCATTAATCATTAGAGAAATGCAAATCAAAACTACAATGAGATATCATCTCATACCGGTCAGAATGGCCATCATCAAAAAATCTACAAACAAATTAATTCTGGAGAGGTTGTGGAGAAAAGGGAACCCTTTGCGCTGTTGGTGGGAATGTAAATTGATACAGCCACTATGGAGAACATTATGGATGTTCCTTAAAAAACTAAAAATAGAACTACCATAAGACCCTGCAATCCCACTATTGGGCATATACCCTGATAAAACCATAATTCAAAAAGATTCTTGTGTCAAAATGATCATTGCAGCTCTTTTTAAAATAGCCAGGACATGGACACAACTTAAGTGTCCATCAACAGGTGAATGGATAAAGAAGATATGGCACATATATACAATGGAATATTACTCAGCTATAAAAAGGAATGAAACTGAGTTATTTGTAGTGAGGTGGATGGACCTAGAGACTGTCATACAGTGTGAAGTAAGTCAGAAAGAGAAAAACAAATACTATATGCTAACACATATATATGGAATCAAAAAAGAAAAAAAAAAGATCAGAAGAACCTAGGGGCAAGATGGGAATAAAGATGCAGACCTACTAGAGAATGGACTTGAGGAAATGGGGAGGGTGAAAGGTAAGCTGGGACAAAGTGAGACAGTGGCATGGACATATATACACTATCAAACATGAAATAGATAGCTAGTCGGAAGCAGCTGCATAGCACAGTGAGATCAGCTCGGTGCTTTGTGACCACCTAGAGGGGTGGGATAGGGAAGGTTGGAGGGAGGGAGATGGAAGAGGGAAGAGATATGGGGACATATGTATATGTATAACTGATTCACTTTGTTATAGGGCAGAAAATACCACACCATTGTAAAGCAATTATACTCCAATAAAGATGTTAAAGGAAAAAAAAAAAAAAAAAGAAAGAAAATATCCCCCCAAAATGAGCAAAGAATGGAAATAGACAATTGACAAAAAGAAAGTGAAATGAATAGCATACAAATAAGGTAGTCAAATTCAGTATTGTTCATGGACTTACCAATTAAAATTCCAATCAGATATTACTTTTATCCACCACTGTGGCAATTAAAAAAAAAAAAAAAGAATAAGAACTATTGCTGGCAGAGATGTGAAGAAAAGTACACTCGCATGAGTTTCTTTCAAAAATATAAATATTAAACCATTTTTACCGAAGTATGAAGCAAAACTTACTAAATTTAAAAATAAATGTAACTTCAGTAATCCTTCTTCTGGAAATCTGTTTTAAAGATATAAATGCTGTAGTTGAATACTTTAGAATATGCATGTTTATTAAAGTGTCCATAGTGGGCATAAGCACCCATGAATAAATGACTAGATTGGTTGAATAAATGAATAGATTGGTTGAATAAACTCTGCACACCCATAATATTGAATATTATGTAGCCATTAAAAAAATAGTTATATCAGTTGACATGGATAAATTTCCTTTAGTTATTATTGAATAAGCAACACAAAAACAAATGTTTTAAATTAAATTTTAAAATAAATATGCATGTTACACAGAAAATTATGTATTTCCAGTTTCATACACAAGTTTAAATATTTGTAAAATGTACAACTTTCAACCATAATTGTACATGGTTAAATGAGCTGGGAACAAAATTTGGAAAAATACAAAAATGGACACCAGGTTTTCAAAGTTGGTTACCTGTGGGATGAGATGGGGGAATAGGTGGAAGTGGGTGGAGAAGAGGAAAAGTGGGAAGTGCAAAGTAATTAAAGAAAAAACACTGCAGTAAGATAAAATAGAATGTGTAATATGATACTCTATATAAATAATGCATATGAGTACATATATGTTTATAAAAATTAGAAAAAAGTTAATGTCTATCAACATGAGATGTATATATTGTCAGGGTAATAAAAATATGTTGTTCAAAATTAAAGACAGTGGTTGCCTATTGTAAGTAGTATGGCTCTGGGTGGGAATAAGAGGTAGGAGATGCAATTGAAGAAGGGTGCCTAAGGTTTCCAAAGCTATTAACACTTGTTATAACATTGTTAATTTTTATATCTTATGTATACATGCTTATATTGGCTTATATATATGAAATGTAGCATAATATTAAAATGCAATTTTACATGCAATGTGTAAAATTACTTAGCAAGTAGCTAAGTAATGTGGGAAGCACGATTTTTTTTTAATTAAAACAAGCAAACAAAAACCTAAAGCTTCCTAAAACACACATATAGTTTCAGAAGCTACATGTATCTCAGGTTTCAATTTAATATAGATTCATGAACACAGAAAAGTTGTGGAAGGAACTGTGAAAGAAAACTCAAAATGGAGTTTCTAAAGAGAGCTCTCTAAAATGGAGCTTGGAGACCAATGAGGAAGTGAGACTTAGCACATCTCAGCCCAGAGAGAATTTGAATTTTTGACCACTTATTGTCTTAATGCAGGGATCCAGAACATCTTCACAATATTCCAGATATTCAAATAATTATCACACCCTTACTGTAAATAACTGATGAGATATTTATTTCTTGCATAAGAGCCAATCATAATACTCTAAAGACAACTTTAACAACCTTGTAGCATTCCCCTTTATAAAGCCCTGACACTTTTTCTTCCCTAGAACACTCTTTCAGTTTTATCCAGATCTTTGTCTCCCAAACTGCAATTCCCAAGACCCCAAATAAAGCTCCCTGCTCTTTGCAGCCTCCATCGACAGAATTTAGCAAGGATTTTAACAGTGAATGGAGTTTTGGGGATGAAGTGGAGTGGGATTCAATGATGGGAAATAAATGTTGTTATTGTTTTGCCTTTGTTTACCTTTCTACTGTAGTATCTCCTTGTGTAAAAAAACATTTCTCATACTATTGTTGCAATTTTGAAAGAAAAAAGAACCTTTAAGAGAGAACATTACCAAAAATACCTATGTAATTGGAAAAATGAGATTGATACACACTTAGCTAAAAATCTTTTTCACCCTTTAAATTCAGCTCAAAAGTTCCCTCTTTCCAAACAGTCTTTCTTGTATTTTTTCTCTTTTATCCCACATCAGTATAGACTTTCCCTTATCGCACATTGCATTTGACTGTGAAAATCAATGTAATTACTGGAATTATAACAGTTTATTTGTCTGTTTCCTTTACTAGAGTTGGGATTCCAATGTTTTCAATCTCATTATTTCTGGTTTCTAGCATGGTCTTAGAGTCCCTACAAGAATGCAATGCATTACTGAGGGATCTCCTATCATTTCACTATTTTATTTTAATGAGGTACCAAAATAAATAATATAGACAATAACTTTTATAAAAAAGCTAAAAGCATGAATAATCTCAAATCCAGGAGTAATATCTACCAAAATGTACCATTGTGAACAAGGAAATATGAACTAGGTGCTTTGTTCCGAGATAGTACTTTAATATTTATGGGAAGAAAGGCATCTTAGAAAAATAATTTAATATATATGTGTGTTTTCAAAAGCTATGGCCAAGGTATGGTGGGTTGTATCATTGTTTCAACTATTTGCTGTGCACCTTGTGAGAAGAATATACATCTCCATTTCATTGACATTACACTTGGGTTCACATACATTGCTGGTGGGCATGTTAATTGGTACAAGCATTTTGGAAGATTGTTTGGCAGTATTTACTAAAGCTCAACATGTGTGTCATTGGGAATAGTCAATAAGCTATCTATAATAAGAATAGAGAGGAACCAAGATGGTACAGTAGAAGGACGTGCTCTCACTCCCTCTTGCAAGAACACAAGAATGACAACTAGCTGCTGGACAATCATCGACAGGAAGACACTGGAACTCACCAAAAAAGACACCCCACATCCAAAGACAAAGGAGAAGCCACAATGAGATGGTAGGAGGGGAGCAATCACAGTAAAATCAAATCCCATAACTGCTGGGTGGGTGACTCACAGACTGGAGAACACTTATACCACAGAAGTCCAGCCACTGGAGTGAAGGTTTTGAGCCCCAAGTCAGGCTTCCCAACCTGGGGGTCAGGCAACGGGAGGAGGAATTCCTAGAGAATCAGACTTTGAAGGCTAGTGGGATTTGATGGCAGGACTTCAACAGGACTGAAGGAAACAGAGACTCCACTCTTGGAGGGCACACACAAAGTAGTCTGCACGTTGGGACCTAGAGGAAGGAGCAGTGACCCCAGGGGAGACTGAACCAGACCTACCTGCTAATGTTGCAGGTCTCCTGCAGAGATGGGCAGTGGCTGTGGCTTACGGAGTGGACAAGGATACAGACAGCAGAAGTTCTGGTAAGCACTGCTTGGCCTGAGTCCTCCCAGAGTCTGCCATTAGCCCCACCAAAGAGCCCAGGAAAGCTCCAGCATTGAGTTGCTTCAGCCAAACAACCAACGGGGAGGGAACCCAGCCCCACCCATCAGCAGTCAAGCAAATTAAAGTTTTACTGAGCTCTGCCCACCAAAGCAACAGTCAGCTCTACCCACCACCAGTCCCTCCCATCAGGAAACTTGCATAAGCCAATTAGACAGCCTCATCCACCAGAGGGCAGACAGCAGAAGCAAGAAGAACTACATTCCTGCAGCCTGTGGGACAAAAAACATTCACAGAAAGATAGACAAGATGAAAAGGCAGAGAGCTATGTACCAGATGAAGGAACAAGATAAAACCCCAGAAAAACAACTAAATGAAGTGGAGATAGGCAACCTTCCAGAAAAAGAATTCAAAATAATGATGGTGAAGATGATCTAGGACCTCGGAAAAAGAATGGAGGCAAAGATAGAGAAAATGCAAGAAATGTTTAACAAAGACCTAGAAGAATTAAAGAACAAACAAACAGAGATGAACAATACAATAACTGAAATGAAAACTACACCAGAAGGGGTCAATAGCAGAATAACTGAGGCAGAAGGACGGATAAGTGACCTGGAAGACAGAATGGTGGAATTCACTGCTGCAGAACAGAAAAAATAAAAAAGAATGAAAAGAAATGAAGACAGCCTAAGAGACCTCAGGGACAACATTAAATGCAACAACATTCGCATTATAGATGTCACAGAAGGAGGAGAGAGACAGAAAGGACTGAGAAAATATTTGAAGAGATTATAGTTGAAAATTGCCCTAACATGGGAAAGGAAAGAGCCACCCAAGTCCGGGAAGCACAGAGAGTCCCATACAGGATAAACCCAAAGAGAAACATGCCGAGACAAATAGTAATCAAATTGGGAAAAATTAAAGACAAAGAAAATTAATGAAAGCAGCAAGGGAAAAATGACAAACAACATACAAGGGAACTCCCATAAGGTTCACAGCTGATTTATCAGCAGAAACACTACAAGCCAGAAGGGAGTGGCATGATATACTTAAAGTGATAAAGGGAGGAACCTACAACCAAGATTACTTTACCCAGCAAGGGTCTCATTCAAATTTGATGGAGAAATGAAAAGCTTTCCAGACAAGCAAAAGCTAAGAGAATTCAGCACCACCAAACCAGCTCTACAACAAATGCTAAAGGACCTTCTCTAAGTGGGAAACACAAGAGAAGAAAAGAACCTATAAAAACAAAAAAAAACAATTAAGAAAATGGTCACAGGAACATACATATTGATAAATACCTTAAATGTGAATGGATTAAGTGCTCCAACCAAAAGACACAGTCTTGCTGAATGGATATAAAAGCAAGATGCATCTATATGCTGTGTATAAGAGACCCACTTCAGACCTAGGGACACACACAGACTGAAAGTGAAGGGATGGAAAAAGATAATCCAGGCAAGTGGAAATCAAAAGAAAGCTGGAGTAACAATACTAATATCAGATAAAATAGACTTTAAAATAAAGACTGTTACAAGAGACAAAGAAGAACAGTATATAATGTTCATGGGATCAATCCAAGAAGAAGATAAAAAATTATAAATATATATGCATACAACATAGGAGCACCTCAATACATAAGGCAACTGCTAACAGCTATAAAAGAGGAAATAGACAGCAATACAATAATAGTGGGGGACCTTCACATCTCACTTACACCAATGGGCAGATCATCCAAAATGAAAATAAATAAGGAAACAGAAGCTTTAAATGACACAACAGACCAGATAAATTTAATTGATATTTATAGGACAATCCATCCCAAAAGAGCAGATTACACTTTCTTCTCAAGTGCGCACTGTACATTCTCCAGGAAAGATCACATCTTGGGTCACAAATCAAGCCACAGTAAATTTAAGAAAATTGAAATCATATCAAGCATCTTTTCTGACCATAACACTATGAGATTAGAAATGAATTACGGGGAAAAAATGTAAAATACACAAACACATGGAGGCTAAACAATACATTACTAAATAACCAAGAGATCACTGGAGAAATCAAAAAGGAAATCAAAAAATACCTAGAGACAAATGACAATGAAAAAACGATGACTCAAAACCTATGCGATGCAGCAAAAGCAATTCTAAGACAGAAGTTTATAGCTATACAAGCCTACCTTAAGAATCAAGAAAAATCTCAAATAAAGAATCAAACCTTATACCTAAAGGAACTAGAGAAAGAAGAACAAAGAAAACCTAAAGTTAGCAGAAGGAAAGAAATCATAAAGATCATGTCAGAAATAAATGAAAAATAAATGAAGGAAACAATAGCAAAAATCAACAAAACTAAAAGCTGGTTGTTTGAGAAGATAAACAAAATTGATAAACCATTAGCTAGACTCATTGTGAAAAAAAGGGGGAAGTCTCAAATCAGTAGAATTAGAAATGAAAAAGGAGAAGTAACGACTGACACTGCAGAAATACAAAGGATCATGAGTGATTACTACAAGCAACTAAATGCCAATAAAATGGGCAACCTGGAAGAAATGGACAAATTATTAGAAAAGCACAACCTTCTGAGACTGAATCAGGAAGAAATAGAAAATATGTGCAGACCAATCAAAAGTAATGAAATTGAAACTGTGATTAAAAATCTTCCAACAAACAAAAGTCCAGCACCAGATGGCTTCACAGGTGAATTCTATCAAATATTAGGGAAGCGCTAACACCCATCCTTCTCAAACTCTCCCAAAAAATTGCAGAGGAAGGAACACTCCCAATCTCATTCTATGAGGCCACCATCACCCTTATATGAAAACCAGACAAAGATACTACAAAAAAAGAAAATTACAGACCAATATCACTGATGAATATAGATGCAAAAATCCTCAACAAAATACTAGCAAACAGATTCTAACAACACATTAAAAGGATCATACACCACAATCAAGTGGAATTTATCGCACGGATGCAGGATTCTTCAATATATGCAAATCAATCAATGTGATACACCATATTAACAAATTGAAGAATAAAAACCATATGAGCGGGCTTCCCTGTTGGTGCAGTCATTGGGAGTCCATCTGCCGATGCAGGGGACATGGGTTCATGTCCCGGTCTGGGAGGATCCCATGTGCCATGGAGTGGCTGGGCCCGTGAGCCATGGCCACTGAGCCTGCATGTCTGGAGCCTGTGCTCCGCAATGGGAGAGGCCACAACAGTGTGAGGCCCGTGTACTGTAAAATCAAAAACAAAAAAACAAAACAAAACAAAAAAACGTGTGATCATCTCAATAGATACAGAAAACGCTTTTGACAAAATTCTACACCCATTTATGATAAAAACTCTTCAGAAAGTGTGCATAAAGGAAACCTCCCTTGACATAATAAAGGCCTTATATGACAAGCCCACAGCAAACATCATCCTCAATGGTGAAAAACTGAAAGCATTTCCACTAAGATCAGGAACAAGACAAGGTTGCCCACTCTCACCACTCTTATTCAACATAGTTTTGGAAGTTTTAGCCACAGCAATCAGAGAAGAAAAGGAAATAAAAGGAATCCAAATCGGAAAAGAAGAAGTAAAGCTGTCACTGTTTGCAGATGACATGATCCTATACATAGAGAATCTTAAAGATGCTACCAGAAAACTACTAGAGCTAATCAATGAATTTGGTAAAGTGGCAGGATACAAGATTAATGCACAGAAATCTCTTGCATTCCTATATATTAATGATGAAAAATATGAAACAGAAATTAAAGAAACACTCCCATTTACCATTGCAACAAAAAGAATAAAATACCTAGGAATAAACCTACCTAGGGAGACAAAAGACCTGTGTGCAAAAAACTATAAGACACTGATGAAAAAAAGTAAAGGTGATACCAACGGATGGAGAGATAAACCATGTTCTGGATTGGAAGAATCAATATTGTGAAAATGACTATACTACCCAAAGCAATCTTCCAATTCAAGGCAATACCTATCAAATTACCAATGCATATTTTACAGAACTAGAACAAAATGTCTTAAAATTTGTATGGACACACAAAAGACCCCGAATAGCCAAAGCCGTCTTGAGGGAAAGAAACGGAGCAGGAGGAATCAGACTCCCTGACTTCAGACTATACTACAAAGCTACAGTAATCAAGACAATATGGTACTGGCACAAAAACAGAAACATAGATCAATGGAACAAGATAGAAAGCCCAGAGATAAACCCACACACCTATGGTCAACTAATCTATGACAAACGAGACAAGGATATACAATGGAGAAAAAACAGTCTCTTCAATAAATGGTGCTGGGAAAACTAGACAGCTACATTTAAAAGAATGAAATTAGAACACTCCATAACACCATATACAAAAATAAACTTAAAATGGATTTGAGACCTAAATGTAAGACCGGACACTATAAAGCTCTTAGAGGAAGACATAGGAAGAACTTTAATGTAAATTTACTCTTTGATGTAAATCACAGTAAGATATTTTTTGATCCACTTCCTAGAGTAATGGAAATATAAACAAATGGGACCTAATGAAACTTAAAATCTTTTGCACAGAAACAGAAACCATAAACAAGACAAAAAGACAACCCTCAGAATAGGAGAAAATATTTGCAAATGCATCAACCGACAAAGGATTAATCTCCAAAATATATAAACAGCTCATGCAGCTCAATATTAAAAAAACAGACAACCCAGTCCAAAAATGGGCAGAAGACCTAAATAGACATTTCTCCAAAGTAGACATACAGATGGCCAAGAAGCACAGGAAAAGCTGCTCCACATTGCTAATTATTAGAGAAATGCAAATCAAAACTACAATGAGGTATCACCTCACACCAGTTAGAAAGGGCATCATCAGAAAATCTACAAACAACAAATGCTGGAGTGGGAGTGGAGAAAAGGGAACTCTCTTGCACTGTTGGTGGGAATATAATTTGATACAGCCACTATGGAGAACAGTATGGAGGTTCCTTAAAAACTAAAAATAGGTCTTCCCTTGTGGTGCAGTGGTTGAGAGTCCACCTGCTGATGCAGGGGACATGGGTTTGTTCCCCGGTCCAGGAAGAGCCCACATGCCATGAAGCGGCTGGGCCCGTGAGCCATGGCTGCTGAGCCTGCACGTCCAGAGCCTGTGCTCCACAACAGGAGAGCCCATAACAGTGAGAGGCCTGTGTACCACACACACACAAAAAAAACTAAAAATAGAATTACCATATGATCCAGCAGTCCCACTACTGGGCATATACCCAGAGAAAACCACAATTCAAAAAGACGCATGCACCCCAATGTTCATTACAGCACTATTTACAATAGCCAGGTCATGGAAACAACGTAAATGCCCATCAACAGACGAATGGATAAAGAAGTTGTGGTACATATGTACAATGGAATATTACTCAGCCATAAAAAGGAACAAAATTGGGTCATTTGCAGAGATGTGGATGGGACTAGCGACTGTCCTGCAGAGTGAAGTAAGTCAGAAAGAGAAAAACAGTTATTGTATATTAACACATATATGTGGATCCTAGGAAAAAATGGTACAGATGAACCAGTTTGCCAGGCAGAAATTGAGACCCAGATGTAGAGAACAAATGTATGGACACCAAGGGGGGAAAGCGGCAGGGGGTTGGGGGTGGTGGTGTGATGAATTGGGCGATTGGGATTGACGTATATGCACTGATGTGTATAAAATTGATGACTAATAAGGACCTGCTGTATAAAAAATAAATTAAATTAAATTTTTTAAAAAAGAAAAGAATAGAAAAGAATTTTATTTCAGCCAACCTGATGACTATAGCCTGGGAGTCACAAATTCAAGCAGTTGAATTGTGTTCTGTTAGACTACAAAATGAGGGAGGCTTATAAAGGCAAAACCCACAAAACTACAGAAGTTGTTTGTTAAAAATTATAATTGGAGCTGGTAAGAAGTAAGTGTTCTTGTTAAGCAAGGATTGTTTGGGGTCCAAAATTATTGCCTAGTTATAAGGGGAGAACTTGAGACCATAAAGTTGCAGCTGGCAGATTCTAGTAAATATTGTTTCTGAGAATGGCTTGTGGTACCCTTGAGTCTGATTCAGTTCAGAAAATTCAGGTTTTCAGTGACATAGGAACTTGTCTGAAATCACATCCACAATGGCCACCCAGCTCCATTTTGGATGCCTGAACCACAGTTACTCCATTTTGATTTTTAAAATTCATTATTTTCTTTAATGATTAAAGCAGATGTTCAATGTATGTTTGATAGGCTGCAAACAGGCTGTTTTAGTTAGCATAAAGTTTAAGTTAAATTATGCATAAGCCAGAATGGCTTCCCCATACCTGAATATGTGTAAATTTCTTCTATCTTACACATATGTTATGACTTAGAATTTTTATTACTAGGAATATTGTCAAAAGAAAATATATTAATAGTCATGTATAAAAATAATTACAGCAGGATTATTAAAAATAGCCCAAACTGAAAACAATCTAAATTTCCTTCAATATTAGTTGAATAAATAAATGTAGCAACATTATGCAATGAAACACCTACATATATCTGAATGAATGAAGTACATAAGGATCTGATGATATAGATGAATATAACAAACATAATATTGAGTGAAAGTACCTAGTCACAAAAGAGTTCATATAGAATTGTTTCATCTTTAAATCTATAAAGGTCAGAAGCAGCCAGAATTAACTTATTGTGATATAAATCAAAATAATTGCTACATTTGGAGAGGTAGTGATTGGGAAGGGTCATGGACAGGATTTTGGGGATATTAGGATGTTGTTTTTAAATGTAGAAGAAAATACTTTGGGGACATGTATATATTTGGAACTGTTATAATAGCCCTGACTGAATCATTATAAATAAATCAGTAGATTTACTATTTTCTAGACCATTCAATTAACTCTATTCCACTCACATGTAACATCCCTAAATGTGACCAGTAATCAATGTAATACATCTGGAAGATAAAAAGTCAGAGTGGTGAATCAGTCTTAAAAGCTAAAATACATTATTAGTATTAGAAAAAACATGAAAATTAAAAAAAAAACACCCTGCTGAACATTATAGTGAGTTATATATGGAGAGAATATATGAATGTGCATCATAACATACATACATCGACTATATCAAATATACTTCTCAGACATGTAAATATTTTATTTAAAACAAAAATTTCTGCAAAATTTTATGTGCTTGCCACATGACAGATATTTTTCTAAATTTTTATTATTTCATTCAGTTCAGGGTACAATTATTATCTTGATGTATCAGACAAGGAAACTGAGGCAAAGACAAGTTAACTAACTTGTTAAAGATCACAGAGCTAGAAAATATTGGAACTCAGAATTTAATTCAGGTAGTCTCAGATTCTGTACTAGGTTACTTCCAAATAGAAGAAATGATTTTTAAAAGTTAAAAAAAATCCTCTTGTTTTCTTCCATATGTAAATAAACATGAATATACAAAACTGTTTTACTTAAACATTTCTATAATGCAACACTTCAAAAGGTTTCTGAGTACAGTTGTGATTTATGTTAACTAAAAAAAAAAAACCTCTGTCACTTTTGTAAGTTGTATAAACGGCAGAGAGTTTTTGAATTGGAAATGATCCTAAGAATTCCTTTTGTACAAACATTCATTCAAATAAGATTGTATTCTATGACCTCCCTTACATTATTAGTTCTAATTCAAAATTCCAGTGTAAGAAACTGGACCTAGGTCCCACTCCCTCTCCCCCGACCTGCCACATTCAATGTCTTCTTTTTATTCCAATCATTTCTGGAAATTACCACGTATTTTATAAAAAGTTTACTGGAAAAACAAATGCTTTTTTAGATATGTTTATGAGCACTTTAGCTTATCTCTCCTACTTCTATGTATGTATTTGTCCTTACCCTATAAATGTGGTACACACCAGTCTTTAAAGCACAGAAAAGAGGTAAAAGCAATCCTCTGGCAATAATCCATGAGTCAGGTTATCTATTCACTTACCTTTGATCCTTACTCTTCTCTCTTCTGCTTGTTGAGCCACTAATTTGCTGCCTCAGTTCCTAATATCTGCCTCATGCCTCGTCTGGAAAGAGGGTTGAACACTAGAACTCCAATCCATCAGATCTTGAGTTAATTACACTATGCTTATGCTGTTTCTAGACTACATTTCCCAGGTTGTATATTATAAAGTGTATATTGTAGTTTTCATATGCTTCACCATGAAGATCAGGCTTTTGTGAAAGTGCTCTGCTCTTCCAGTGACGTTCAAATTCAGAGCAGCTGAGAAGGGGCTTTGATGCAGAGCCCGACCTGTGCAGTGCAGTGGGGTGACTGCTTCCCTACCTCACAGACATAAATGGCATTATGAGGAGTCCTGTTACACTGTTCCCTCACTAAGTGTGCTGTCAGTGTAATCTCCACATTTCATTTGTTTATTTACCTCATTCTATTACCTGCTTTTAAGCCAGACCTACCCCAGCCTCCTCTTAGACAGTTGATTATTTGCTAAGAACCATGAGAAAATATTTTATAATAAATTCTTTCAAATATTTTCTTGAGTTATACTAGATGATAAATATTGAGATTTCTGATTGTCATTATATGTCTTAGGTATTCCTCACACCTACACAACATCTGTGAATTTGATAAGCTTTCCTTCTGTGTTCCTGCATGTCACTGATAATCAAGTTATCTGATTATTAAAACTCACTCACTGAGCATGATTGCTCAGCCTACTGATTGGTAATGTCACTTCTTTTTCTATTGTTAAAAAAGAGACAGCAGATCCAAAATGGAATCATTTGTGCTAAACCCACATCACCAAATCAAGACAATACCTAACATAACTACTGTTTCAACCTCTTCCAGGAATGGAATCTTAAACATTCAATCTGGAATTACCTGTTCAGAACTAGTGAGGTAATCTGCCTGATAGACCCCTGTTGTCCCCCAAAGGAAGGTGACTTGCCACAAACAACCCACTCTTCGCTAGTAGTTTTCATCCCACCCAGTTCTGCCTATGAAAGTCTTTAATTTTGTACAACGCTTGGAGATCCTTTCTATTTGCTAGATGAGATACTGCCCAATTCATGTATTGTTAATACAGCCAATAAGATCTTTAAAATTTACTCAGTCAAGTTTTGGGGTTTTTTTAACACCATTTATTGTCAGTATACATTTCTTGAAAGGCAATTATGTATCAGAGATTGTGTTATTTGCTAGGAACATAAAGAAACAGAAGTCCCACATCCCCAAGAAATTCACAAATGGATGGGATATAAATAAATGACTGAAATATTATGATATAATAAAGAGTAACAGAGTATCAAGGAGACATTACCAGAGAGCAGAGATTGGTCATGTTTTTTCTGTTTCCAGCAGCATAGTGCCTGACACAGAGAAAGTACTAAATGCATATTTTATAAATGAACATCTACTGTTCTTAATGACAAATGATAAACAATGATAAAACAATGTCATGTGACTAGGGTATTTTCTTCTTCAGTATCAACTTTAAATCCCTCATATTTTTTGAGCAATGACATGCAAACATTCCTACAAGCTCCGGTGAGGAATGTAGCAACCCTTTGCCAAAAACTGCTGCTAAAATATCATAAACTATGAGCCAGTAAACCAAATTCAGTTTTTCAACACCATCTGTGTGCTCAGGATATCTACGTTCGATTTCCTCCTGTCTTTTCCAAAATACAACGTTTAATTGGAAAAAGACATAAAATACCACTTGTGCTCTGAGACCTTTACATTTATATCTCAAATTTCAAAATGATAAAGGATACATCCCAGCAAGTTCTTTTACTTGTTTTCCCCTAGAATTATGTCTTCACACTTTGTATTAGTCAAGACTTTTAAGTACAAACAACATAAATCAACTTTGGCTGATTTAATAATAAAATGAAGCTATTAAAAGGTTAGTGGGTACATTACCAAATTGAGAGGAAAGCTTCAGAACTAAGTTTGAAAATGGACAGAGCAATAAAGGCCTGTCAGACCACAGTCAAAATCATGCCACAAAAGCAGTAGAGTGATGGCAGAGTTACCATCCCTATCAAGTGGTAGATAATAATTCTTGCATCAACCACTTCCACTGGACAATTGACTCTGTTGTCGTGTTCAGTCACTGCTGCCCCTCCAAGCTCAATATGTTGCTGCTTCCATCTACCACCAAAATCCCTACTAGGATAGACACTTTTGATTGTCCAAACATGGGTCAAATGCCTATATCCTAGTGGCAAGGGGCTGAAATAATACAGGCTTTTCCAGTCACAAAAGCTTATAAGTAGAAGGAGTCTTCAAACATGCAGAGGGATTCAGCTGCTGGATGTTCCAAGGTGGAGGAAGCAGGAGAAAAATGTCTACCACCCATTTATAGTAAGTAAAATACATAATAGAGAAAGAAAGATATTATAATTCTTGGCAAGTAATCCCAGAACAAAACATGAAACAGAACATTCCAGAACAAAAGCGTAATCCCTGGTTAACCTAGGTATCAATATAACCTATACTATATATAACTCTTGCTACAAAGGGCATTCCTAAAAGTATTAAAAGTATTTTCATACACTAAATACATTTCCATAAACCTCATAATCCTCACAGATTTTCCATAGAAAATCTATGGGAAGAGATAAATATTTATGTTACAAGTAACTATTCCATTTTCACTGTAGAAAATAGAGAAAGCACACTTTTGCTAGTGGGGAAGAAAATGTCGCACCCAAACAACCATGGATACCAGTCAATGGCTTTCCTTCTAGATACATATGTCCATGTATGTATTGTGCCTCTATATACATAATACAATGTGTGTGTGCATCTGTGTTTAGTTATATGGCTTATATCATTATACAATATATGCTTTAATCCTGATTTTCTAAATTAGCAATTTATTAACTGAGAAAACATTTTCAATGTTAAACTTCTGTATTACTTCTACAGATTATTTCTCTTTTTTTGTTCTTTGTCATTTTAAAAAAAATATCTACTCTAGAAATATTTTAATTTGCCTCTGCCTCCTCAAGAAAACAAAATTCTTTCCATATTTTCATCTTGTATGATTTTTGCATACAGACACTGAACATTTTTATTTTCTTGAAAGGTATTAGTCAAAATCAGGTAAGGAGACCAATTGACATTTTCACATAATTGGTGAGATCCTCAGGCAGGAAGACAAACATAACACAACCCCTGCAGGTTGCTGAAACATTTCCCTCAGTGTTCATATCTCCAGGGTATCAGGATGGACTTTCCACCTTCTTGTTAAGCAGCAGCAGACCATTCCTATCACTGCTGCAGGGAGGAAGCTGGGTTTTGACACCTCAAACCCTTTTGAGTTTCCAGTAGGCAGGTCACTCTGGAAAATGCTACTTTTTCTTCCCCAATCCACTCTTCTCTCACCAGTGTCCGTTAATAAGGGCCAGTTAATTTCCCTATATAAAAAGAGAATAAGTGGGTTAAAGAACAATGGTTTATACTCTAATAGGATGAGATTCTTGAGATGGAGTGGACAGAGCAGAATGAGAACAATTGTCAGTGTTAGGCAGATCTAAGCTTTAATCTCAGTGCTTTTACACCACAGTTGTGTAGCAGTCAATAAGCACTCAGATTAGCTGAACCTCCTTTTTCTCATCTACAAAATGGGAATAATACTACGTACCTCATTGCGTTGTTGTATGTGCCCTGTGACCTCATATCACTAATTCCTATGCTGTAGTAATTAATCCAAACTATGTTAACATATACTGAATACATAGAAACACATCCTTCGATATTTCTAAAATTCTCTTACCTGTTGCTCAGTTTTTAGCTTATCATACTTACTGTGGGTTTTCCTAGATAGCTAATTTTTAAAATAAGGAAAATAGTAATTATTTCATCTTTGCTCTGTGTTAAGGACTCATGGAATATCCTGAATTGAATTGTATATGAACTAACACCCTCTCACCAAAATTTGCCTATGCAATAATCTTTCAAAATGTTATCTGTATCTATCCACATATAGGACATTGAGGATTTGGATTTTTCAATTTTTTAGCTTAAGCGGTATATTGATTCATAACCACTGTAACTTAACAATAGCTATTGTTTGTATAATAATTTAAGTTTGACATTATTTTACATGGCCTTTTTTGATCACCAAAATATTCCACATATATATATTTGGAAGATGGTTTTATTACTATTATCTTCTTAAACATCATCATCCACATTTTATAAATAAATAGACTAAAACTCTACCATTTAAAAGACTTATTTAAGATCACACAGAAGAGACTGAGCCCAAAAGTGTGTGCCTGCTGATACCAGTAGTCATGCTTTTCTCATGAGACTACATGCCTCCAAAGGGAAGAATGTGATTAAAGTAATATTAATCTTCTATGTTTGTGTTTTCCTTTTACTTTTGGAAAAATCACTATAGATAGAGATAGATGGATAGATAATAAATAGACGACAGACACTTATGTGTATGTGCTTGTGTGATGTATTCATGATTTTTTGTTCATTGTTTAAAATAACTTTAAAAAAATAACATGAATCTGCATACCACGAGTGCTCATCTATTATCTTCATTCACCTCATTTATTTTTAGAATCTACTGTTTTAAAATAACTCAAACAAAGCCAATAGGAGTCATTATTTGTTTTAGCAAACAATTTTTACGTTACTACTTTGTACTAAACTCTGTGCTAGGAACTTGAAATTTAAAGATAAATAAAATGAGATCCCTGACTCTGAGAACTCACAGTCTTGTGAACTACTGTAAGTCTGATTATATTCTTGTCTAATACAATACTACACGTACTTCTTAAGTCAGGAGAGTGAATTTGGCCTGTGGCAGTTGGTTAAGTCTTCATTGTAAGTATGACACTACAGCTAAATCTGGATAAGTAGGCACACCTTGGGGAACAGGTCCATATGTTTTAACAGATTCTCAGAAGGGTCCATAAACTAAAGGAATTTTAAGAAGTGCTTATTTTAAAATGAAGAGAAATGGTAAGACTGAGCTTAATTAAATAGAACAAGACTAGACAATTACTGGTTTATATCCCCCATGACAAAGTCTAGACTTTATACTGGAAGCAGTGAGAAGTAGTCAGTGAGTTTTTAAGCAAAAATATATGATTGAGTATGTGTTTTAGAAACCTCACTTCTGTTAGTAATATGTTTGAAATAATCCATATTTTAAGTTTGTATATATTTGGGTCATACTAATTTAGTTATCCCCCTTTCACCTAACAACATTTTTGTCTATAGATGAGTTTCTATGTCATGGCACTGCACATCCACAGCTAGATACTTGTCAATATGTAATGTTTGAATCATTACATTAATTTCAGATCACTGATTGATTACATTTTGTTTCTCTGCTTTGCAGAACTGAAAAGAACACAGACTTGAAAGGTTGAATCACTTCGTAGGAAAGTCTTCTTGGTCTCATTTAATCCCAGTAAGATATCTCTGATTAATGTGCTTCTACCAACAGATTTTTTTCTTGTTTCCCTAAGTTTGGTTAATGAGAAATTACCTACTTCCTTTTTTGTTAGTTCCATTTAGATGTATTCATTTAACACAATCATATATGTAAAAGTAAACTCAATTAAAATGTTTTCACCAAAGTTAATATTAAGAACATAAAATATTTCCAGGGGAAATGAACTAACATTTATTAAGTACTTACTATATGTATGGAATATTAAGTGTATTATGTTATCTAAAGGGAAAAGCAGAAGCAATAGATAGGGTCTTTAGGATAACAATCAATGTATAAATTTAGAAAGTTTGTATTGACACATAAGTCATAATCCTTGTATTCCCCCTTCACATTATAAAAAGTGTGAAATCTGGTTCAGAAGAATAAAATATATTTAAAAATATGTCTTTTTACTTTTCATTTGATACCTACTGATGTTAAGTCAAGAGGATGAGAATAATATCAGAATCTACCTCTGAACCACAGCAAGTATAATACTGAATAAACTGTAAGCCCTCAAATTCCACACTTCCCCTGGAACACTCCTTAGTGGGTCACATGTACTCCTGATAGTAATTGACATAGTCATTCCTAGTTTAGTTCACCATCTTTGGACCTCTGTATGGTTTTCCTCACGTCATTCCCAAAGCTCAGGACTGACCCTGATACATGCATGATTTTGCTCCTGGCTTAAAAATACTCTGAAATCATCATCATTCTTGACATGGTCAGTGTAATGGTACATCTACTTTAATTACTCTGGTATTCCTCTTACTGATTTAGAAGAGGGTCAAAATTACAAATGCCATACCTCTTTTGGCAGTCTTCTAAGAGAGAAGTCTTTTCCTCTTAATTTCTGGTGGTACAATAATATTTATTTCTTTAATGGGGCTTGCTATTTAATTTTCTCAGAACTTCTTTCCTTCTGGTGTCACCAGAATGAAAATCAAATACTTCAGCAACAAATGTACTAGTGTATTTGGACTGAGTCAAAGTATGTCTGATCCCTACTAAAATAGAACTGTCTCCAAAAGTGTCACCCAGGGAAGCAACATGAGGGTCCCTAACCCATGCCTAAACTGTCTCTATAAAACACAAGTACACCTGCCTTAGGCAAAGAAGCATGGAAGCACCCCCCAATCCCCATGCCTTTCTAATAAAAACCTTCCTCTGGGAAAACTTGCAGAAAATCAAAACTGACTGTAACTTCTAACTTGTCTACAGAACAGGAATAAGTGGGCTAAACCACAAGAAACTGGTGTAAACTGGCTGAACATCAAAATTGGGACAAAGGTCGCTCTACACTTTATTATCATCTCATTTTAATGTTAAAATTACCATCTGACAGCATCATGTTGGTTTCACCTGCTTTTGACCTAAAGCCCAAAGGACCATAAGAAGGCAGAAAGGAGGCATGGACCTCATTCTAGGAAATCACCACCTGTTCCCACAAATCAGAATGAGAGAAGACTCCTATCCCCTATAACCTTCTTCACCCTTTTTCTATACAGAAAATTTGCCCCACTTGAAATCAGGGAGAAGGTGCTTTCAGAGCATGAGCTCCCCTTCTCCATTTTTTGGCCAATGAATAAATTTTCTGTCTGCTGCTACAAAAATAATTTCACTTTACTGTTGCAGTAAATACCCGGGTAGGGAAATAACCAAAGGAGGGATCAGTAACAAAAAGGAGAGTAGGATGTTAATTTCCTAATCCTTATCGGTCCCCCAAACCCCACCTGCAATTCAGGAAACTTATAACCAGGATTTCAGTTCTAATGTTTGTTTTTTAAATTTTATTATTTATTTTTAAAAATGAAAGTCACAATACCTGAATACAAAATAGGAACTGATTTTCAAAATTTTAGGTAAACACTAAATTGAAACAAAGGCATGTTGCAATTAGAGTTTATGTCTTTTTCATTAGTAATTATAGTAGCTACAATTTAGTGATATCTACTTTATGATATACAACTGGACTGGGCATTTTACATTAACTCTCTTTTTTAAATCTTTTGAATCTTGTTGGTTTGAGCAAAGGGTTCACTTAGGGAACATTAAAAGTATTACGTATTATGTTGGCTCTAGGTATTTAAAAGTTGTTTGTTTGATATGCTTTGACTCACAAAATACCTCAGCCATCCATCAGCTCATTTGTTGGTTTAACAGATATTTACTGATTACCTCTTATTGCCTATGTACAAGGGATAGAAAAATAAAAATGCATGTTTAACAAAACATCATACGTTAAACCTGAAAATTGATTTTAAATATTATATTGGAGGGTGAATAGAGTTCATTAGTACTGTTACAAAGTACAAATTTATCCATAAATTTCAGCTTTCTCCATTGATTCAAAAGCAAATCTTTTCAGGGACGCACAATGCAGATGTATAGTATAGTGATATACCTACTAAATATTTTTCTTGGTAGTTAAGTTTGAGAACTTTGTGTGGTGAACATGGAATGACTGTGTCTTTGTATGTTATGAGTATTTTTTTTCTTTTGTTTTTCAAATACGGTGAGCCATGTCAGTATTACTCATTTTTCTCTATACACCACACCCCCAGATGTTTAGATCATCTGGCAATTTTATCTGGACAGTTTTCTACACTTATGTATGAATATATTTTTAAAATCACTGAAGAATATCTATTGGTGAACATAAGAGTAACTAGCATAGTGTTCTTATTATATGGTAGAAACTCATATATAGTTCACTGACTGCTTCTCATGATCCAGTGAGCTAGGCAGTAGAGGGAGAGGGAATAATTCTGTTATAAAGAAGAAGATTGAGTACAGGTAGGTAAATAATTCCTGTGGTCATTGTGGTAAAACCTGGCGGAGTCAGAATTCAAATCCAGGGTACTGTGATTTGAAAATCCATCCTTTCTCTAATATATCATGTTAGTTGTTAATGGACACTAAGCAGTAACACAAAATGCCCTCAATAAACTAAAATAAGGAAAAACATCCTTAGGTAATTCTCATACCATTTTAACATCAAATATAACCACCTTAGAATTTGTTATGTATTAAATAGTCTTGCAAACATACATTATCTTTGACCTGGCAATTATCCTGGTAAAAAATAATAATTAAATATAACCATAAATATTTATCCACAGCAATCTCAGAGTTGTTCCTAATGCTCTCCTCAGGCAGTTTTTTCAACCCTGGAATTTAGCACTTTTATACTCCCCATTGTAGCACCTCAACATTCTTGCCCTTTTTAAGTGGATCTTTATGTTCACCTATATAGTGCCTTTTCCTTGACTTTTTGTGGGGGCTTGATCTCATCAATTAGTGCACCCGGGAGCAACTCAACCAAGAAGAAGTGTGTATTAGAAGTGACATTGGAAAAGTTCCTGTGACTAAAATATAACCTGATGCTACTTTTCTGCCTAAAACTTTTCACCGTATTCCAATCAATCAAGTGTGGATCAATATTCTTTCTTATTATTTTGAGTTGCCTCTCTCTTTTTGCCCTATGAAATACCATCTGTCTCTTGCTCTTTGAACTCCAGCTATACTGCACTGTCAGTTCTAAAAATGCACTGATGCTCCCTCTTCCCTTAGGATAATTGCAAATGCCATTCTCTTCTGCCTTAGGAAAGCTTTGTCATTCCCCTTTATCTTGTCAATGCTTACTCATTCTTCAGTTTCTGACTCAATAGTTAATTCCTTCTAGAGGAATCTCTCCTAAACCTCAGAATAGGGTCACCAGATTTAGCAAATAAAATACAGATGCTCAGTCAAATTTGAATTTCAAAGAAACAACTATTTCAAATAAACAAATATTTCAGATTTTTTTAGTATATGTCCCAAATATTGCAGGAGATGTCCTGTATTTGAGGCTGTATCTCAGATTAGACTAGATCTTCCCCTTAAATACTCTCTTAGCACATTCATCAATTTTATGGCAATTAGCACAATTTATAGTCATATATTTACCTAATTATTGTGTAATTCTCCTCATTTGCAAGCTCAATATGGAAAGGACTATATCTGTTTTGACAACCACTCTATCCCTAGTGTTATCAGAATGCTAGAAAACTAGAAGAGCTCAATAAATCTTCTAAGAACAAATGAAAAAAGTGATAAAATAAAAATACACATTTAAAGGTGAAATTTCAAGCCAATAATGAAATTATTTTCATGGTGTTAGAGAGTACATTTTAATACCTTTAGTTACATTTATGTATTTATATTTATTATATTGAATATTTATTGAGCATTTATTCAATTTTAGATACTAATTACTTTGCATTGCACTAAGTACTTTGCAAACATTATTTCTTTCAATTCTCATGACAGCTCTATTATGTTAGTACATTAGCCCTGCTTTACACATTAGAACACTAAGAATTAGAGAAAACAGTCATTTTCTGTAGTCACAAAGGTGCTATGCAGGAACTTTATTCTTTAATACATATACAAATACTACCCAACAAAGCAAGAATGTGTGTTAGTGTGTGTGCACGTGCACACACATGCACCTACATATGAGCACATATGTCTCCATGGAATGAAAGTTTTCTTTTGATTGCTTTAGAATTTTAAGGAAGATATCCAAAGCACTTGTTGTGAATAATTGTAGTCATAATCTACAAAGAGTATTTCATGCATGCCTACATACATAGATATATGTGTGTACATATATACACACCTTGGAATATCTTCAGCAGCAAAGGATTACTTTGTAAACTCACTATGTACCAATGAAGTTATGATTCTTGATTATATATAAGAAAAAGCCTTTTGAAACTGAAAAGTCTTTGGGTTTCACATACTTCCCTTTTCTCTCAATTTAAGTAGAGCCTGTGACTTCTCATAAAACTTTTCTTGGTACAAGATTACTTAAGTTTACCAATGACTCAAAATTATATTAGTTGTTTTTTTTTTCCTGCTATGTACCTTGGCTGGAAAAAATATTCTAAATTGTATATATTTGCACTTTGGCTATTAAAATGAAGAGTTAACTCCAATTGCCTAGTGAGGGAGATCTAGAAGTGGCTGTGAGAGCTTACTGTATATACTTTACAGTTTGTTTCATGTCAGTTCAAGTTACATGAAGCAACAGGCATTTCTTAAGATGAATCATTAGCAATAGATTTGCAGTTCCTGAGACATGAAACTTAGTCAAGTTTATGATCTGGAAATAAGGCATCCCATGATATGAAAGCTCACAAATCCCCTCTTGGGCTATACTATATCTTGTCATTGATGTTGAATGTTATTTTCCAAAGTGTGCATATGGCATTTATTTAAAGCAGTAATGAATAATAGATTCAGAGTTCATCTGTGGAGAAAACATCAATTTTTTTCTATGAGTATTTAGTGCATCCTCATACTAAAAGTATTTAAACATGTTATTTTATTAAGATGATCTCTTGCCAAATGAGAAAAATTTTAGTTTAGTTTGAATATATCTTATGTCATCATTATTTTATTATGATGGAGACACTAAAAAATAAGAGATCACAAACCTCTTACTGAGGTGACAGAACCGAGCTAGCTAAAACTATATCTGTAATAAAAGGAGAACATTTTGCAGGGTTTCACAGAGAAAAGCAATTCACAGAGTGTTCTGTGCTATGTGCACTTCCTGTATTCAGGTGCCTTTTTGTTTTCATTATGTGTAACAATGTGTTATGGATGCTTATGAGTGAGCACTTTGTGAGATACAGAATTAAATATGTCTAATAAATATGAATTCTGCTGTCTCAAGGCCCATATAAAAATGATCATTATTTATGTGAGCATCCACACAAGAAAAAATTATTACAGCCTGTTATAGAGATGTTTCATTCTCAGAAGGGCCAAATGCACAAAAGTAAGTATTATTCTACTCTCTCTCCTTTTTTTCCATCTCTGAAGGTATAGAGAAAACCTTTGATTTTGAAATGCATCTGAAAAAAAAGAATAGTTTGAATATCTTTTGAACTTCCCTCAAGGAGAGAAATCCTACAATTTTGGAAGAAAAATGAATGTAAACATCTTACTCTAGGAAGCAATAGTTTGGTTAAAAATAGTTGCCTGGTACCATTTATTTTGCAATGGTTTGTCTCCACAGCAAGCTAGAAACCTGACCCTTCCAGAGGAAATGAGCCCTTAAAACTCTCATCAGCTGTGAATCAGGTTACAGGGGCAAAAATATTATTAAATACCAGGAAAGAGTTTTGGTTAACATTAGCATTTCGACACACCAATATTCCCCAATTTGTCTGGGAAAGATCGTTAGGTTCAGTGTAACCAAAAAGCTACCTTCAAATTAGGGAACCATAAAGCAGTTAAGAATTCAGCTTACATTGCAAAATGTTAGCACTTCTAGCATGCTAGAAGTGACATCAAATGCCCAAGTCAATATATTGGCAATTTTAGACTTGTGCAGCTAAATATTTACTGCACAGCCAGCCAAATTACCATTTTAGATATCTAGGTGCAAACACCCCTTAACTGGAGGATTTAATGAGTCAGTAATCATTGCTCTGATATTGGTAGAGCAATGATGCATGAATATTTTAGGCAAAATCTTGTTTTAAAGCTGAGAGCTAAATTTCTGTTCTAGAGGTTTATTAGAGAATCTGCCAGGTTGAGAATTTGCTAACATTATATGGCTTGGATTTTGTTTCTTTATAGAGCATTGCATTATATTTATATATTTAATTTAGTTTATTCCTTTTAAGATGTGTATGAAATGTAAAGGGAAAAAAATGTATGAAGAGGATGAAGGAAGGAAAACCTCCCACAAGTAATATTTTACTTTTTTCTCACAATAGTTAACATTACTAAAGTTAAACTTTTATTTAGGGTAACCTGTCTTTGTTTATATAAACCAAAGGACCTCTGAGGTATGTTGCACTGAGTTTTGGCAGGGCAGCGTAATTAGCCTGTGCACTTATACTGAGCAATTACTGTTTCATGCTTTTCTTTTTTTTCCTTCCTTCTGTTCTTTCTTCATCTATTTATTGGTGAAGCCCTTAATATATAATAGGATCAAGGTGAATCCTGCCCTGATGGTAGCCATAGATTATTACTCATGGACAATTATATCTGTAGACAATTTGGAGAGGTAGGCAAATAAACTATCAACTGAAAGTCAGTATGATGGGTGTCATGTTAAATTTCTGAAGAGAACTCAGTGGGAGTTCATAGGAAGGAATCTAGAAAGAATTCAACATGATGACTCAAAAAATTTATCAAGATGTTGACTTTAAAAAATGCACAACGTGAGAGTTGTAAGTTAAGTTTTATTTGGGGCAAAATTAGGACTGCAGCCTGGATGACAACACCCAGATAGCTCTGAGAAACTACTCCAAAGAGGGAGGGGGGAAGGTCAGTCTATATATGATTTTGGTGAAGGGGGAGTACATTCAATCGAGCACATATTTTTTTTCGGAAGGTTTCTGCTACTCACGAGGAGCAGTCATCACCATTGAAGGATTTTAGTGTTTTTCTAGATATGAGGAGATATAAGAATTGGGCTCATAAAGTCATCTCCTGAAAATATCTAACTATAAAGTCAGCTCCTGAAAATATCTAACTATCTGAAGACCTGTTCTGCCAGTTTTTCCCAGAGCACAGAGTGCCTCATTTCTGCTCTCCTCCTGAACTCCTTTCAGGGGGTGTTGAAAGTCAGCAGCTGCAGCAGCACATGATTTACTCTTTGTAGAGGTAGATGGCAAGTACCAATTTGTAGTTGACCAAGAGAAGGTTCATTTAATCACGATTGAATCTTCTAAAAAATATACCTTTAAGAAAGGTTTAACATGTTTCCAGGAAGGGAAACAGTACAGGCAAAGGCACGAAAATGCAAATATATGTAATGAGATGGTAATGAGCCCAAACCCAATAACACCCATGCTATGGACTAAATGTTTGTGTCGCCCCCAAATTCACGTGTTGAAACCCTTCCACCAATGTAATAGTATCATGAGGTCAGGACTTTGGAAGGTAATTAGGATTAGCTGAGGTCTGAAGAGTGCTAACAGTAACCCTCATGAACAAGATTATTGCCTTTATAAGAATCCCAAGAGAAATCTTGCTTCTCTTTTCTCTCTGCCATTTGAAGATACAACAAAACAGCCACCCGCAACCTGAAAGAAGGTTCTGACCAGAACTGAATTATGCTAACAGCCTGATCTTGAACCTCTAACCTTCAGAACTATGAGAAATACATTTCTGTTGTTTTAAGCCTCCAAGTCTGTGATATTCTTTTATAGCAACCTGAACAGACTAATACAATCCATGAGTTCTTGATATTTATTAATAGTATTTTGTATATAGTACCTTTTTGCATATTATTTTGCTTCATTTTGTGGATTTTAGCAATTTTGCTTAATAATTATATTGACAGAAAAAGCATATTACCAATTTTAAAAAGAAAAAGAAAGCATGTACTGTAATAGCCAAAATATATATATTTGTCCATGAACTTCTGTTTTCTCCATTGATTCAAAAGCAAATCTTCATTAGTGATGCTCATTGCAGTATATAGCATAAGGGATATACCTATTCATTCTTCTCTTTGAGATAGGTAAGTTTGACCTTGTATGCTTATTACAGAGTATAGCTTTTTTCTTTGGTCTCTCAACTAAAGTGAGCTATCTATAACAATTTTCAGCATTACTTCTTTATCTCTCATACCCCAATATGTCTAGGTTTATCAGGACAGTTTTCTGCCCTTATGTTCTAAATATATTTTTTAAATTACAAGTGATTATCTATTGGGGGATATAAAAACAAGTAACATGGTGTTATTATTATACAGTAGAAATTCAAAATACTGTTCACTGGCTGCCTCAAATAATGCAATGAGCTATACTTAGGGCAATATGTTCTTCCTTAAAAGAAGTCACATCACAGTGTCTTGAGTGTGTGTGTGTGTGTGTGTGTGTGAATTCATATATGTTTTTTTTCCTACAAATCAATGTGGATAATATGTTCTTTGAATATTTACATGTTTATATATTCATTTTAGTCATGAAAGTACTTGGCAGATATTCACTAGTATTAGTTTCACTAATGTCAGGCACTGTATTAGGATTAGAAACAAAAAGATGAATAAGCAAAAGTTGTTACCCTGAAGGAGATGCATGGAATTATTTGGCAGTTGACCTGATTCCAAGTTGAAATGTTCTGCACATGTCAGTATCTCAAGTAGTCCTGCTTTGTTGAAATAAATTCAGAGCACATTTTTCATAATTTCAGCATGTGTCAGTTTCCAACCCTACTGAAAACAGAAAGCTAAACTCCTTACTCTGGGAAGAAAAAGAGTGATGATGTGGTAGGTAGGGGAATAGCAAAGGGCTAGAGAAAGATTTGTATTGCTTTTTACTAAATCTGGATAAAAATTCAATAGGAATTAAACTCTTCTTGTAAGGACACCGTGGGGAATTATGAAAGACAAGGCTAAGCTATGCCAAGCTTGACAGCTTATTTATTATTTTACAGATTTCTATTCAGAGAAGGACACAACCAGAAAGACACTTTCCACTGTTTCTCAACTATTTTGTCTTATTTCTGAGTGTGCAGAGCCCACTGTGTGTATCCTATTGAATTTAAGTTTTATGGTCCTCCAGATTTAGTGGGAGTTTGAAAAAAAAACTAAGTTGTACTTTATAGTTTCAACCAACAAAGAAGGAAAATACTATGAGTTTGAAGTGAGTGGCATACCCTATTCAAAATTACCTTTTACTAGAGGTCAATAGTTCTCAACTGATTGTGATTTTATCTCCCAGGGGACAGTTGGCATTGTCTGGAGACATAGTTGTTTGTAACACCTGGGTGATATTGCTGGCGTCTAGTGTGTAGAGGCCTGGGATGCTGTTAAACATCTTCCAGCACACAGGCTAGCTGTTTCTCAATAAAGAATTATCCACCCACTCTCAATAATAGTGTCCAGTGAAGAAACGCTGATGTAGGTGAAGCCCATGATAGGCAAGGAAGTGCATCACTTGTTTTTGTTGTTGTTGTTGTTTGTTTGTTTGCTTTGACTCACTTTAAAAACAGAGGTTTTATTTTTACTTTAAAAAAAATTATTAACTCAGCCTTTTAAAGTGTGGACTATTTATTACAGATTACTCGAAAATCTAGTATAAATGTAGAGTAACTGGAAACACTAAATTACGGTGATAAAAGGTACAGTATTAATAGCAATACTTTTAAAATCAGATAGATCTGAATTTGAGATCCAAATCTGCTGTTCATTGACTTTGTGACCATGGTTCTATTATATTACCATATCTGAGTTCACTTATGTTTTAAATGTCTGCAATAGAACTTACCCCATTTAGGTTTAGTAAAAAATAATTGAAATAGGACTATGATGGAACAACTTGTAGCAGACCAATACTCTCACTAAGAATAACTAGAAAAACTGAATAAAATTGTATCTTTTTGAAGGTATTGGAAAGCTGTTGAAGGAGCCAGCGATGGAGGAGCCAAGATCTCAGAGAGACAGAAATTCACTAAGGAGAGCCCTGAATCCGCATGCTGTTTTTCCTCTTGGAGCTTTCACTGAATTACAGTGGCATAAGACTAAAAAGACAGGCAGAAAAAAGAACAGAACTTTTGAACATTTTACTGGATTTGGAATGTAAAAATTGGAATTTGGGACTTTCAAGGCAGACAAGACTTGAAGTGAGATACAGAGAAGTGAGCCAGGCACTTGAGTCTGCCCACTGAAGAATTTGCCATAGGGTATGGTGCAATGTGAGAGGTTAAGACAAAGGCTGAAAGCCTAAACAGAAGTTTTAATAGTTTCTTGCTCCTATAGGAAAAAAAAAAAAACAAATCTTAGAATAGGTTAAGATGTCTTTATCAGGACATAATTCAGAACCATAAAACCAAAATATGAAAAATGTAACTACTTCTATTTAAAAATTCATATTTGTTAAAATATAACATTTAAAGAATAGAAAGCCATAGGAAAAAATATATGTAAGCAGAAACATTTAAAGAATAGAAAGTCATAATATATATACATATATACATATATGTTTATATATATATATATATACCTATACACATATGTAAGTAGAAACATTGTTAAAAACTCAAATAGGCATATCTCAAAAAAAGGATAAAGTTTTCAACCTTTGACATGAAAAGATAAACAGTACTAAAGGTTGATGTTCCATCATTGGTGGATGTGTAAATTGGCACAGCCACTTCTGAAATCTTTTGAGCAGTACTTACTAAAGTTGAACATACTTGAATGTTCATAGCAATGCTATTTAAGTCAAAAATCTAAAGTCACTTGAATATTCAACATTAGAAAAGTGGATGAATAGCCTATGTTATATTTATCCAGTGAAATACTAGAAGCAATAAGAATTGAAAATTATGCCTAAACACAAAAGTGTGGATGACTTTCTTAAACATAATGTTGAATGAAAAAATTCAGTCACACAATTATATGTAATATAAATCTATCTATAGTGATAGAAATCAGAAGGATAGTTACTAAAGCAGAGGAGTTAATGACTGGGAGAGAACATCAGTTTTCTTCAAGGGTTTTACTAATGTTCTATTTCTTAATATTGGTGATTGTTAGAGAGTGTATATTTTGTGAAAAATAATGAGCTCTTCACTTACGATATTTTTTTCTGTATATATGTGTGTTGACTGCGAATGTTGATGAAATATTTTCTACAGAGAAATATCAAAATTACATGATCTCTTCAATTTTTAACAAGAAATGCTCAATATAATCTCATATAACTCAAAAATTATGGGAAGTTCAAACAAAGAGTAGCCTCAAGTGAAAAACATATGTAATTTAAGTATTCCTTTGATTTTTCTATTTGGATAAGATGAAGTCTCTGTATATGTTTGAAATTCTAACAAATAAGGAGAGGTATTTGTTTTTAATTTGTTGGGAGATGTACTTTAATAACTTATCTACCAATAAGGCAGCTATTACATGTTCCCAACACAAATTGCCAGCTAATTTGTTTCTAACTTAATGAAGCTATAAAATCTATAACAGAATCAAATAGCTTACTTTTATGTTTGTTAAAAAAAATGTAAGCAAAATTTAGTGGAGAATCATCTGGGGAAGACTACAACAGATAATAATTGAACCCTCTAAGCTCTGATGATGAATTGCCACATTCTTCTTAACTCTTCTTTTTAAATGAAGTTTAGTTTATTTTTCAAATATTAAAGTTGTGCACATTTTAAGGATATTTGAGAAATAGATAATAACAAAAAATAGGAAAAAATTCACATTTCATTGCCCAATACAAGTATTGTTAATAGTTCAGTGTAATTTCTTACAGTTGATTCTTGATACACTTGTTAAATCAAAATTATATTTCATATACAATTTTCAAACTATGTTTCACTTAATATTATTGTATTAGTATTTTAATGTTAATTAAAAATTTAATGTATGAATAATATTCCATTATATTTTTACATAATAAAGTAATTCTCTGTTGCTGAAGTTGAGATTCTTTCTAATTTTTGGTGCAGTAAATACTGTTATGGATAAAACATTTTTCTGTATGGCAAGTATACCTTTATTAAAGATTATCAGAAATAAATCACTGGGTCAAACTGTACTAAAAATTGAATATTTTATTTTTGGTTAATCCATTTAGAGGATTATTTAGAAAACTGATCATGAAAATATGATAGAATGTTGACTTTTGCATTTATTTATGAAAGATTTCAGGTATTGTGTTCAAGGTATTAACTCTGATTCTTTCTACATATACTGTGTATAGCAGTTTGATCACATAATTTTTAAAAAAAATTATCTTAAACCGTCTTA
The DNA here is from genome assembly GCF_964270905.1 of Leucopleurus acutus. NCBI lineage: Eukaryota > Metazoa > Chordata > Mammalia > Artiodactyla > Delphinidae > Leucopleurus > Leucopleurus acutus. Next base: position 35,085,859 of record NC_139161.1, read on the forward strand.
TACCATTTGCTCTTGGAGTCAAGAACCAAAATATTTTGTAGTTATATTTAAGATCCTTATCTATTTTGATACAATACGTAGATTAGATAGATAGATAGATAATTGATAGGTAGATGATAAATATAGATAAGCATGAAGGACAGATAAGTGGAATTGCATGCCATTTGGTATTTAGTTCAGTAGATCTATGGAAACCCTGCCTGAACATGCCAGACAAAAGGGTTTTGTAAAGACCAAGTCATGAGGTGGCTCAATGTTTGCACATAAACTGTGAATAATCAATATTACTGCTCTTCAGATGGATATTAAAATTTTTATTAATAAGGACCAGTTTATGATATTTGCATACAATATTTGTATGTGAAATCTTCTATATATAGACCTTTCTATATAGAAAGGTGAAAGGGGGTGGAGGCACTGGAGAATTTTAAACAGGTAATTGTTTTGGTCAAATATGCATTTAAAAGAAACGCACAACTGTGTGGAGGGAGTGAGGGTAGAGTAAGCCAGTGCTCATCATCAAGGAACTGTTTATTTCCTGACAGTGTATTTAAATTTTAAG